>NC_135784.1:301494427-301794427 GCF_051106095.1 Pogona vitticeps
GGTTAAGATGGCAGACGTTGGACAGATAGGCTAATTAGACTCAGCTGAGCTTGCAGGTATGATAGCCAGATTTTAGTGACTCTTTAAATATACTTCTGTCTTGAGCAATGCCATTTCCTTGGCCATGGTTTCATTATGACAAATGCTGAAGTTAGTATGGAGCCTGGAGAAGTGACACCTGATTTCAGATTAAAACAGCCTTGACAAATGCTAATCTAACACCAGTTTTAAAATGTCCAGGGAAGGATGGGTCTACCAACTTCCAAGCAAGTCATTCTGTTGTTGAGAGCTCTTATTTCAGAAGTTGGAAAAGTTACTTTCTGGTGGTAGCTGGGAGATTCTAGGAATTGTGGTTTTGAGACGTTACTTTTCCAGACACTGCTTTTGTTGAATCTCTTCCATTTTGCATCAGTATTTTCTGAATCTGGTAGGAACAACAGCACCTCTGAAGGTCCCAAGACCCAAATGTTGCCATTTGTGAGATTTCGCAATAGCTGTATGTTCCCACTCATTTTTGATTGAAATTCACGATCCAGAAGATTGGGGATGAGACTAGTTTTTCATATCTGACTTGTTCTTTTCTGAATCAAGCTGGGGAAGGGATTGGAAGTCCTGCCAGTACCTGAGTTTCGTGTTCTTTTCTCCCATGCACGAGCCTCTTTAGCGACAACAGGCGCTGAAGTATTTAGGAATCTGTTTAGCGCAAGATCTGGGCCAAACCAAGCAGATGGAAGCTACTCCATTTCCCATTATAGAGATGGACGTGTGGGAACATTACCAATTAACATTCTGTTACAAATGCAGTATTTGTTGATGATGTCTCATTTAGATTTGTCTTGCAGAGTTCAGGAAAATTCCTTTGAAAAATAACACTTGTTATAAAGTGTGTTTTATAAGGTTTACCAGGGCATTGTGATAGTCTCTACCAGCTGCACTCTCTATGTGCTGTCTTTCTTACTTTAGTTTTATCCTATGTACTTTAATCCTCTGCAACAGCTCTTAGCTGCAATCACAGATTTTCCCTAGTTGGTGGTTCTCATTTTTAAGTATTTCCCCAGTACATCAAATAAGACGTCAGATGTTTAAACCTGGTTCTCTGTTTATTTTGTATTTTTCAGCGGGGGTGAGGGAGTAGATTGAAAAGATTTAAAAATAGATTGTGAGTGATCGATATAAAAGAGATTTATAATTTATTTAAATCAGTTTTACCCTGCTCTTAGCAAAAAAATGATCCCAAAGTAGCTTGTTACAACCAATCAAAACATTATCTGGCTTTTATTGATTGTTTGTAAGCTGCCCTGAGAGCCTTTTAGGCCCATAGGCATAAGAACAAAGGCAAAATGCGGAAATAAAGTGGGATGGGGATAGAAGAGGGCAAAAGTAAATGGGAAGACTAGTTCAAACAAACATCAAATGAGACATCATGTAGGGACCTATATGCACACAATGGAATGCCAATAGGCTGGAAAAATTAACTTTGGAAACTATCATTCCCAGAATACCCAGCAAGCATGGACAGTGGCTAAAATAGTCTGTGAGATATAGTCTAATGCCATAAATTTTCCTATCTTTGCAAATGCCTACAATTATACACAGGGTTACAGATATTTTAGTAGGTCTTAATATGCCACGAGTAGAGGGAAGGTCTGCTTCAGGGATGAGCTGATGGAGTTGCTCACCCTAAGAAAACCATGATGGGAGAGAGAGAATACTTTATTTAAATTGAAACCTAATGGTTGAAGCTGTCACCCAAAGAGCAAGGGAATTCAGACCACAATTACCCTCTTCATTCAAAATATGGACATGCTTGTGCACCCTTCTTGCACTTTAACTTCCACATTACATAAACAGTGCAGCATAATTCTACTGGCTTCTCCATTCCTGATATAGCCCAATCAAGGGAGATTTGAGAATGTTCATATCTACAAGCAGCAGGTTTTCAGTAGAGTTCTATGCATGATCTTTAAATAACCTTTACTAGGTGATTCCTATTTGAGGGAAGGAATTGTCATTTAATGGGCCTCATTCTCAGTAATCAGAATGGTTTACTCTTCAAGAAATGAAGAATGAAGCTTCACTTCTTGTATTTACTTGGGGTGCCAGTTAAGGTACAAGAATTGCTCCCTAATGTGCTATATTTTGAGGCAGAGTGATCTGTTTAACTTCAAGAACTCCACCTCTTTTGGAAATTTCCTTGCATTTTGAAACATATAGACATGGGCAAAGAAAGTCTTAACAAAAGTTAACTCTATATAATTTAAAGTAAACAACCAAACAGTCAATAGCAACAGAGGACCTCAGAATCAGTAAATAAAGCAGACCAACTTCTTTCAACCAGTTAAAAAACTAACATCTTCTAGCAAAGCACGAGTTGCTATTTAAGTTCATGTCTTAAAATGTCAAACACACACACTTCAATGTGTTTTTCATAAATTATCTCCTAGAGTTTGTGAGTGTTTTGCTCAAAGTATTTCCCCAGGAAACACATTTTAGGACATTGGTGTTATTCTGAGTATGCTAATGAGATTAAATGAGGAGGAACGCCTCACATGTTCCCCTAAAAGCTTGTTTTATCCTGGGGGTGGGGGTGGAAAGAAGTCCCAAGTTTCCACCTTGTAATTGCAACTGTGTATTGTCTGCTTGGGTAAAAGGCAGACCTGAAAATTTCAGAAGGTGGCACAATTCAGAGGTACAAGAGAATAGCAGCATCAGTGCATATTAATAGCTGTAATTAAAGGTTGCTGAGAAGCAACCTCCTGCCGTGTCTTTGCCCTTCATTTTTATGCAGAAAACACAGAAAGCAATGATCAGTCTTATAACTACAGTGGACCCTCGACTCACAGACGGCTCGACTTACAGACTTTTCGAGTTACAGACTTCTCTGGCTGCAAAATTTAGATTCGACTTGCAGCTGGAGAATCGACTTACAGACCAGAAAAAAACCCAAAATGGAACAAAAATAGAATAAAAACTGCCAGTTATGGGATTAATCGATTTTCAGTGCATTGTAGGTTAATGGAGATTCGACCTACAGACTTTTTGACTTGCAGCCACCGTTCCAATACGGATTAATTCCGTAAGTAGAGGGTCCACTGTATACACTGATAAAAGCCACTTGCATGATTGATAGGCATGTTCTTGTGGAAGAAGGCAATCCTTCAAATATTCTGGCATCAGATGGCTTGAGGTTCTATGGGCGATAACCCCTATGCAGATAACCCCAGAAAGCAAATCCCATATGTTTCATTTTTGTTTTTTAATAGCTGCTGGATTTTATACCTGGGCACTTCTCTAGAGGAGCGCCAAATAAAGTTTTCTGGAGAGAGAAGTAATGTAGTCTGGAGGTGACTGCAGCAGATATAAGTATGGCTGTATCTGCTTTCACCGGAAAGGGGATCAGTTGGTCTACCAACCAAATCCAAGGAAAAGAACTCTTAGTTAAAACAGCCTTCTAGTCATTCAAGAGAAAAGCAGGAACTCTTTCAAACTCCAAATCTAACTCTTCAGAGGAAATGCAGCCTTGTTCAGAATAGTTGTGTCGTACTGCTGACCTATAGTACTTCTCTCTTTTCTACTTTAATGTATAAGTAAAAAGAAGCCTTTTCTGTTTTACCATGTGTGCAGTTGTCTTTTCCCCATATCAGCACAAGAGGTTATTCCTTCTGTTCTTGTACACATTTGCCTATTTGCTTTTTTCAAGAGGATAGACTTTAGTTCACCCAACTGCAAGCTGGAGATCACACACAGCACTATGCCTGTGATATATTATGATACTATATTTCCCAGCAATAATGCTGCAAACGTTTGAAGGGAGCAGGAAAAGAGGAAGACGGATTGACTCCATAAATTTGCAAGAGATGAGCAAAACTTTTGAGAGCAGGATATTTTTGAGAACACTAATTCATAGGGTTGCCATTGGTTGGAAGCAACAAAGGGGACGTGGTGGCACTGTGGGTTAAACTGCAGAAGCCTCTGTGCTGCAAGGTCAGAAGACCAGCAGTCATAAAATCGAATCCACGGGACGGAGTGAGCTCCCATCGCTTGTCCCAGCTCCTGCCAATCTAGCAGTTGGAAAGCATGCAAATGCAAGTAGATAAAATAGGTACCACCTCAGGTCATGGTGTTCCGTGTCTAGTTGCACTGGCTACGTGACCACGGAAACTATCTTTGGACAAAACACTGGCTCTATGGCTTGGAAACGGGGATGAGCACTGCACCCTAGAGTCGGATACGACTGGACTAAATGTCAAGGGGAACCTTTACCTTTTTAACAACTTGTTAGAAAACAGTCTTGGCACATTACCTAGACCTCTGTGGTTATGAGCCTGGTGGTAAGTCATGCTATCATACATACTGGCAGCCTGAAAGCAATATAAGTTTAAGGAAGAGACTGTGAAACAACTCCTCAGTTAGAATTAGAGTTATCCTCTGATGACTCAGTGCAAATGTGTCAGTGGAAGAAGTAAGGATGTAAGGTACTGCTATTAAAAAGCAGTAAATGACAAATATTCGAGATAGAGATCTCCAAACATGCTCTAATGTTGTGATACACGGTGTCAAGAGCTTACAAGAACATGTGCCTAAAGCTTCATTCTTGCTTCAGGGTATTATTTATCACTTTGATATTATCAAAACATACTTTTGGCCTGATCGTTTATAGCAAAATCTCATGTAAAAGGGTGGATTTTAAGTGTCAGAGAATTTCAGGACAAAATATGTACCCACTGGGACAGGAGAAATGGTGAGGAGGGTGAAGAAGAGCTTCTTGTAAAGAAAATTTTAAATCTTTACTTTCTTTACAGTGATTCTCTGCGGATGCACAACATGCCTGATATCAAAACTTTCAAAAGCACTTCTAGCTTCAGATCTTTTTTTGGCATAAAGAAAACACACACGGACACACACACTCTCACATACAAAGTGAATGATATATTTCTGAGATCTCAGCCAGGCTGTTCATAAATTCATGAGCACCCTCATATGAACTTTTATGTTCATGCTGTAGGAAAACCACCTTTTCTATACTTCCACCTACACTCGGTTGAAAGAGGATGTTCTAATAGAACTTCTAGCTGCTTGGAAGTTCCAGAAATGTTGTTTCCACACAACTATCTATTTCTGATGAAAAATTAAAGGAAGGTTGCCACTTTTCCTTATCCTCTGCTTAGCTATGCCATCATCTACTGGATTCACCATCCAGTGAGGATGAATTAGACTAGCATCTCAAATCCAAGATGCTGGATTGCTGGATCCATTAGACACTGGGTCCTCTGAGATGGAGGAGGCCTAATCACCAAATGATGGCAGACCCGGGGAGAGGTCAAGAGCCTGAATCCTCAGGTGAAGGTAGCGGTGTGGCTGGATCCATTCACTTCTCATATGGCCGCTAGGGGCTCAAGGTATGAGCCCGGCTTGAAATTCTAAAGTGAAATGCTTGGCCGTGGGAAGAATACTCTGAGAAAAAGAGTCTCGTGAGGGATGGATGGTCTCCTTGGAAAGAGGTGATGCCTCCTAGAAAGACCTGCTCATTAAACTTCTGGAGTTCCAACCCATGCCGTTAAGTGACAGGTGTGACTCCAGGATCCCAGCTGTTAAAAAAAGTCCTTCGGTTGGAACTGCATCTCTTCTGGTTCCCTGACCTTGCTTCTCACTCCTTGCTGTGTCTGTGCTTTTGGGCTACCTGACTACATTTTGAGTACAGTGGACCCTGGACTTACAGACGGCTCCACTTACAGACTTTTCGAGTTACAGATTTCTCTGGCTGCAAAATATAGGTTCGACTTGCAGCCGGAGAATCAACCTACAGACCAGGGGAAAAAATGGAACAAAAACGGCCGGTTACAGATTAATCAGTTTTCAATGCATTGTAGGTTAAGGGAGCCTCGACCTACAGACTTTTCAACCTGCAGCCACCATTCCAATACGGATGAATTCCGTAAGTCGAGGGTCCACTGTACGTGTATTCCCTTTTTGCTTGCCTAACACTTGAATTGGCTTGACATGGACTGTTTGGGCCTCTGGCTCTGGATGTCCCACAACTTGTTTATCTTACTGTCTTGCAAACCTCTTTTGGGGTATGATGAAAATTGGTTTTCATCATACCCCAAACAGATCTGGCAGAACTTGATGGCATAGTTTTGTGGATGTCTTCTATCAGTCATAGGGGAGTGGCAGGCAGAATGCATCTTATGGCTCAATATGACGCATGTACTCTTGCCTCCTGATCCATGATGACCATCCATCGTGATGATGGATACCAATACCAGCTACCAATACAGAGTTATTGTACAGAAGAACTGTACCTGTTCCAGACCTCAGTCCCACTATTTAACAGTGAACAACATTCAAAAACTAGGACCATCCTCTTTAAGGTGCCCTGTGTTTGGAGAATTGCCTAGGGCAATCCTGATATGCAGATAAAGAACCCTAAACAAATAGATTAAGAGTCTTCCAGTTGCCCATTCACAGTTTGCTTTGGAATCTCTGTGATAAGATAAACCATGGATATAATTTCAAAGTTAACCCCCGCCCCCCCCGCCCAATGGCTGAAATCTTCTTGCCTAACATAGTAATTTGCAACTAGAATGGGCCTATTGAGTCAGTGGAGATTTGGTGAGTAAATTCAACTGATTCAGTGGACCTACACTAGTTGTGACTTCCTATGCCATGTGCCTTTAATTTGACTAAGTTCAGTTTACAAGCTGCATGATGCTCCCAAGCCCTTTTCTGTCCCTCGCCACTGGATTTCGTTTTTAAGTCGATGTTGCAATTGTGACCAAAACTGATGGCAGACTGCTAGAGTGGTTGCCTAATACTAGTCAGGTCCGGGTTTACTGGAAGTAAAGGTCATAGTTGGGGGTGGCTTCATCTCCTCTTTTATAGAAATCATCACTCTCTTTGAAGAGTTGCAGGAGTATAATCCTCTTTATGAAGCGGTTCTATATTTGAAGAGCTGATTTAAAGGTTGAGAGCTATAATGAGGAGCTACCTGGTCCAAACCTTCCCCATTCAAGAGAGATGCCATTACCTTGGGTGAAAGAGACTTTTCAACAGTAAGCATCCCACGAGGGATTTTGATGCCGGCTCAAGAGCCTTGGTTTGTGTAGGCTTTTCTAAATCTGTTCTTTTTGTTTTTGCTTTTGACCTTGCTTTTTCCTTCATTGAGTTTTATGCCTGTCACACTCACAGTTGGCCACTG
The DNA here is from genome assembly GCF_051106095.1 of Pogona vitticeps. Lineage (NCBI taxonomy): Eukaryota > Metazoa > Chordata > Lepidosauria > Squamata > Agamidae > Pogona > Pogona vitticeps. The sequence continues at coordinate 301,501,626 of NC_135784.1, forward strand.
TACAAAAATCTTTTATTTAATCTTAAACCACTCTGATTTTATTTTTGTTTTGTTTTTTGTTATAGGGAGGTCTCTAAATGATGTGAATAAATACTTTATGTTGTGGGAGTTTTGACTATTAAATGAGCTAGCATGGCATAGCATTAACTAAGCCAACAGATGGGTTGAAATATTGCCTCAGTTCTTTTCTTTGTATGTATAAAAGTTTTGTGGCATAAGCTGAAATTCTGTATGCACATTTTCCTGGGAGTAAGCCTCATTGAACAAAAATATGCTTACTTCTGAGTAGACCATTCTAGGGTTGCATTGTTAGTTGGGTTTTTTTAAAAGTGAAAACTGGATAGATATGCAAAGAAAAACATTTTTTTTTCTGACTCGGAGAGAAAGTTGTTAGGAGCCCCCTGTGACACAACCTAGCAGGCATTTCTGAATCAAAATATTTCCTAGTTTGCTGATCTAGGAGCTAGCACAACAAGCCTTGGTGGTTTCTTTTGTCTATCACTCACAGTTTAAGCTTGGTCAAAAAAGTTTATGTCTATGACTGGATATTTGTGGTTGAATACTTTCAGGCCTGTGTTCTCTGTGCAAAGGAATCAAAATTCTGCTTGATGGTGTAGTACAGTGCATGTTTGTTTATGTTTGAATCAATTGCATTCGGCTGTTTGCTAATTCATCAGTTTCAGTATTAAACCAGACATGAACGTGAATTAGCTAAGCAGTTAAATTTACAGTAAATATTTGTTGCTCGTAACTTCAAAATGCATGCTTCAAGCATTCTGGAAGGAAGCCAGGATTATGTGGTTTGTTTCAGTTGAGTTTCAAGAATGTCTAGCGCTCAATATCCAGTACAGAATTTCCAGTGTCTTGAATTGGTGGGATGTCATCAAACCCAGCAGAGAATCCTGTGGCATCTTAAAACTAGCAAGTGTTTTTTGACATCAGCTTTCATGGACTCTGTTTCACTTTTTCAGATAGGGTAGATATAGGAGAGAGATGGATAAAGGATACACAGCCCCACACATTTGGGTATGGTCTCCTTTCCTACTGTGTTTATAAGGGTAGTGGGTCAAATGTTAGCAAAAATTGGGACACTGTGCGATCAGGGGGGGGGGTGGATTCATTTTGGACCCCCCCCCTTCAAGACCTACATGTATTTGGGTGTGAGAAGGAGATTGGCAGTTAAAGTGGGAGGAGAGGAAATGTCTTAGAATGGACTGATGAGCCTTCAAATGCATTGGCTGACAGTGCTCAGAGATGTGTTCAAATGCTTCACAACTGTGGTCTAGTAGTACTGGATGAACATCTCTGCTATTGGGTGCTGGAACCTTAATGTACTCGTAAGGCAAAGATGTATAAAATTAGTCCTTCAAAATGGGCAGTATTGTTTGTGTGTTAATTTAAGGGATTGCCACCCTGCCTTTCTCCTAGAAAAGGATGCAAGCCAGCTTACATCATTAAAAAGGCAATATTAAAAGCTAAAAACAGTAAACGATTCACATATTAAAAATAATTAAATATATTAAAATGTATATTATATTTAAAGTGTTAGGTTAAAAACATTACTAAAACAGATATAAAGCAACAAAAATACAAATTGTTCCGTTTTTAAACCTCATAGACAGCCAGTCACTAAGGAAAAGCCTGCCTGAAGAGAAAGGTTTTGGTCTGCTTCTGCGGAAGGACAGCAAAGACGGAGCCAACTTGGCTTCCTGTGGGAGGGAGTTCCAGAGTCTGGGAGCAGTGACATAGAATATTTTATTTATTTTATTTATTAGATTTTTACCCCGTCCCTTTAGGCAATGTCTACTCGGGGCGGCTTACATAGATAAAAACACATTAATACATTAACATATTAATATAACTTATATAAAAAATACAATTATAAGAATTAATTTCAAACAACACAATTCCAAGATGGCATAACCCCCCCCCCCAAAAAAAAAGAAAAAGAGAGAGAGAGAGAGAGAGAGAGAGAGAGAGAGATCACTTAATTGACTGGAGGGAAGGCCTGCTTAAATAACCAAGTTTTTAACTGGCTTTTGAAAGACCCTCTCCTGTGTCCCCAAAAAGAAAGGCCTACCCAATGATCTTATTGTGTGCTTTCCAAAAAATCAAAGTTTACAACAACTGTAAGCTGCACCTCAACCCTAACAAGTGGGAGCTTCTAATGAGTTATACTCCACACCTCCCTTGCTTTTGTCAGCTCTTCCTTCCCCGAGAGCAGCACTTCGCTCTCAGCTAACCTCCCAGGAGGCTGTGGAACATAAAGTGGAACAGAAGGCCACTCAGTCACAAACTCATAGGAATCACTGATTTGTAGAGCCCCCAAAGTCATTGAGTCCATTTTTGTGCATTGCAACATAGATGCAGGTAAGAGGCGTAATATCACAGCTTTCGTGATATTACTTTTGCTTTTGTGTGCAACAACTCCCCAATATTGCAGCCAGCATTCATTGTTTTATAGGTCAAGCTGCTTTTCAGACATTGTTTACACGCAGCTCTGCAAGGGACCAAACATTTCCACAGTTTCTTCATTTGCTGTAGTTGTAGAAGCCATATTAATCCATGTTAGACATGAGACATCTGATGAAGTGGACTTGTCCACGAAAGCTCACATTAAAAAAATATAAAAGTTCGTCTTTAAGGTGCTACCACATTTTTGTCTTTTTTAACTTTTTATTTTGTTTTTAACCTATAATGCTTGCACAGAGTAGCACGGCTACCCCTTCTACAACTACAACTTCATCTATTCAAAATGTACATGTCTCTGAATCCCTGTTAGATTGCTGATGACCTTGTACACTGGCTAATCATATGAAGAGGATTCATTCTCTCCAAACAGCTGGCACAAACAATGACTACATGTTTTTGCATTATATCTCCTCTTCTACAAGGGTGAGAGACCTACATGGGGAGAAAAACCTCAAAAATGGAAGCACAGCGCAGAGACACTAATGGGAGTGGGATACAGAATGAATGAATGAATGAATGAATGAATGAATGAATGAATGAATGAATAATGGGCTAAATGAATACCATGTGGCATGTCTAGAACCTGATCAAAACTCAACCAACCAGGTTGAACTCCAACTTCTGTGCCTCAGCTTTCATGACACAGTACAATCAAAAAAGTAAAATTTCAAGCTGTACTATGAATGCCATTGCTTACTTCTGTATGGCACATAGCAGTGAAACAAACCAGCAGCTAATGTGTGTAGATGTTGACGGAGGAGGTACTGCACTTACAGATTACAGTACAGATTGCTTTTATATGTCTCTATGTGTGCATTTGGTTGTATGTGCATTTTGGGTGCCTTTGGCAAAGAAAGTTAACCTAGCATATTTTCTAGTTCTTATAAAATATTTAATCTATCTCTGAAGGAAATGACACCTTGGTTCCCCTCCTCTCCTTCCCGGATTTCTACATTTTGCCCTCACTTTCCCCTGCAATTCCCCCCCCCCCCAAAATCAGGTGGTAATGTGTCATTTGTGAGTGATTCCTCATGGATTCACTTATTTTACCATCAATAAAATCTGTGGGTTAAAATATCAGCTATCTCATGGAAATATCACCATGAGGAGCCCATGTGCATGGCAAAATGTCATTCTTTGCTTATTCATGTGCATCAGCAGTGTATGTTGCTGGTGCTTTATATGGTTCTGTTCTCCCCATTTCAATGCTGAAAACGACTCTGTCAAGTATGTCTTCTGTCAGCGAAAAATATTTATTGATGGCTTTTCTGCTCATCCGAACTCCCAAACTGATGTACAAAGAAACAGATTGGCTGCAGTGATCCATGCCTTAATTACCTTGTTGCTAGATATTTGTGAAGTGCTTTACATGGTGCTCCCCTTGAAGACTATTGGAAAGTTATATCCAGTGCAAGAGGCATCAGGCAGACTTCTGTTATCAGGCATATGCTTTGAACATCATAAATCTCTGATCCTAAACCAATTATATCCATGTTTTCAGTTTGTTTCCCAGCTTGTACAGAGTGGTGGTTTTGATCTTCCACTGCTTGGCTTGGTATATGTGAAAGACTGCTTCCTCTCATGTGAGACTGCCTGGAATTTAAATTCCTTAGCAGAGGCCCTGTTTTGTGTCTCACCACCCTAGGAGGCTAGGTGAGTGATTTCGCAAGACAGAGCCTTCTTGGGAGCTGCACCTAAGTTGCAGAACACTCTTCTGATCGCTGTTAGACTGCCTCCATCCTTGCCCAGTTTCTGGTGAGTGACTAAAGCAGCATTGCTGTGTTTGATCTTTTAGTAGCTTTAGTCTCAGTGGAGAGCCGCACATGTTCTCCAGCTTGCTCAGGGCTACCATTTGGTCCCCAGTTTACATGTGAGAGGCAGTGTGTGCGCCCGTGTGTGTGTGTGTGTGTGTAAGGCAGAGCACCTATGCCTATGAGAATAGATAGCCAGTGCACTGTTCCTAAAATCTTCCTTTGATGCCTACATTGATGTCGAACATGCATTATAATCTGTTGGCTACTTTCGGCCAGCTTTGTCAAGTGTCATCCTTCTGGTGACCTGTTGCAGACAAAAAGGGTAGCCTCTCCAGAAAACTAGATGCAGAAGCTTTGCATTATGTGCATGAGTTCTTTTTCCAAAGCAAAAAGAACATTTTAATGAATTTTGCAACCTTATACATGTCTACTGGACTGTAAGTCCCATGTACCCACCAGTGGCTTTTTGCTTGGTGGTCCAAAACATTCTGGTAATATTTTTTAACGGTTGTGGGTTTGTGTTTTTTCTGGTTAAAAAAAAAGGTACATTCAAGCCAGCCTAAAATATGATTTGCCACTTGAAAATGTATTTTACATAAGTTCGTTTAAGCCTATAAATCTCCTGAAATCTAAAAGTTAACTTATTCTTACTTTTAATATGAATATTAGAAGATTTAATAAGAATAAATCTTGGGCACCTACTTGAAAATGACCTCCTCTTCTGAATGCCCTCCCCCCCCTTTAATTGAAATTGCTCTTTCTTTTGCTTTTATTTGTCTTCTTTCAACCCACTGGCTCTGTGTCATACTAGTAAATAAAGCAGACACTGTAACAAAGCTGTAGGACATTAGCTTTTGTAGACTTAACTGCAAGGTTGATATAAGAATTTCTGTTGAACAGCTAAGGACTAGGGGCTTAGATCATCTGTTGGAAACCTCCCCCCCCCCCAAGAAGATGGATGGTACTCGCTTTCTACATGAAAAGAGAAAAAATTACAGTACTCCTATACTATCATTGTATAGTACCCCTGTCATTGCCCTGTGGAAACCGAAATTTTTAATCCAGCCTGTTTTGTCTGTAGATCTTTCATTTAGAGAAGAATTGGGGGATTATTTTTAAGTTCCCGAATGTTTTGTCCTCATATGCCTCTGTGTTTGCATTTGAGTATTTTGCCCTCAGGCGGTGAAAAGCAGATCTTAAAATTACATTCTCAGACTTAAGCTGCTAGGCATGAGAAACACTGGAAAAATATGCTTGGTTAGCTCTTTGTGAAATATATAACCAGGCTTTCAGATAGTCAAGAAGCTATCTAGTTTTTAATTTTAGTATACAGTACTAGGAAGCAAATTCAGTAGGCTTTTTTTTTAAATGGTTGTTGTGGGTTTTTCGGGCTCTTTGGCCGTGTTATATTTTTTCTTGCTTTATTATGAAGCTTTATTGTTGACTATAAATATCCTAATATTTTGTGACTGAACTAGCCATTTAATTTAATTTAATTTAATTTATATACCAGCCATCTGGCCAAAGACACTCTGGGTGGTTTACAGCATAAAATTTTATTTAATTGTTTATAAGTTTTGCTTGCAATTGTATTGATTGCTTCCTGTCTTCATGTTTGGAAATCCCCTCAAAGAAGTTTGCCCGTTGGATTGTTCTATATGTGTAATTGTTAAAAATGTGTGAGTACATGAGAAGTTTCTCTTTGTCCTGAGGAAAGTAAAAACATTTGGTAGGCTGTGCATGAACAATTGGACGTCTAAACCAACCTCTCTCTCTTTATGCACAACATGGCAGATTGCATTCCAGGAAACTGAGTTCTCCTTTAAATCTCTTTCATGCCTGTTTATGTAAAATAAAGTTTGAAGGATTAAACTGTGTACTGTACATTAAAAACCTGGAAGTGGACTCCTTACCATTTTGGGTTTCGGTGGAGGGGATGGGGTGCAGCTCACATTAGGTTTGGTATAGGAAAGATGGGCACCTGCTGAGTTTGCAGCTAATGTGTACGGTATAGCTTTGAATGTCTGCGTCACTGAGAGTTACGGTACAGTATATGCCCCAAAATGTTAAGAAAGTGAGATAATTTCAAAAGTTTCTCTTGAACATGCATTGCACCCAGGATTGACTCTTTCCTTCACATCTGGTCAGAGGCAGATGGCCCTAAGAGGGATGTCTACCTTGGTGTTTGCTTTTACAAGCAAGTTCCGATAAGCCAAGGGAAGGATGACTGCGGGCCTCTAGACGTGACTGGGTTGCTTCTCCTGGGATTCCTCACCATCAGCTTTGCTGGTCAGGTCTGGTGGGAAATATAATTCACCATAAGCGTTCTCTCCCCCCCCCCCCCCAGGCTGCTGTGAGTAGAATCATATGAAGAGGAGAACCGGATTGTGCCCGTTACTTACTCATGCTTTGTCCTTTCTAATTAAACAACCACATTTAACTTGATTGATCCACTGATTAAACTGGCAAAAGCTGGCCGCTTAGTTAAAACCATGGCAGGATGATTTTGAGAAATAAGATTTGAGTCAACCAAAGGACGAGGATTTGTGGTTTGTGTCTTGAGTTGATTGTAAATTGCATTTGTGATAGTGTCTCTTCTTAATTCCCTTGTTTTTCACCTGTGATCATTAAATACTGGTTTGACAATGAATTCACACATATATATACACACACACATGCATGTGTGTCGGGATGGGTGTGCAAGGATGCATGCATTTTAAGGTGATATGTGATACCTCAGAGGAGGGAGGGAAACTTCCCATGTATTTTGATAATTAATACTGGGCTGTGTAAACAGCTGTTACACCTTAATGATTAGAACTGAAGGAGCCTAATCCTGCCATCTTCATAAATGAGCAATCTGAGTCAATGCTTGCTTAATTGAATGAAATTTTCTAAAAGCTTAGCTTTGATTGCAGGCATGTCATTTCTCACATTGTAAACAGACATTGCAGTGCTGGTGAGTGGCATGCTGTAGCAAAGTCTTGTTCATGGAGAACTGTGATTATATGCTTTCCACAGCTTTAAAAAGTTGTTTTTTATTTTTTTGGACTACAGAACTCAGAGTCCTCCAGCCAGCATGGCATTGTGAATATTGGTTAGAATGTTGGGTTTTGAAGTGGAAATTTAAGTTGAAATACATATGCTTGGAAACCTAGAATCACACTCTTCTGGAGCTGACTTAATGCCCCGAACTGTGATTAAGTGATCTGAAATGGGCTATGAAATCTTACATCCACCTCCATTAAATTTTTTCCATACTCCTGAAAGCATCACACAGCCACAGTTATGCCTTGCGTTGGCATCAACCTAGTAGTTAGCCAGGATACACAAACCAGTTTGAAAGCAGAAACTCTGATATCTAGTCATAATTAAAATTGTGACAGGTTAGGGGCAGGGCCTTGGAATTCCTCCTACATCTGCAGTGGAGAGAGGCATATCGACAGAATCCCGTCTTGAAGCCCAACCTACAGTATTTCTGGATCTTGGAAATAATTGCCCTGCTTCTCATTTGCTGACATGGACTGATTCAGCTTCCTGTGTTGTTGGACTATACTAGAAGTAAAAGGATTCTCCTGGTGACCACCGCCAATTAAGAATTCACCACTGCATCTCTGTTTGTTGAACTAAACCTATGAGGAATTAAAATGGCCAGCAGTTGTGCTGGCTAGGTGAAAAACTATCATTTCCAAGGTTTGCCTGCTTCTTAGTGTTCTTCAGGTGACATGAATACAAGCCTGAGAGCAGAAACATACTTTACACCTAGTCCCTTGTTAGAAGAAGGAATTTCGTTATTGCTGAAAGCCTCTGAGTGCGCCCCAGTATCTTTTCTCATATAACCGGCCATTTCGCTTGCTATGTTTTATTTTTGGCCGTTAGAACTTGAGGACAGGATTCCGTCAAAGATTGCTTAAGGCAAGAAGCATACTTAGAGTTCCCTAATGTCAGACTCTGAGTGTCACAACATGAGCTTTTTTTTTCACTGCCAGGATTAAGCAGATTAGCTGGCTTTGTTTGCTGACTGGTCTTCAGGATTTAAGCATGGGATTCCTTTGAAGTCTGATTTCACAAACACAGAAAGATTGCCTCAGTCACCTCTCTGCAATGTTAATGTGTGTTCAGCTCTGATCACAGGCTGTCCCTTAGCATTCCTATCTAGCCTCAGTCATGGTCTGTCCCATGTTTCAGTTCTAGTCATGGGCTGGCTGTAACATCTGTTTCTACCGTAAAGTCCTTCAGAAAGAGAATAAGACACTAATCTATAATCACACAAGCTAGCATAGACACTCTGTATTGAGGTCCCTTAATCAGATATTATTCTCCACTCCCCATTACCTTTTTTTTTTTTTAAAGCACTTGGTTTGATTTGATGAAGAAGGGCTTTTTCTTCCACTAATCTTCTCAGGTGCTTGTAGTGCAATCATCCTTTTAAACATTATTGAGCACTCCTAGAAATGAATTACAACATATTGGCATTGGGTTTTTTTGTTTTTTTCAGGAATCTCCTCTCAGCATTTACTTGGAAGGATAACTGTTGTTAGCTATCTGACGTCTATTCTGTAATATAAATGCAGCTTCTTTGGCAGGAAAACTTGCCATTTGACCCCTGGGTCTTTTGTCGTCTGGCATCCATGCTTCTGGATCAGGTTTTGCTGTAGTTAATACAAGGAGTTCAGTGGTTGGTTCAAATGCAAAGGAAAAAAGCATATGCTAGGAAACCTAGGTGTCCTGCTTCTAATCACACTCACATTCAGTTTTGATGTGTTTATCTTTTCCCCTTCCGCTCCTGGGAGAGGTTGGAGCTTGGAAATTTGGTGCAATTTGGTGCAAATCCAGCCAGTGCTTAAAAGGTCCTTATCTTCAGTGAAATCTATTTTAACTCAAGCACCCCTCTGTAAAGGCAGAACAAAGGAGCTATATTGCATCTCAATGAATTGTCTGCAAAAGATTGCACGCCCCAATCGTGTGCCAGAAAGATATGGGCCAGCTCTTAAAGAGGAAAGGTGGGTTGTTTTGAGTAGAAACGCAAGTGATAGGTAGACCTGCCCTCTCAGAAGGGAAGCCTGGTCTAGCTGGTCTAGACCAGCTCATAGTTTGGAACCCATCTTTATTTCATTTTCTAGTCCAGAGGCTTGGTCTACCAAGTCCTGCGTAGACCTACACTCCTCTCCCTCGTCGAGGCCTGGAGTACCTACCATATTTATTGTCCTTATTTCTGTGGTTTTTCTGAAAACTGGCATGTCTGCCCGGTAGGGCAAGACACTGGGCCACCACTACTGTTTGGTTAGAGGTGCCTTTGCCATGGACAACTGGGGAGGGGATGTACCCTCTAGATTAGTGGTCCCCAACCTTGGGACTCCAGATGTTCTTGGACTACAACTCCCAGAAGCCTTCACCACCACCTCTGCTGGCCAGGATTTCTGGGAGTTGAAGTCCAAGAACATCTGGAGGCCCAAGGTTGGAGACCCCTGCTCTGGATTTCCTACCCCACCCTGATAACATCATTGAAGCTCTGACAGGAGCTGTGTTGTTCACTGTTTGTCTACTCCAAATGCTCAAAGGCCTCTGTAACCCATTATCTTCAGGTCCTCAGCTCGACTTTTACCTACATAGAGACCCCCCCCCAAAATACAGTGGTGCCTCGCACAACGAATGCCTCACACAACGATGAATTCACACAACGATGGCTTTTTCTGAAAAATTTGCCGCCTCACACAACGATGTTTCCTATGGGGAATTTTCGCACAACGATTTTGGGACCATGCTTCACACAACGATTGCGTTTTGGGTCCCCTGTTTCACTGAACGATGTTTGCAAAAAAGAGCAGGAAAGGTGGCTGTTAACAGTTTTAAATGCTTGGAATCGTTAGTGCACCTTCTAAAATGGGTGCATACTTAATTTGGCGTTGATCTGACTTTTCGTTAATTTTTTGTGAATTTTTTCTTCCCCCATAGGAAACAATGGAGCTGTCAGATTTTGACAGGTGTCAAAAGTTGGGGGGGGGGAAATTCACCATTAATTAACAAAAAGTCAGATCAAAGCCAAATTAACTTTTGCATCCTTTTTAGAGGGTGCAGAAGCTAATCCAAGCATTTAAAACCGTTTTTGACTCTTTTATGACACACTTAAATTTGCAAAATTTGACTTCGCTAAACCATTAAAATGCATTGGAAAGGCTGCAATGCATTTGAATGGAGGAAACATTGTTTCACACAACGATGTTTCCTATGGGGATTTTCGCTTAAGGACGGCAATCCGTTCCAATTGGAACGGATTAACCGGTTTTCAATGCATTCCTATGGGAAATGGTGTTTCGCAGAACGATGATTCACACAATGATGAATTTTTTGGAACCAATTAACATCGTTGTGCGAGGCACCACTGTACTGTAAACTAATAATCTTGTATGTGTTTCTTACTGAATCTTCAATTTCTACCTTTCCTTGCTAGCAGTCTGCCCTCAGGAAAAATGCACGTTAACATCTGGCTGGGTTTATGGATGTTTTGCCTCTTCCCTTACCGCTCAAATTTTATATGATCTATGCCTAAGAAGAGTTTGAGAGAGATTTGCCACATTTGTCATTTCGTATTTGTCCAGTAAACCCAAAACTTTTTATAATTTTAATGTTTGCTCCATTGCATCCCTGTTTTAGAAGAGAAGTGGTCTGGAAGTTTTCCCCCTTTCAGATTAGAAAGTAAGTCAAATGCTGGAGGGTGAGAAGAAATTCCTTAACAATGCTGACCTATCAACTTTCCCATCCAAAGACTGACAGGTCTTGGCAAATCCATTTCCTAGCCATCTGTTAACTGAGGTAAAAGATGCTGTTGTAGCATTCATATTTTCATAATTGCTGCTGCTGAGAGAGCTTTACCTTGTCAACAGTGTCATTTTTAAGTGATTTACTAGACAGGTATTATGAGCGCTGTCTCCAGCAGATGTTTGAACATGTATCCGTTTCCAGAGCAGAGGAAGGGAGAGTTTAGGCTTTCAGGATCTATTTTTTGTTTTGTTTTGTTTTAATACAAGCCCTGAGATCCACCTACAGGTGTTAGGACCAAAAGATCACGTTTAGAGCAGGTAGGCAGTCTTCAGAGGGTCAGGGACTGCAGGCACCCATCTTGGTGGTCTTCATTCACTGTCCTCCCCTTTGGAAAGAGAATGATTTTTTTTCCTAACTGGAAATGTTCTGCCCCTTGGTGGACAAAAGTACATATTTTTTAAAAAATACTGAAAACATTTTGGAGGTGTGTGGCCCCAGGGATGCTAAGGAGCCCTAATACATGATGAAATTGCTGATCATGGGACTTTTTGAGCCGATTTCTTTTTTCTTTTTAATTGTTTCATTCATTCATTCATTCATTCATTCATTCATTCATTCATTCATTCATTCATTCATTCGACTTGTATGCCGCCCGCACTCTGCAAGACTCTCCAGGCAGCTTCCAACATCAATTAAAACAGTTCACTTAAAAACAGACACTAAAAACCAATACGGTCACATCTACTCTACAAAAGCAAAAATAAAAACAAAAACAGTCTACAAAAACAATCTAAATCCATGACTCTATTAATTAAAATTAAAACCTTCAGTTAAAAAACTTCCGGAACAGGAAGGTTTTAACCTGGTGCTGAAATGTCATAGACGTCAGCGCCCGTTGGATGTCGTTTGGGAGGGCATTCCAAAGATCAGGGTCATCTGCCGAAAAGGCCCTCCGCCTACAGGCCATCCCTCTCACCATCCCTGAGGGATGGCTCTTTCAGGATGGCTTCCTTGGAAGGAGGTGGTCCTTCAGGTATCCAGGCCCCAAGCCGTTTAGGGCTTTATAGGTCAAAACAAGCACTTTGAATTGGGTCCAGACAACAACTGGTAACCAATGTAACTTAAACAGAATCGGCTGAATATGGTCTCTCATTGCCCCTCCACTCACCAGTCATGCAGCTCGATTCTGAACCAGTTGTAGTCGCCAGATTGTCTTCAAAGGGAGCCCCACATAAAGCACGTTTTTAAGGTTTAGGGGTGCTGAAAAGCTGCATTTGGGCTCTTGGGAGGCTTCATGTTGCTTACCCTGACTTGTTATAAAAGAATTCTAATCTCCAACATTTGTTCTAACTGCTAGAAGTGAATTGATCCCACAATTCTTTCACACAAAAATCCACTCCTGTTTCTCCTCCTTCATCACTCGAGAAAAGAAGTTAGTGGGTCACTTTTGTTGTTATAGTTAAAACTGTTGGGAATCAGAAATCCTTGCTGATCAGCTTCAGAACATCCACAGTTTTGCAGTCAATCTCCATTTCATCCTCTTCTTTCTCAGAAGATACATCTATTTATGTAATTTTTTAAAGAATTAAAAATATGCATGCATTTTCACTTGGAATTTCTGCTGGCCAACTGTGTTATACCATAAGGTATAAATTTAAGGTACTGTATTTAAATTTTTTAAGATGCAGAAGTCATCTGTAACCTGCAAGAACACATGTGGTAGAGCTGTGGTTGCCTTTAGATTTTTGTTGAGTGTAGTTTTGTTGGCAATTTTGCATTGCTTCTCCATAAGGTATGCAATGGCCTGATGAAGGAAAACATTTGAGAAATCTATATTTAGGGACAAGAAACTAAATGGCCATCAAATTATTGCTCTGATTCCGAAATAGCCATATTTGTAAATTTGTGAACATTCAGTCTTTTTCCATGAGATGTGAACAATGATTGGATACAACTTGCAAAGTGACCTATGAAAAGACAGAATTTTGATCATTTTTAATGAATCCCTTGCTAAACTCAGCCTCCTATCTGGCCTGCTATTAGATATAGTGTTATATTATACTGTAGTACATAACAGTGATTAATACAAGACCTACTGAATCTGTACAACTTATGTGGTGAGCCCGCCATGTACTGTATTTTTTGCTCCATAAGACGCACCTTTCCATAAGACGCACCAATTTTTTAGGAGAAGAAAACAGGAAAATATAATCTGTTTTCTTCGCTCCATAAGACGCACAGACTTTCCACCCCCCCTGTTTTGTGGGGAAAAAGTGCGTCTTGTGGTGCGAAAAATACGGTAACAACTTACCTGCAAATGGGGTAAATCCAGCAAGCAGCAACTAGTTAACTCAGCTTTCCTCAACTGGTGATCTCCAGGTGGGTTAGCCTACAGCACCGTCTTCAGCTAATTGGCTATTTCGAATAGTAGTCCAGCAGGTCAGAGAGGCAGGTTAGGGAAAGATGAGTTCAAAGCATGTCCTGTACTGTAGTAGAAATCAAGAAAGTAGCTGTCATGTAGGACCTTTATTAATAGAAATCATTATTTGCCATCAAGATCATTCTGACTTATGTTGGCCTTTACTGGATTTTCTGGGTATAAAGTCCTCTGAAATTATTTACCGTTGCCGCCTTCTGATTGTACTCTGGAGCTGTGCAGTTTGCCCAGTGCCACACAGGTGGCAGGGCACATAACCCCATCAGCCGCATATATTGCAAGTAATCCTGATCCCTTCCTGTTCTGCATGGCACTGTGGCAGTTTGAACTCTGGGTACCTTACTCCACAAGTAAGCACTCTAGTCAAAGAAGCTATACCAGCCCTTTATTCTTCATTAAATCCAACTAAAAATCGAAGAGTTGAGCTAGCCTTGAAGTTTAACAAAGCCTCCTCTAGCTGGATGTTCAGGGGATGGAGAAGAGATATTGAACAAGAAGCATGCAAAGGGTATGAAGAATTTCCCCTGTAGTAAGAACCCATACTCATTAATATTAAAATGGTGATTGGGGAAGCTTTTTGCAGGCTAATAAATTTAAGATGTACTAAGCAGTGATTCCTGTTGACATGGTTTTCTGTGCATGATTAATATAAATATATACTCACATATATCTTAGACATCATTGTTCAGTTGTAAATAGAAAACATTGCTGACAGGATGACAGACAGCTGCTGTGGGATAGCATGTCGGTTGTTATTGAGTCCACACTATTGATTGTTTAACTTCTAGGAAAAATGAAAGTGAAAAATCTTCTCGTCTGTAGTCTTTGCTTGCCAATTTGGCATCTAATGAAAATTACAGCTTTTACACAAAGCATCTTACTGATAAACTGACTGTACGTGAGTGACATTTTTTTTCTTCCACTATGTTTTATATGGTAATATTAAGCTGCATACAGTAGTTCAATAGCGGTGATATACTAATTGTCAATCACTCAGTCCAAGTTCTTTATATTGTACTAAGAGATTCCTAGTATTGCTTGGAATTTATGATGACAGCAGTGGCTCAGCTTGTTGTGAGTAGGAATAAATATTCTAGAAACTTGTACTAAGCAAAAACATAGCGGTTTGTATTAATTCAGGAAATCTATTTTTAGATATTGCATGACACTGGGTTTCTAAATTTAGTTCCAGAAGTCCCTAGAGCTGACTTCAATGTATGCAGGTCTGCCTTCCTTGCTAAACAGAGGATCACGTACTGGAAATCTTCTTTGAAATATAGAGGGCAAAAAGAAGGCATTGGAAGTTCAACAGTCTACCTATAGATTTAGGAAGGGTGAAATATGGAAAACATTCTTAGGGTATCTCTCTGACTAACCCTTACCCCTGGTTCCAATGCAATGGAATGTGATAATTGGAATCTTTGCCAACTGCCCAAGATGCAGATGATGTTTTTGAAAAAACAAATTGCAAGAATTTTAAGATGTGATGGAGTAATAATAATGGGAGATTTAAATTATATGTTGAGCAGCATATTCTGCCAAATATGGCCCTTCCAAGAAATTTCTGGCTTATGCTGCTGATAAATTTCTCCTACAAAAAGGAGAAACTAGAGGATTGACTTTCCTGGAATTGATTCTAACCAATAGAGATGATTGTGGAAGAAGTGGCCGTAAGGAGATCTCAGAGGGAAAGTTAACATATTCTCCTTAAGTTCTTGATTTCAAAGGAAGCCAAAGCAGAGTGTCACTGCATGTGTTTGCTGAATTTTAGGAAAGGCAATTTTATTAAATATGAAACACTGATAATAAAGATCCCACGGCAGGAGATTGTAACAGGAAAAGAAATCCAAGATGGGTGAGAGTTTCTTAGAAAGGAAATTCTAAAGGCGCAACTACAAACAATTACAACAAGAAAAAAAGCTGGAAGACATTTAAAAAAAAAAGACCAATGTGTCTTTTGAAAAAGCTCAGAGAGGACCTTTTTTTATTTTATTTTATTTTATTTATACCCCGCCCATCTGGTCTAGCGACCACTCTAGGCAGCTTCCAAATACATAGATAAAGACATACAAATATACACAAAAATTATAACATCAGATAATAAATTAATAAATTATTCAAGATGGCAAGAAAAAGAAGAAGAAGTAATCAAGTTTAACTGGAGGGAAGGCCTTCTTTCCACTTCCCATAAAAGTGTTTTGTTTAATTAAAAACAAAACAAAACACTTCTATAGGAAGTGGAAAGAAGGCCAGACCACAAAGGAAAAGTGTAGACAAGTAGCAAAGAATTCCAGGGATGGTATTAGGAAGGCATTGAGCTGAGGTTAAGCAATAGACGCTAAAAGCAACAACAACAACAAAGGTACATGCTCTTCGTTGTGTTTGGCTGAGCTGCTTTGCTATGGATGTCAACCTGACCAATCAGTAATGGACTGTCCTTTTTTTTTTACACCCCATTTGATGGTAGGGGTGACATTTGCCTGCTTCCAGCCTTCAGAGGCTTCAACTGTTCTATACCAGTTCTAGACAGATTGTAGGTACGAGGCTCTGAGATTGTATCTTCCTTTGTATTCCCTTTATCTTTCTTCACAGGAGGTTAGAATTTCTGGCTAATATTACCATTTGGTTGTGTTTGTCCTCAGACTTCGAAATTATGCCAGATAACTCACTGGCCATGTACACCAGCCTTCCTGGTACACCGAGGCCACATAGAAGCCAGTCAACCCTTTTCCCAAATGCATAAACACTTAAAAAGGACAATGGAGCATGTAGGCCAGATGTGGGCACCCCATAAGGCTGCTTTTGCAGTTCCACTTCTTTTTTCCCTCTCTCAGAAAAGTTAAATATCAGTTCCTAGAAACCTATGGGAGTGGTGAATCGCCTTTTGAGTGGGTCTCAGCCCCCCACTGTTTTATTCAGAATCCATTTTCCACAACCAGAAGTGAACCTCTAATCAACTCATTTCTTTTGTGTATGTTGACATTTCTGGCATTTGTGCAAATGCTGGAGGGGCCCTAGGGTGGAAAAAGAGCTTCAAGGCCTCCCAGAAGGTTCTCTAGAGATGATTGCATGATGGTGATACACATACTGTATTAACAACTTTTCTGGCTGTTCAGCTGATGGGTTGGTGAATGTCTTAATAAGAAGACCCCATCTATCTAGCTGGCCTCCACCCAAAAGCGAGCAAACTTGGCCAAGAACAAGTATTGAATGACGGGTTTCAGTCAAATGTTGACTTCAATCACATTGCATTCTGAGCTGGGGAAAGAACACTTAGAGAACTGAAATTAAGTTATTGATTTAATTTTCAGAAACCCAGGGAGGGTACTGAAAGCACATCATAAATCACATCAGAATTCTTTTAAAAGCAAGGCTTCCTGAATGGCAGTCTTGGAAGCTGTCCTGAAGATTTTGAGTCTTGGAGTGGCTTTGCCAGTCCCACACCCCATAGTGAGTTTCCTTAGCTGAGCAGGGATTCGAATCCAAGCCTCCCGAGTTCTAGTCTGTCATTCCATCCACTACACCAGTGGTCCCCAACCTTGGGCTTCCAGATGTTCTTGGACTTCAGCTCCCAGAAATCCTGGCCAGCAGAGTTGGTGGTGAAAGCTTCTGGGAGTTGTAGTCCAAGAACATTTGGAGGCCCAAGGTTGGGGACCACTGCACTACACCACACTGGGCTCTATAGTTTTTTTAAAACAAAAATCACTCCTAGTTCTCTTTGTGTGGCCATCCTCAGTATTTTGTGTCTCTTCTATTTGTGCTATTCTCCAATATTGCTGACTTTGAAGGGAGGGAGGCCAATAATGTCTTGTTGACTCAGAGCACTTCCAGATTGGGGGGGGGGCGAACATTGGAGCAGTCTGGTTCGCATTTAGAATATTTTTAGTACAATTTATTTCACTTCATCAATCTTTTGGTTGGCACTGATTGACATTTTTTGTTGTTGCATGAGAAGAATTCAGACAGGTCTTTGGACTACCCCCTTGTTTCCCCCCGTCAATTAATGGCACTCCTCTTCATGCCTTTTCCCACAGCCATCATTCAGCGGCCGACTTTCCTTTTTGTTGCTGTTAAATAAAGTAAGTGAGATAGCGAGACTGCAGTGCCTCTACCTACAGTAGTATAGTACACATAATACTGCCAGTGTGTCTTATTTATCTAGAATAGTGCTGAATCAATAGGAAAATATATTTTACGGAATGTAAAGTGGTAAAATAAATGAAAATAAGGGGGGTTGCGTTTCTCCATCATCTCTTTCAGTGTCACAGTCCACCAAGTATGTTGGAGGACTATCACCCCAGATAATGCTGCCCACAGCTCTTGTTTTTGGTGTGGATTAACCATCCATATGAGCTACAGAACAGGCTAATCAGGAGTGCTCTGAATCACACACACACACAAATACTGTAGCGTAATGCTGTGCCAGAAAGGAGCAGGATAGCTCTAAGTCAAAAGATGTGTGGATGCTGTAAACCAAACAGCACCAAAAGCAATCCAGATAGTGAGCTATTCTGCGAGTGTGGATGTGCCTTCAGATAAAAGCCATTCTTCCATGGCGGCATAACTGTTAATGCCAAATTAGCTAGTGGAAAGATGATGACTGTTTCTGACCCAGTCTAGGAAAAAGCATTCAGTTGGTGTGAGTGAATGATACCAAACTGATCAATCAGGAAAGTGGCATGATTTTCCAGAATTGCCTGCCATGTTTTTCATGGAGTGGCCATAGGCTATACCTGAGATTTTTATTGTCCAGTTCTTTCCCCTTCCTGCGTACCAGACATTACACCCACTGCTGTCCCATACCTGCCATTGCCATTTCTGACAGTGCCAAACTCCAAGTTTTACCAGGAAACATGGTCCAAGATCCTGTTTAACAGTGAAGAAGCTCCACTGATGTGGCAGGCAGAATAGGAGAAAGAGGGCACCTGGTTAATGCTGCTGCATTTGATGGTGGTTTATGGGTGTGGAGCTGTGCTTGGACACCCAAACAGGGTCCAACTGGCATGCCTGCCAGCCCTCTTGCAGCACCTGGCCATTTCTGATGTCTGGGAACCGCTTGCACAAAGATGTGTGAGATTATTTCCTGCACAAGCATGCAGAATATAGAATGGTTTGCACGACTGGAAACTGTTCATATGGTATGGTCCCATGGGATCCTCGCTATGAGGTATAGGATGTGCATGTCTTCTTTCCTAGCAGAGTCGTATGTTTGATATACTAAGCAGGGAAGGGGGCCTGTCTTCTGACTGCTACTGCAGCTCCTTTCTCTACCACCTACCTATCTGAAAAAGAGTAATTTATGATAGATTGCTGAGCTTCTAGGGTCTCGAAGAGGTTTCACCTGCACCGTCAGTGAATTCCTGTGCTCTTTCTCTCTCTGCATGCATGCATACATGCATGCAGCTTCTCATCCCTTCTCAGCTGATACTGGAAAGTTGTGAGCCTTCTGTGTTAGATGTTCCTGAGAATATATCGGAAATTTGTTTTGTCATCAGTAGCAGTTTTCGTACCATTTTCAAACATAGATAGACATGGTTGTTGTGGTTTTTTGGGGCTCTTTGGCCATGTTCTGATGGTTGTTCTTCCTGACGTTTCGCCAGTCTCTGTGGTCAGCATCTTCAGAGGACTGGCGACTGAAGATGCTGCCACAGAGACTGGCGAAACGTCAGGAAGAACAACCTTCAGAACACGGCCAAAGAGCCCAAAAAAACCACAACAACCATTAGATCCCGGTCATGAAAGCCTTCGCAAATACATAAATAGACATGTCGGAAGCTAAACAAAGCAAAGCAAGAATTCAGTACTGCACAGTTGTGAAAATATTCTAGTCACAAAACAGCAAGCTAACCTGTAGAAGAAATGACAAGTGCATGTGCTAAGACTGACATATTTTACCACCTCAGGAGCACCGTTGTAAAATATGAGCAAAGTGTGTCATCTGGTTTAATCCTCAGTTACAAATATACGTGTCGTTTTGCTTTGTGTTGAGGCTTTTCAACGATCCTCAATATTTTGTCAGTTTGGGTCATTTCTTTCCTGTCATGCAGTTCTTTAGGTTTATAAGGGGGTATGAGCAACCTAGAACCTTCCAAATGTTTTAGTCTAAAAATCTCTGACCATTATAGCAAGGGGAAAATGCCTGTGAATGCATGTCCTTTTGTGGTCCTTCCATAGATATTTGTTTGGCCACTAAGGTAAAGCATTATGGAATAGACAAGAGATATTTGGTCTCATCTAGCATAGTTTTTATTTACATTCTTAGATTTCTAGTCCAAAGCCTCTAATGCTTGTTCAGCCCTGGTCTATTTCAGTTGATTCATTCCATTCTATAATGCACTAAAGAGAAGTATGTGGCTACACAGGCTTCCTTCATTGTGGGAATATTGCCTTGGGTTGTCCTTTTTATGGTCACTTGCTTTCAGTGTCAGAATGTACCTTGTTAACTCAGTAGTATGCAGGAGTAAGTTTTAAATTTTGATTTTCTGTCAAGCTCTCCATGACATTGGAAGCCAGTGTTTTTACACACTGGTTGGTTTTGCATATTACACTAAACACAAAATCCACAATAAATTATGATACGAATCAGAAAAAAACATGCATGTACCATGTTTCTTTTCTGATACTTTATTCCTTTTTCTCTGTGGATGAAATAAACTAACAAACAAGATTTCGATGGTAACATTTTGGGATCATAGTTAAGGGCCTGCAATCAAATGAGGATTCATAAGACAACTTTAAACCCTGTTTTAAACCTGACTTGTCTTAACATTCAATCCAGTCCATCATACTGGCTGTCCAGCTAGTAATCCCATTTTAAAATGACGGAGTGTTTACATTTTAATGGCTTTTGGAACTCCTTACAGAGGAGCATCATATGGAAGTGTGGAGGGTTATAAATATTTGAACATTTTCTGGGAGAAATATAAAAGATGAAAATAGCAGGAATTATGCTAATAAAACAAAAGGACTTTTGAAAAAAGGAATCTTGTATAGCAGAGGAATAATTTTATTTGCTGCCTAGTAAATTGTAATCTGTAGGAAATTTACAAAACAGTGGTTGTAACGAAGAATCTCTAAGCATCTGCTGGAATTTACATAGAAAGTGCGCAGAAAGGCAATGCAGATTCACATTGCTTCTAAAAATAAGGTAGCTATCAACCCGTTGAGATAGATACCAAAGAACACAGTAAAACCACAGTACAGTAGATTAGAATGGATATTGACATAACACACACCTTACCTGCATTTACTAAAGAGCTGCCACAGAAGTTGTAAAATAATTTTGGAAGATGTGTTGGCATGTTCTCAACAATGCTGCAGGGAGTGCGGAGATATCTGTTATTTTGAATGTGTAGTTTGACCCTGAGTTTTGGATGCTTGCTACTTGCAAGATCTGGGCTACATTTTCAGTCATTGCACACAGATGTGACTACAGTTCCTCTGTGATGGTGTGTTATTAGAGGAGCTTAAATAGGAATTTGTAATTATTTCCCTCTCTTATATTGCCATTCATCAAAGCCCCGTTGGTACTGCCAGATTATATTTTACTTTCAACAGTAGCTCTCCTGCCCTCCCCCCCTGCTACCACCCACCCGTCTGTTTCATCTGTAAGATAAATGCAGACAGAATTTAGGTCAATCCCCTCAACAGTGGCAGCCTCTCCTAACTCCCAAGACCCCCTGACACCCGCCCCATCCTTTCTGACTAAATGTTCTCTAAATGTTTGCTTTCCAGACTTTGCTGTAATGCAGCTGTCTGGTTGGGTGGTCTGCCACTTTTGTGCCTTATGAGCATGCCTGTAAAAACTGTAAGAAACTTGACCCCAGGAGGCCATAATCTCTTCTTCTTTTTTTGGTCGTGGTAGAGATGGGGGAACAAAATAGCTTAAATGAAATTGACTTGGACTTCAGCCAGGTGTTGTCAAGTCAATGGGAAGCAATGCTTTTACACAGCCATCACCAAAGAAATTGTAGACATGAGCATTTGTCTGAGATGTTCAGGTTAGGGAAAATTGGAGGCTGTTCTTGGCAGCATCTTGCTGTCCTGACTTCTTGTTTGCGTTAAGCATTGTCCCTGACACGGTAGTGTGGCATTAGGAGACCTCAGCTGTTTGTTTGAATCACCCTGAACATGATAAAATGACCTCCCACAGACGTGGGAAAAAAGTGTGCCATGGTTTGATTGACAAGCTGCTTTTTGCAGTGGGAAGGTAAAACTCTTGGCTTTCATTCTGTGAAGCACTTGGATTTCTGGAGGAAAACATAATGGTGTCAATGGTGGTTGCTACCCCTAGAGTTGTAGTACTTCTGTTGTAGGGAGCGGGGGGGAAGAATCCCCCATTTGAGTGATTGCGAGGGGATGGTTCTCTTTTGGAAGGTGCCCTTCATTTGAAGGCTTGTCCAGTCTAAGTAGTTAATTGCCCATCTTCAGAGAGTACCTAGGGAAGTAGACTGAGGGCTGTCCAGACTGGCTGTTTTGGGTGTGGGGTGGATTGGGCTCCATAGGGTCTGTTGAGGTCAGGAGTAGGAGCACTGTGCCATTTGGTGTGGTTCTCTTGAAAACAAACCCGACTCACCCCACCCCCAAGTTCCAACTTGATAGCTGTCCTAGAAGGATACTGTGGTTGATAGTATCAAAGACCACAGACAGATCCAGGAGGATGAGCAAGGTTTCACTCGCCCGTCTGCCTCCTTTAGGAGATTGTCTTGCAGAGTGACCAGTGCCATTTGAGCCCCATGGCACCGCCTGAACCCATATTGAAATGGATGTAGGTCATCCCCCACCGTCTCCGTCAACATGCCTGGGATTGGAATGTTGGCAATGGGCCTATAGTTGTTAAGAACTTCCATTTCTAAATTGGATTTCTCTGGGATGGATCTGATAATGGTTTCCTTTATATGGGAAGGTTAATGATCTTAATGATGTGAGTAGCCCACGCCATGGTCGTTTTCTTTCCTGATTTTAAGAGTAAGTAGAGAGGAGATGGCGGCTTTGCAACATGCAAGTGCCTTGTCCACACCCTTAGGCCATCCTAGCTAAAATTGATCCAATTTAACTTGGCTAGATGGTGTATTGGACATCTCCATTACATCTATCAACAAGAACTTAAAGTCCCAACAGATGCTTTCAGCCTTAGATCTAAATTCGGCTGTCAGTTGGTTGCAACTCTCAACATTTGGATAGAGAAATTGGGTTTTTCCCCCCCAGAAGAAATCAGGCCATGTACATGGAAAAGTTCTGCCTGCTGGTTGGAAGCTGCTTCAATTAGTTGGATATTGTGGCTTCTTTTGGTGGACTTGAGTTGATTCTGTTATCTTCTGGATGCTTCCCTGATCGCCACCAGGTTGAATTCCGTGGGAACTTTCCTTCATCTGCTCTCTGGCCTTCTTTATAATCGCTTCATTGCCCTTAACTGCTCCATGAGCCATGGATAAGGCCAGGCTCTGCATCAAAGAGGATATTTAGGGGTGATTGTGTCTACAGCTTGAGTATCAGTGGGTGACCAGGAGCATCAGCCATATCAGCTGCAAAAGCTCCTAGGGCATTTTGGAAACCAGTTGGATCCATCAGCCTTTGGGGAAAATTATGGTAATGCCTCTCTCCTCCCCACAAATGGTTTCAGTTGTTCAAAGTCCAAATCACAGCAGGAGATGATCTTAGGGGTAGAACTCAAAACCTTTCCTTGTTCAAACATGAACACCAGCTTGAAGGTGTGACCTGAACATGTGCGGGCCCCATGACATATTGGTACAGTCCCGTGGTAGCCATGGACTTTCTGAACTCCAGACCTGTTCCACTCAACTGTGTCTCTACAGGTATATTGAAATTTTCCAGAAATACAAATCTGGGGTCCTCAACACAATAGTAGTGACCTGTTCTGTCAGGTCTGGTAGGAGTAGGGACAGCGATACTCTAATACCAGTCCTATTCTGTCCCTGTGGCCTAGTATGAGGTGAAGACATTCCAGACCCAGGTCTAATAGGACAGAGATCCTGCTGATGTGAATGGGGTTTCTATGGACTGTGGCAACACCCCTCCCTTCTCCTGTGACCTGCTGTGATGCTGAAACAAATATTGAGGGAGTGGGGGACATAACTGAGAAAAGGTTACTCCCCATTGCTGCCCCACCCAGATTTCAGTTATAGACACCGGGCTGGCTTTTTCATCTTCTATCAGATTTAATATTAATTCAGATTTATTTTGGACCAACCTGGCATGTAACAGCAACATGTGCCTATCATAAGAGTGATTATTATTATTATTATTATTATTATTTATTTATTTATTTAATTTATATCCCGCCTATCTAGTCGTGGTGGACTACTCTAGGCGGCCAACAACAGAGATAAAATACAATAACATAAAACAGCATAATTACAACAACAATTAAAAATAGGGAAACAATAAAGGAGAGAAGAAAATCAAAAGTTTGATACGGTGGTCTCATTTCTGCTGAGAGGAGGACCAGAGCATGGGACGGATGTGCTTTTCTGTAGGATGTGCTATTTCAGTTGTGTAAATATCCATATTCAGACAGTGGCTGAAATCCTGTTGCACATTTGTGCGAGTGGTACGACTTTTGGAAGTGAAATGGCTCAGGTGAATAAATCTCTGCAGAGTCCTGTGACTATGTGTAACCCATAAGGTCTGCGGAGATTTCTTATCGTAAGGCAATGAGCCTCTAAAAGTTATGCTATTTGGGTCAACGCACAACAGGATTTCAATCACAGAGTGTGTGTTGTCTCGACATGGCAGTTACTGAGCAGTATACAAACCATTTCATTTATTTTTTTAGTTTTAGGCTAATATTTTATCAGTGTTCTCCCCAGGAACATGAAACCATTCCCCCCCCCATGTTTTGTTTTGATTGCTTCATATGCTCCTTGACCTTGGCTGTTGCTTTACCACATGGGGATGTCTCTTGTGTTTTGTGTGCCCAAGGCATTTCGGGCTTAACATCAGAGAACAGAATTGCCCCTGTTATTTCTGGGGCATAGCAAAGGCCAGCATGCCTCTGCTTGTAGGATTAGGTGCGTGACTTTCCACATAATGAGCAGAACAAGCAAAGAGAGAGTGAAAATTGCATTTCATTAGCTGATGTCATCTATGGCATGTAAAATGAACTAGTGACCCAAATAACTGACTCAACCTTTCCTGTCAAGGAAAAGTACTCGGCTGGAGTGAAGGCTAATCCAGATTTAGCAGAGACTCATAGAAGTCAAGTTGATTAATTTTTCATATTTCTGATGGAAGTTGATTTGTGATGATCAGTAAGTCTGTCACTTGAGTGTTTGATTTATTTAGCCTGTATTAAACATTTATTATAATGCTTCCAACCAACTCTGTATCAATGGAGCTCATGAAAGGATGCCGTCAGTAACATGATCCAGAATCACCAGTTGGGCATTCCACAACATTTGTAATTTTTTCCCTGCATCAGGTAGTACCAAAAAAAAGGGGGGGGAGTTTTCATATTTCTTTGGCATTTGGTTTTTTCCCAAGAGATTGGTCACAGCATCCCTCTCTCAACCTGTGCGTGGCAAGCTATGTTGAGAGATTTAGAGTGATTGAGGTAGGTTGCCCTCCAAACACTCCTTGTGGCCTAGGACAGCTGCCTCACTCTGCTCTATGGTCATCGTGGCTGTGCTTAGAACCCAAAAGTGCCCCTCCACCTGTCATTCTCCAGAAGTTTAGGGTTTCAACTTGTAGAAGGTGCAGCTAGCTTGGCCATTGAATGGTTGGGGATTCGGGGAACTGATGTCTATAACATCTGGAGGACCAAAGGTAGAGGGAGTGTAGGAGTGACCAGCACCTCAGAAGAGCCCCTCTTTCTGGGTCATCGAAATGAGTCATTGACTTAGAATGAGTCATTGACTTAGAATGTTTCTGGACTGGAAGAAAACACATGGTAAGCAATTAGAAGGATCAGTGAATAGTTAATAAGGACTACTCTTTTTTTTTTTTTTTTTTGCAGGAGGTTTGAAATCTGCCAGTATAATAGATGAGGGATAGGCATCCTAGTGCCCTCCAGATGTTTGAACTAGTCAAAAACAGGCCTCCATTGTCCAGTGTATTTCAGGTAGCTAGCTACCTGGGAATAGATTGTGCTATAAGGAGTACAGTAGTTTAGTACATAGGGCAACTGTCCATGTTCCTAGTAATTAGAACTTTAAGAAGTTATTTTTTACATTATATTTCCCAGAATCTGGGATTCTTTAATTTGTAGCCTAAAAAAGTAACTTCTCTTGCAGAGGTTTTTGAATATCTGGTTTGTAATGTGCACGCTGGAGCCTATAATAACTCAGGCCTCCAGTATGTGCTCACTCTTCTACTCAGGTAGCTGCCACCAGTATTTCCAATTAATCAATTACTCAGAGAGACCAGTGTTACTTTAAAACTTAAACTTGTTTATTTGATCAGTAAAATATAATAAGAAAATCACCAGTTGATAATCAATTTCTCTCACTCACTGAACTCACTAACACACAGCTTCTAACTCTCACTGACTTTCTGGCACACTGTCTCTCAGACTCACAGAACTCCCCTCACACATCTCACACACCATATATATCCCAGCTCCTCCCACTTCTGCACCACCTTCCGTCCCCTCATTGGCTGCTGTTCCACTGCCCAGTTGTGACAGACAGGTGAGGGCAGGGCTGAACGTTACATGGTTAAAATTCCCCTTTTGATATACATCAGATATTTAGAGACTCACAGAGAAGAATAGCTTCAAGTTTCTCAGATATTCCACCCCTTTCTCTTTAACAGGCACTTACATTTGTAGTAGAACATTTTTAAAAAATCATTGTTTACAGGTGAGAACAGCAAACTGACTTCAACAGATGAGAGGGGAAAAAACTCAGCAGACAGGCAGGGCTCTCTTTAAATTCAGAGGTGGGAAAGAACAATTGGTTAGTGCTGGATAGGTTGACAGTCACTCAAGCTGAGAAAGGTCCAGTCCGGTGAAACAAACTACAGCCAGCATGCAAGGTTGTAAGAACTCCCAACAACTTTTTCCAAGCTCTTCTAATGACACATGTATACAGAAAGGGTGGGTGGGGAGCATAAGTAGTTTCCTCTAAAAGTAGGCAATTATGTGACTTCAGAAAATGAAACAAAAATTTCAGACTCTTTATCACAATGTTGGAATTGCTCATCTCTCTCAAGTTTGTCGGTGAGTGGTTCATGTTTGCATATACCTGTAATGAATTACTTAACCCATATCTCTCGGCGTACTTCTGAGTTCCAGCACACTGTTAGCGAATTAACCGTTATCATCATGAGAATTGAGGTGCATTGCTACACGATATACGCCAGTCTGTGCTGCGCACTTGAACAGTTCCTGAACTTTTTATTTGTGAACTTTCTTATAGAGTAACTTAAATCCTCTTTGTAGATGGATTTAGTGTCAGAAACTAGTCATTGGATACTGTTTAAGGCTCCTCTGGAGAGTTGTGCTCACTGTTCCTTAAAAACAGGTCTTCACGCATTAACTGCCTCTCACTCATCCTATTTAAAATGTTTTGCATGGGTGTTAAGGATTATGTGCTCATCCTTAAGTGTTTTGTTTTTGTGTCAAACTCCTGGTACTCTAGCGTGTTACCCAGAAGCCAATGGAAACGTTTATTAATGTGGGTGTACTTCAAAATAGTCATTAGGTGGCTCTTTTATGAAGTGTGATTCATAACAAATTGCTCTGACAACACTTCATGCAGGCAGTTTTTTCCTTCTGTGGATGCAAGTGAAGCTAGCAGAGTGGAAAATTCATTGTTTTAGGGCAGGGGTGGGCAAGTAATTTCTATAGGGGGGGCACATGAAAAATCTGAACTGTGTTCGGGGGCCGAACCAACTTTACTTAAAAATAAAGATAAGCAACTGATCAACTTTAGACAAAAAGCTATAAATGGTTTTGATGTTCAAATTGTTCAACAAGAGAAATCCAGTCTGTCTTGGGCTTGAACAAGTGCTTGGGCACCGGCCTGGAGCAGCGACCGGCAGGCCGGACAGGAGCGGCTCGCGGGCTGTATGTGGCCCTCGGGCCGCACTTTGCCTAAGTCTGTTTTAGGGGATATGGGGCGGTCAGAGGACCATGGCATTGTTTTGCTGGGGATTTGGAAGGGCAGGTGAGTCTGATAGCACCCAAACAACCCTCCAGACTGCATGGAAACTCAGAAGTTGCTGTTTGCCCAACCCTACTTTCAACATTCCCTCTAATTTTCAGCCCCATTGGGTGGGGCTCCGCCCATTGCATGTATGACTCTGCCCCTATGAGACTCCACCCTCCTACACACATGACTCCGCTCCCTCATGCGGGTTCTGGCCACAACTAGAACCAAAGGGGCTGGAAACACTCACTGTAGGTATGTGGAGACGGACGAAAACTGTGCAGAGTTGGCGCAGCTCTGCTTGCCCTTGAGAGGGCCTTGCCTAGGGCATTCATGGAATTCTAAGTCGTACCAAAAAAAAGCATAAAATAGTTGAAAAATAACAACAATTACGGTCATGATAAAATCACAGTTTTTTTAAATTACAGAGAAGATCTGAAGTAAAATAACAAGAAGGAAGTTAAAATAGAAATTAAACTTTTTGTCTTTATATGTTTTGAGGGCAAGACCAAGAGCATGTGATGTTAACTGCCTGAGCATCATTCGTGTGTATCTTCCCGCTTGCATCCAGCATGGCTTTAGTTAGAGCACATGTGACGTGTGGGGAACTTTTAAAAGCTTCTAGGCTTGAGGAAGGGTCACTGCCAGTCCAGAAGGACGTTCCGCCACGCCTTATGCATCAGGAATGTTCACACACCGTAGACTAGTTGAAAAAAAATTTGAGTTGGAAGGGGCCTATAAGGCCATTGCGTCCAACCCCCTCTACTCAGTTTGGGAATCCAAATCAAATTAAGAGTCATCACTCTTGTATTCTGTTTGCTGCCTGGTTTCTGATGACAGCCACTATCTCTCTCGTTCTCTCTGTCTCCCTTTTTGCCCCTGATTTTTGGTGCATCAAGAACAGGAATGTGGAAGACCCAAGAAGCTTCGAGGGAGCTCTAATGCCTATGAGGAATGGGTGGCAGTGGGAGGGGGCAGGTTTAAAAAGCCTTGCATTTTACAAAGAATCAGATATGCCCCTGACCAAAAGCCCCCACTTACAGTCTTAATAGACATAATGCAAATGGAAGAAAGGAGAGGGGAGGGGAGGAATAAAATGAATAATAGGAGATAGAGCAAATTATATTTGCTTTATATAATAACCTGGATGAATAGTCATAAATAAACCCTGTTCTTGGAAAAGAAATGCCTGTGGCATTTGATTCTAACGGACTCCTAAAATTTCACCAGCAGCATCGAGCCTGGATGTTGTAACCCAGAAACACAAATTGACAGAGCTCAAATGGGTTCAATCTGCCTAATTAATAAATCTCAGGGCTCAGCTTTGCTTGGCCTTGATCTCTCCCCCTCCCCCATCTGCCCTAGCATTTCTGCACAGGAATTTATATATTTTTCTGCAGAGAATGCACAGAACGTTACATATTCCTCTTGTAAAATTACTGTAACTTATGAAAGAGCTCTTCTGCTTTTTGGGAACTTGCAGAAGAGGCGAACACCGTAGCCCTTGTGACCTGTCATTTAAGGGTCTGATGTGCTGTATAAGGATTTTTGAAATCCCTCTCTTAGATTTATCGCTGTCATGCAAAACTAGCTCCACCTACCAAAATGATTTCATAGAATCATTGTAGGGATGGAAGGGACCTTGGAGGTCTTCTAGTCCAACCCAAGGTAGGAGACCTCATCATCATTCTTGCTCAGTGTTTATGAACACACATGATGCATAGGGCGTATAGTTTGCAGGGAATATCAGGGAGGCTAGAAGCAGAAAGCAAAAAAAAAAAATGCCTGTATTCCCAGCAAGTTATTTTATGGAGAACTAGTTGGAGAGAAGTTTAGGCAACCAACTGACTGCTGAGCCAGCAGCTTTTAACAGGAAATTGCTATGCTTTTGTTCTCTTTAAAATTGATTTTTGTTTGGCTATTCCTTTAATATGCTTAATTTTCAGAGTTTTTAATATTTGTAACCTACTGACCAAAATCCTGTTGTGTTTTAATGTGGTTGGTGTAAATCTCAGCAGCAAATTGTCGCAAGTCGAGACGTTGGTGTAGGCAAAAGGTAGTTTGCTGTTACAGACCAAGTTGTGCTACTTGGCAGCCAGTAGAAAATCCCTTTGCAACTTGCAGCAATTTCTGGCTAAGATTTATGTCAATTAATTGCCAGTAGGCATAACTAGAAGGGACGTGGTGGCGCTGCGGGTTAAACCGCAGAAGCCTCTGTGCTGCAAGATCAAAAGACCAGCAGTTGTAAGATCGAATCCAAGCATTGGAGTGAGCTTCTGTCGCTTGTCCCAGCTCCTGCCAACCTAGCAGTTCGAAAGCATGTAAAAATGCAAGCAGATGAATAGATACCACCTCGATGGGAAATTCACGACATTCCGTGTCTAGTCGTGCTGGCCACATGACCACGGAAACTGTCTTTGGACAAACACTGTCTCTATGGCTTGGAAACAGGAATGAGCACTGCGCCCTAGAGTCGGACACGACTGGACTAAATATCAAGAGGAACCTTTACCTTTACCTTAGGCATAACTAACAGGATTTTGCCCCTTGTGTTTTTAGTTCTATCTGGGTTTTCCCCCCAATTGTCTTCTGACCTGTGTGTTTGATTCCATTATTGGGGAAAAGGTAAGGCATTGAATAAACAAGTAAACAAGTAATAATAATAAAAAGAACTGAGAAAAGTTAATTTTGGAACGGTGAATCCCAGAATCCCATAGCTAACGCTGCTAACATTAGCGGCAATGCTCACTGCAGGATTCCACGCTCTTACGGGAGTTGGAGGAGGATGTTATTGATGGGTGCCCCTCTGCCCGTCTCTTCTTCATATTTACCTGCCATCCAGCTCCCTTCCTAGAGATAGTACACACTGTTTCTGACTCTCTTTTTGGCAGGTAATGAGATGGAAAGCAAGAAACATGTTTCAGATGGCTTTATATGCATGTGTGTCAAGATTTAAAATTTTGTATGTATAGAGTGTTGAAATCATTAAGGGTGTGTGGAAAAATCAGCCTTGAAAAGGAAAGTGTGTTTAAAATTAAAGCTTGAATAATAGTTTGCTAAATTTATTGCAAAAAATAAAAATAAAAAATAAATCAGCCAACTCTCCAGCTAGGAATAATTCCTTGAAGTGTTTGAAAAAAGTTTGAAAGACATGGAGAAAAGACAGCGATGAGGGAATGAACATCCAGCAACAGAGTCTAATGCATGTATTTTTAATCTGTATCCTGATTCTTTATTTGGCGTGAGGGGCATAGTGAAATGTGGTAAGTTGTTTCTTGAGAGAGAAGGGAAAGTAATGAAATCATTACTGGGAGACTTGAGGCCAGTTTACTCTGCTGATTATTAAAAGCCTGAATATTCATAAATTTAAAGGATGATAAGCCGCATAACAGTTTCAGAATGTAAGACGACAGATGATGAAAATTGGCCCTTTTCAGCTGCTAGAACGATGCTGTTCCAGGGAGAATAGGCTTAACTATTGACAGTATGTGTGAGCAAGATGCTTTCTTTGTCAGAGCTTGGAAAAGTTACTTTGTTGAACTACAGCTCCCAGATGTACCACTCCCATGCTAGGTGATGGGAAGTTGTGAGCCAAAAATATTAATTTTCCCAGGCTCAGAAGTTTATGCACGGCCTCTTTGTTGATGTTTTGCTTTACAGTGGTGCCTCGCTAGACAATTACCTCGCAAAACGGTTAATTCGCAAGACGATGGTTTTTGCAATCGCTGTAGCGCTTCTTAAAACGGTTTTCCCCATGGGCGATTTTCGCTAGATGATGTTTTGGTCCGTGCTTCGCAAGACACTTTTTTTTAGGATGGTTTTTTGCAAAACGACGATTTTGATAGCTGGGTCCGCGCTTCGCAAAACGGTTTTTTAAGGGATGGTTTTTTGCAAGACAGTGATTTTAACAGCTGTGTCTGCGCTTTGCAAAACGATTTTCCTATGGGCGATTTTTGCAAGGCGACGATTTCCCCCCCTATTGGAATGCATTAAATAGATTTAAATGCATTCCAATGGGGAACCGCATTTCGCAAGATGATGTTTTTGCAAAGACACCAATTTTCACTGGATGAATTAACATCGTCTTGCAAGGCACCACTGTAATTGATTGAGAGGTTCAATGTTCTGTTTCCTTCTTATCCATGGTCTTCTCTGCTGTACCAAACCATGGGTTGGTGAGGCTCAATGCAAACACAAAATTACTCACACACTTGCAACTAAGAGATCATCAAAAGCCCAGTTTGGAAATATAACTATTTTTGCATGACAGTTTCCAAGATTCCCTAGCCAGCAGAACTATGGGGCATTCTGGGAGTTGTCATCCCAAAACCAACATGTCCTAGCTCTGAGGAAATGTTATAGTCAAACTGGGCCTAATTGTCTTTAATAGTTGCCCTTTGTACAACCCTTCACAGCAGAAAAATCAGGATCACGTTGCTTGTAATGACAAAATTCTTACCCAAGTTGCGTTGGATTGTATTTTGTTGTCTGGGAAGGCCTTAAGATCATATTTAATAGATATTTATAATTATTCCTAATGCCCAGGCACCAACCCTGGAGAGCATTTGTATTTCTGTTAATTATACTCACTGTTCACATATTGTCAAAGCACTCTCCTTATTCACTGGGACTAGAAATTTGAATATTTTTAAAATAATTGACTCAAGTTTTTTCCCCCTCAGAAATTGATGTACTATGGCATCAGATTCCAACTCAAAAACTGCAGCAGGTAAACAGCTGAGTACTGTGATTAAATGAACCTGCTGTGAGCAATAAATGTCAACATTCTTAAAGGCATTTTTCCAATGGCAGTTAAAAGCAGGAACTCTGACAGCTCCTACTGAGTTTGGAGGTACTGAGAGGTACAGAACGACGTGCCGCACTGTGGAGGCACCGTCATGTCGTTCCAGTCTTCTTTTCCTCCCCGCTCTACAACCTTCTCGGTTCCTTTCCACCAGCAAAACCGCTGCTCTGGCAATATTATGTGGATAGCTTCCTTAACGAATGTCAAAAGGTTCGTGCTGCTCTAGCTGTTGCACAGTCCTAAAAAATAATTAGGCATTGTACACAAAGAACCCATTGCCATTGAGCTGCAAGATATTTTTGTTTTTTCCTCCTTTTTTAAAAAAAATGTTTCTTTTTTGGGTGAAGAGGGACATCCTGGTAGTTATCCGTGTCCATCAAGTGCACTTTAGGTTTCCAGGGTGACAGAGCCCAGTTCCCTGTTCAGAACTGCTGCTTCTTCAGAGCTTTATTTGGTTTCTATCTTTGGAGAAGGAGAAATTGCTCAATTGCATACTTAACAAAAAGATGTGCTGAATTTCGCCAGTCCCAAATGCCACAAACTGTGTACCTCCCATTGCAGTACTTTTATGCTGGGTAGGGACTGCGACAAACTCTGCCTCTAAATGCCAAGGCCATCCATACACTATTATATACTCCCAGTTACTGTATACAGATATGAAAGCTGGACATGGAAGAAAGCAGACAAGAAAACAATCTTTTTTTCTGCAATGTAGTGCTGGAGGAGAGCTTTACAGATACCGTGGGCTTTCCCAAAAGATCAACGTAAGTCTGAACTTTCTGTAAAAGTAAAATGACAAAGCATGAGGCTCTTGTACTTTGGATTCATCCTGAGAAGATAAGAGTTGCTGGAAAAAACTGTAATGCTGGGAGAGCTGAAGAAGCAGGGAAAAAAGAAGACCGAAGATGCGATCGATTGAATCAATCAAAGAAGCCACAGCCTTGAGTTGCAAATGCTAAGGAGGGCTGTTAATGACAGAACCTTGTGGAGGTCACTCTTACATAGGGTCACCGTATGTTGAAACAATCATGTGGTGCCTTTAATGCTAGATTTGATTAGACATCCTTCAGTCTCGAGAGACTATGGTAATGTGATCTGTATGGAGGACTTGGAACAGCGTCTAGTGTGGCTGAGAAGGCCAATTTAAGAGTGACAGTTCCTTCCACACTGAAGACAAATACAATCTGCCCCCTGTCCAGCTCCCTGATTTTACTGGTTTCGGGACTCCCTCTTTGCCTTGGCCTGCTGGACAAGGGTCTCTTCAAATTGGGAGAGGCCAGGCTGCACTGCCTACTTTGAGGTTGAACGCACAGATGTCAAGGTTTCCCATCTGTTGATGTCCATTCCTAAGGCCTTCAGATCCCGCTTGCAGATCTCCTTGGATTGCAGCTGTGGTCTCCCTCATATTTATTGCAACATTAACTTAAATGTGTCACATATCTATTATTTTGCTACAGTAAACTAATGTTGTGGAAGACTGTAAATGCTGGTGGTGAGATTCGGAATACTAGGAAGTCTTCAGACATAAGTGACCACTGTTTACCAAACCACCCTGTGATGAAACCATGGCAGTGCAAACATTCTGAGTTAGTCTGTTGCCTAAAAAATGGTGAAGAATCTAGACCCATCTTAAAATTAGCATTTTTCATTGGGGCATAAGCTTTCAAGGGCTACCTATGAGTGAAGTAGTCTGCAATCCACAGAAAACGTGCTAATTTTTTTGGGAAGTTTCTAATAATCTAGTAAAGTTAGGTACTCCCCTCGGTGGGGGATGAGGGCCAAGTGTCCTCTGATGTTGTTGAAATGCAGTTCTCATGAGCAGAAATCCAGCAAAGATAGTGGAACAGAAAATGCTTGAAGTTGCAGACCAACAACATCTGGAGGACCACATGTTTCTCATTAGTGCTGTCAGACATTAGGTGGACTAGTTCAGGGGAAACCATGACTGTAACCATTCTAGACAACCACCATTGTAAATATGATTGTTCTTCTTTGTGGTCTCTGTGAATGCACACCAATGGGTTTAATCTGTGCTTGCGCAGAGATCTCTGGAATATTCTAGAGCTCAAACATGTGTTCGCTAGGACTGCCCCCCCAGTACATGCGCAAGCGCAGATTAAACCCATTAGTGTGAATTCACAGATGACCATGAAGAAGAACCAGAGTTACAGGTAAGTAACCTCTCTTTTTTGTTATGGACAGGGGATAAGATGGTTTTTGGAACATTAGAGTTTTTGGATAGTGTGCATTAATATATTTTGGACTACATCTGCTTTTTGATCATTTATAACTAGCTTATAGAATTTGTTTCCATAAGATGAGCTAATGGCAACTGACTTTAAAGGGAGATTATTAGATGCATTCATGGATGATCTGTCTGTGGACCAAGGTTAATTTTTTTTTGCCACAGTAATTAAATGCTAATTAATGAAAAGCTTGATATTCCTGGAAGAACTTATTGAAATGGACTCCAGTGATTTAACAGTCTAGTCAGTAGAGCAAAAACCAATGACCCCTTCGTGCTTTACAGTTACTGCCAAGTCTTGATGGACATGCAAAGTCTGTAGCTAATCATGAATTGCAGACATAGTTCTTGGTAACATGGACTTCTTAAGTGGGAGATGCTCTGCCATAGAAAAATCTCACTGATCTATCTCTGGGTAGAATAAAAGTCTGTGAGGCCATAGCAGTTCTTGACATATCCTGCACATATGCAGTTCTAATTGAGTAAAAGTCCTCCTACCCCTGCACCACGCCACCCGGGACGTGGTGGTGCTGTGGGCTAAACCGCAGAAGCCTGTGCTGCAGGGTCAGAAGACCAAGCAGTCGTAAGATTGAATCCACGCGACGGAGTGAGCGTCCGTCGCTTGTCCCATCTCCTGCCAACCTAGCGGTTCGAAAGCATGCAAATGCAAGCAGATAAATAGGGACCACCTCGGTGGGAAGGTAACAGCGTTCCGTGTCTAAGTCGCACTGGCCATGTGACCACGGAAGATTGTCTTTGGACAAAACGCTGGCTTGGAAACGGGGATGAGCACCGCCCCCTAGAGTCGAACACGACTGGACAAAAATGGTCAAGGGGAACCTTTACCTGTACCTTACCCCTGCAGTGTATAAATTAGAAGTGTGTAGATCTCACCATACTTCCTGGGGAAATTTGGGTGGAGTTGTACAAAACACAAATTGGCATTCATCTAGTAAGAGAGTGATCCGTTTTGAAACATATTTTGAAGTGTTCTGCACTACCATGAGAATTTTGCTCAGTAAGTCTTTGTACCTAAGAAGCCAACATGCTTGCATGGAATCTTTGTGTTTGCTTATGTCTATACTGTACGCTAGAACTGATCCAAAAGAAGCTTAATTTGAGATAAATTTATAATGGTCTGCCGTCATGTTAATTCTAACTTACAGCAACTCTGTTCAGGGTTTTCTAGGTATGTAGTACTCAGGTTTACCATTCCTTTCTTCAGGCAGCATCCTGCAGCTCTGCAGCTTGCCCAAGGCCACACAGGCTGACTTTTTTGGGGCACACAGTGGAGAATTGAACTCCCAACCTCTGGCTCTTTTAGCCACTTGCCTAAGTCACTGATCTATCCAGCCATGTCATTTTTACCACCAGCATTTTTTTTACCAGTTTTCCTGTGGTTTTATTGTCCACAGTCCCATCTGTCTGTAGACCTTACCCTAACACAGGGACACTGAACCTTTTTTGGTCCAAGTGCCCAAACTGGACGGGGAAAAAACCCAGCGGGCTGCGACTCACAGCGGCAAACGCAGAAGTGACAGTGGCAGAACCGGAAGTGGCGATGGAAGGGGGAATTCTGGGCATGGAGGTGCCTTGAGACCCCACTCTGGATCCGCTGCCAACGCCAGCTGCGGATCTTGGCCTGTCGCCTGTTGAAGTGCCAACACCGCATCTGCAGTCGCCTCCGCAGGTTTGGCTGTGGGGAGGAGGAGTGATCCGGTGATTTATGGCTCATATGCCCACAGAAAGGGCTCTGCGTGCCACCTGTGGCACGTGTGCCATAGGTTCGCCATCGCTGCCCTAACATATTGGATACCTGCCATACCCATCTGATAAAGTCAGCTGCTGTTCATGGAAGAACAGGGCATGCACAGACTTCACACGGCTTAGAGGGAACGTTGGTGGGAGCTCATGAAGTTGACACAGCCCCGTTCCCTGGTTTTTCTCGCAGCCATTGTTCAGCTGGCCACAGTGGCTTTTCTTTTTATTTTCTTAATTAAAATAAGTGGTATATTGAAAGAGGGGTGCATCAACCTATTAGAGTTGTGCTGCGTCAATTAGTAAAATATAAAAGAAGATGAAAATAAAGGAGGAGGGTTTTTTTCACCTCTTCCATCACAGGGTTATTACCTCAGATAACGCCGCCCACCACTCAATTTGTGTGTGAGCTAACCATCTGTGTAGGCTACACAACAAGGTAAGTAGGATCACCCTGAATTATATTAAAGAGAATACATGCCCTAGACTTGTGCCAGAAATGTGCACAATAACTGTTAAAAGAGGATGGGTGGATCAGTCCAAGTAGAATCAAGTGAGGACACTGTAATTTGATCGGAACCAAACCGTACTAACAGTGATCCATATACCAATCCATATACAGTACTTGTCTGAGCAGACTCTAATTATGTGTGTTATTATTTATTTATTTTATTTTATTTTATTTTATTTTATTTATATCCCGCCTGTCTGGTAACGTGACCACTCTAGGCGGCTCACAACGTCATAATACAATTATAATATGCTTAAAGGCTAAAGATTACTTACAGCTATACTGGTTTTTAGTTTTTAACAATATGTTTTAGAGGTGCATTCTGTACTTTCCCCATATGTCTTTTTAGATAGTTACCGCCTATAGTTTTAAAATATAATTAAATCATTCTTTTTGGAATTTTATTGTGTTTTCATGCTGCTATATTTTGGATTGAATTCTTAAGTATTTGCTTGCAATGTAAGTTTAGTATTGCTATTTTCATATACTGTATATGTTTAAGCACTTGGGCTTATAATTTTTCATAACTGCAAGACCTTTGGGATGTTCTCACTTGCTTTGAAGTCTTTTTGTGCATATGGAACATAGAAGTGTTGTAGACAAAAAAGCTTGTAGAAATAAAGAAGCTGACGTTGCCTGGAATCACTGCGACGGTAAAAAGATTTGCACCATGATAACAAGATGAATTTTGATATGATTAGAAATGGTTGTATTATTTCATTCTGGAATTAACACTTTTAATGAGATGAATGCCAGCTGCGATGAATACAGGCTTCTGATTTTTCCCTAGAGGTCTGTAGGGTTCCTTAGTTAGATATTCAGGTATCAGTTAGCAAAGTGCAGTGTTAGAACTGGCCACTAGAGAGAGCTAGAGCATATTTCCTGCCCTGAAATCCTGTTTGTGCAAATATAGTACATATGTAGAAGTCTCAGCGGGTAGCAAAGTTTGAAAATGAAGCATTTCCTACTTTTGTCCTACATGGCCCTGCATGGCTTCCAAATGATGAAAGTTTATGTGGGAGATGTGCAACAAAAATAGGAAGCATTTAATTTCCAGAAATCACTCCTACTGATGACATAAGCCTTCCATGGGGCCATTGCATCTAGTTTCAGCCCCTGTGTTTTTCTGGCTTACAAGTAACAGCAATATAACGTATAAATAATATGTCACTTGACGAATTGCATAATCAGAGCAAT
The DNA here is from genome assembly GCF_051106095.1 of Pogona vitticeps. Classification (NCBI taxonomy): domain Eukaryota; kingdom Metazoa; phylum Chordata; class Lepidosauria; order Squamata; family Agamidae; genus Pogona; species Pogona vitticeps. The sequence goes on from NC_135784.1 coordinate 301,539,674, forward strand.
GACAGCAGTAACTGCAACTTCAACTACCAAGAAGTAATGAGTAATGTGTGGAATTTCTTTTTTAAAATAGTATTTATGAGCTCCAAGTATTATGCCAAAAGCTTAGTTTGCTTTGTTGTTGTTGTTTAGTCATTAAGTTGTGATCGACTCTTCACAACCCCATGGACCAGAGCACGCCAGGCCCTCCTGTCTTCCACTGCCTCCCGCAGTTGGATCAAATTCATGTTAGTCACTTCAATGACACTGTCCAACCATCTCGTCCTCTGTCGTCCCCTTCTCCTCTTGCCTTCACACTTTCCCAACATCAGGGTCTTTTCCAGGGAGTCTTCTCATGAGATGGCCAAAGTATTGGAGCCTCAGCTTCAGGATCTGTCCTTCCAGAGAGCACTCAGGGCTGATTTCCTTCAGAATGGATAGGCTTGTTGGTTGTTGTGGGTTTTTCGGGCTCTTTGGCCATGTTCTGAAGGTTGTTCTTCCTAACGTTTCGCCAGTCTCTGTAGCCGGCATCTTCAGAGGACAGCACTCTGTGCTCTGAAGATGCCGGCCACAGAGACTGGCGAAACGTTAGGAAGAACAACCTTCAGAACATGGCCAAAGAGCCCGAAAAACCCACAACAACCATTAGATCCCGGCCGTGAAAGCCTTCGCGATACGTTTGTTCTCCTTGCAGTCCAGGGGACTCTCAAGAGTCTCCTCCAGCACCACAATTCAAAAGCATCCATTCTTTGGTGGTCAGCCTTCTTTATGGTCGAGCTCTCACATACATCGCTACTGGAAGCGTTTGCTAGTCTGTTGCAAACAAACTACCATAAATTCTTATAGCTGTGATATTTCAGTGTGACGTATGATGCTCAGTTTCACTATGGTTAGCCATTTTTGGGCTACATTAACCCTGGGTTTGGTTGCTCAGGGCTGTCCTTCCACTGCTGACCTTAACATGTACCTTCTTTTTCCTCCCTTCCCCCCTCCCCCCCCGCCCTTCCCCACTACAGTATACAAGAGTGTGGATTCCTGATTCAGAAGAAGTATGGAAATCAGCCGAAATCATAAAAGATTACAAAGAAGGAGATAAAACTTTGCACCTGAAACTTGAAGATGAAACGGTATGTCACCCTCTGCTCACTCACTCTCTTTCTTACCATCATGTATTTTTGTTAGTTTTGTGTGTGATTTTTTAAGGAATTCTGGAAAAGCATTTTGAAGTTCAAGCAGCTGGAAGCAAAACTTTAAAGTTCCCTCAGTGTTGGGAGAAATTCCTGGAGGAAATGTTTTAATAGTATATGCCATTTCTCAATATAGCTAGTGCAAAAGACAGGAAAACTTAACTTTCGGTGGTTACAATTCTCAAAATACTCTTGTGTGGGGCCATGTCCTCTGGGTGTGATACGGAGCAGCAGTGCCTTATAGAGGAAATTAAGAATTTTGAGTTCTACCTCAAAAGCATCTCTTAAAGTCTCAGTATGGTTCAGTGCTTGTGATATTAAAAGAGCATTGATAACATATGGACAGGGATAATTGTGAAACTTTTGTGTGTGTCTAAGAATCCAGGATTACACCATGCAAGAAATTTATGCATTTATTATGCCTGGTCTGAATATTTATGAAGATAAACTCTTAAGGCATTGAACTGTATGTATGAATCCACTGAAATTGTTTAAATCTGCATAAATTTGAAAATGGCTAAAAACAATGTTTCATAAAGTAAGTAATTAGTGAATCCGGTGATCTGAATTCTTGTAATGCTGATGTTCACCCAGTGTATGGATCTGGTTAATATTATTGACCAGAAACATGTTGACTAAATATGGACCAGAGGGGAAATTGTGTAAGCATCTCCCTCACTGCTCTGTGGACAAGGAAAATGCCATAGTTGGTAATAGTGGGCAGGAGGCTCTTAAGCTATTTTTGTTTCACTCCACTGTTGGCAGCACACTACCCATAGAGCTGGAAGGAACTATCTGATCTAGTTGTCTGCCAGCTTAACTCACTGAGCTATCCAACTAGCTAAATATTAGCAGCTGGCTGGATAGTTCAGTGAGTTAGGCTGCGGAGTGAGAGGTTGGGAATTTGATATCCCACTGTGCCTGCCAGGAGTAGAGCCAGCCTGCATAGCCCTGGGTCAGCTGCATGGCCCCAGGACACCCCCAGAAGAAGGGAAGGATAAACCACTTCTGAGTACTCTCTACAGTGGTGCCTCACTTAATGGTGATAATCCGTTCCAGGAAAATCACCGTTAAGCGAAAACATCGAAAACCGAAAATAAAATTCTGTAAGCCACCCAGAGTGGTAGGATGGGCGGGATATAAATAAATAAATAAATAAATAAATAAATAAATAAATAAATAAATAAATAAATAAATAAATAAATAAATAAATAGCCCATTGAAACGCATTGAAAACCTTTCAATGCATTCCAATGGGCTTAAAACTCACCGTCCAGCGAAGATCCTCCATACGGTGGCCATTTTCGCTGCCTGTATAGCGAGGAATCCATCCCTAAACACAGCGGGGAGCCATTTTTGTTATCCGGCGGCCATTTTGAAAGTGCCGATCAGCTGTTGAAAAATCATCGTTTTGCAAAGAATTGGTTCCCAAAGCAGGGAACCGATGATCGCAAAGCGAAATCCCCCCATTTAGACCATCGTTTTGCGATCACAATTGCGATCGCAAAAAGATCGTTGTAAAGCAGATTCGTCGTAATATGGGGCAATCGTAAAGCGAGGCACCACTGTACCTAGAAAACCCTGAAAAGGGTTGCCATAAGTCAGAATTGACTTCAGGGTACACAATTGTTATTATCAGGTAAATATTGCATGTTCATAAAACATTTGTGTAACATGCCTAGATCTTTGGAGCTGAAATACAACAGTATTAACAGGGTTTGGGAGTTGATCTACAGATTGGGATTGCTTCAACAAAATCTCCCAAATATTTGCTGCCGTATGATTTGGAAAGGACTTGGTACGATGACTTCGGGTCGCACAGAACGCTGCTGTGAAAAGCACAGAATCGATTACAGTGACGAAGGCCACAGCTTCATTTGAAACCACCACGGGCTGGCTAGTAGTGAACATCCAGTATGTTTAACCCACTTGGCCAGCAGTAGCATTAGCAACCTTTTCTCTCAATTACTCAGTTGCAAATCTGCCGTGTTACTAAGCCAGGGGAGCAGATGCAGTTTTTACAAACAGAATGTTCTCCAAGGACATTGTGATTAATTGACATGGTTTGCCAAAACAACAAAAGAAAGAAAGGGGGGGGAAAAAACACACCACCCACAACCATAGTAAATTTCTTAGTTAAAGGGACAGTTGGGCCTTAAGAATGAGAGTAAAGTCTAAATGGATCATTAAATTTGGAGGTGGAAGGCCTGGAGCTGCAGAATCTTTGGGCAATTAGACGATTATTGAATGATTTTTTCTGTCCCAGCTGGCGGTGCCTCATGTTTTTTAGAAATAGGCCCTCCCTCCCCCCCCATCCAAATCCCGTAAGGAAGTCTGCCAGTTCCCAGAGCTTGGGAGCAATTAGTTGTACATTGCTCATTTTTTGTAATTAATTCCTTTCCCCGATAAGCAAGGTATAGCTGTGTTATAACATACTTGTAACTTCACACGCAGTATTGTCATTCCTTTGTGTTCTGAGTGGAACTTCAAAAATCATTTCTGTTGTTATAGAGGTTGAGTCCTCTCTAAATGGTAGAGCCAGAATAGTACATGCTTCAAGTGTTGTCTCAGGTTCTCTGTTGTGTTGAATTGGCAATATGAGAAGTGAGTATGTTTTGTATCATGGGCACCAGCTTGTAACATGGAATACCTCCCTCCCAAAGTAACTAAAATAGTTACTTTAGTTACTTTTGAGAAATTGGAAAGTTCTTTTAAAAACTGATAACTACTAGCACTTTCTGGGAGTGGCTGGAGCACCCTGGTTCTTAATCACTTCAGGAAGTTTGGATAGCAGTTGGCCTCACCTCCTGTATTTTACTTGAGGAAACTAACTCTGCGTTATCTTAAGAGTGGTAAAGAGGAAGAGCAGGCAAGAAGCTAGTGTTGCTGGATCAATGGGTGTCTCATTTCCTCACATTTCAGGATCGAAATCTGAGAGCAGGGCGGCAGGCCCTTGTGATGTCACAGAAGCAGGGCAGGCAAATGGTCCCTCCCCCCAAATGTTTGTGTTGCTCTTGCCAAGGTGTGTGTGCCACAAGAAGGATCAGCTCTTGCAAAGCTGAATGTCTTATCCTTGCTGTGCTCAAAACAAGACTGTGGAACCAGTATTAGTGCACCCAAAACACAGGAGGATGCACACACTCTGCCCGTGGTAGTGTTTTGAAGAACACAGACACATCTTCTCACTGTGCTGGCGAGTCTTGGTGCCCCTGGGAAAGACTAGAGAGGGAGGGCCGGGCTTTAAAAGCAATCTTTAAAGCCTATTGAACTGCACAGTGCAGCTTGCCTTATAATTTGTCTCCCTGTTGTGGGAACCAGAGAAGTACAGGGATTCCCTGGGCACCCTAAGAGCTGGCAACCCTAAAAGCTAACGTCAAACGGTATGTTGCTTTGAAGCAATGACACCAGACTTTCCCAGATGGTTAAAGGGTCCAAGGCTTGACAAAGGAAGCCTGTGTTTGCTTTTTTTTTTTTTTTTGCAAACAAGTTCCCCAGCATTTCTGCCAGGCAGATTCAGGAGGCGATAATTGCCTCTCCTGTGGCTGGTTGGCTGGATTCAGCAACATCTATCAGCATCTGTGGGGGGGGGGAGATGCTGGGCTTGTGACTTGTGCAATTCCTGAAGGGTTTTCATTGGGTAAGTGGAAGAAGAAGGTGCAGGTGCTGCAGCTCTGGAAGCAGATCAGACAAAGCTGATCCTGGGGGTGCTTGTGGTTTAATTTGTGGATAGCGGTGACTTTTATAAAATAGAAACAAAGGGCGGTAAGATAAGGAAGATGAATGTACAGATTAATGTAATTGTACATGCTCTTTTTGCTGTGTTGCGATCCGACAGCAAATTGGCCCTGCGTTGTTGTTTTTTTTCAAAATCTTTCATCTGAAATGCATGTCTGCATTGCTATTGCAGTGTTGTGGTAGAAGCCTAGAATATTTCACCTAATTCAGTGCAAGCTTCTTTTCAGTAGCATTGCCTGATCGATTTAAATGAAGGGGATCAGTAGTACAGCTTTGAAGAAAAGGGGCTACACGCAGTGCTTCCGGTTGATATCTGCTGAATTTCAATGTAGATGTGGCCTTTTAACGGGCTATGAAGAAAACTGCTGCGTTATGGTTTCTCTTACACACACACACACGTATGGGTCTTGCAGTTGCATGGATCCATGTTTGGAACATTATAGCACTGAGTAGATTTTTTTTGTGAAAGTACTTTCCTTAGCACAGGACATGAGTCAAGAGGATATCCCTCATCATCTTTCCTTCCGTCCCTTTTGTCTGCTGGGAGAGCAGCAGCACATAGGAAAAAAAGTCATTGTCATAGCTTATACTGGGTCATAATTTATAGCATAATCCAGCTAACATGTGCTGGATTATGGAGAAAGCCAGAGAGTTCTAGAAAAACATCTACTTCTGCTTCATTGACTATGCAAAAGCCTTTGACTGTGTGGACAGATCCTGAAGCTGAGGCTCCAATACTTTGGCCATCTCATGAGAAGAGAACACTCCCTGGAAAAGACCCTGATGTTGGGAAAGTGTGAAGGCAAGAGGAGAAGGGGACGACAGAGAACGAGATGGTTGGACAGTGTCACCGAAGCGACCAACATGAATTTGACCAACTCTGGGAGGCAGTGGAAGACTGGAGGGCCTGGCATGCTCTAGTGTCTAGTCCATGAAGAGTCGGACACGACTAAATGACTAAACAACAACATAGCTGGGTTGGTGTGCCATTTTCTGAGGAAGGCTGCAGTGCAGCGGGCAAAGTTGCCTATCTTCCTTCTTCCTCTCTACCTTTTCCACATTGTTGGTTGGAAGGTAACTGATGGCTCTTGCAAATGACCTGAATTGGTTGTTTGCAGGGGCCCTTCAGCATTACATTGAGGTTGGTAAGCTAGGCAGTCTTGCTTAGAGATACTGTACTTGATTCAGTCATGACTTACTTGGTTCTCTTTAACATGCTGAGAGGGAGCTGCCTAGAAATGCTCTCTCCATCATTGCTTTTTCCACCTGGAGAGCAGTGTGTCTACAGAGAGGTTTTTCTGCTTGCATGGAGGCCTTCCACTCAACCAAGAACCCTGCATGGAACTGTAGACATGAGTGTGGACCTTTTCTTTGCGTACACATTAGAGACAGAGATGCTAAGAGAGGGAGTTGGCCAGTCTCCCCGAAGTACATTAGAGAAAATTAAGTGGAGACTGAATAAGGCTTACGGGAGACAAGAATTTTGTCAGCTATCTTCCAATAATGGGCTGCTGTGTCCCCCAACCCAAATTTAAATTGCTTAATTTGCAACAAATGAAATTGGGAGGTGAGGTTGTTTATTATTTATTTATTTTATTTATTTATTTAAAATATGTATAGCCCGTCTTTCTCCCCAGACAGGACCCAAGGCAGCTCACATCATTAAAAAGACAATATTCAAAAGCTAAAAGCTGTAAATATACAAATATTTAAAAAGAATTAAACAAGCATTATATCAAAAAGGCTAAATAAAACCAAGACTCAAACATATTTGAAGCAGTGGAATACAACAGTCTATTTAAAAATCCCACCCATCATTAAGGGAAAGCATGCCTGAACAGAAAGGTCTTTGCCTGGTTGTGGAAAGACAGTAATGATGGGGCCAGCCTAGCTTCCCATGGGAGAGAGTTCCAAAGTCTGAGAGGAGTGGCAGAGAAGGCCGTTTCCTGTGTCCCCACCATCGTTGGGACAATAAGAGCTTCAGATTTATGGAGTGAAAATAGAGGTGCATAGGGATGCATTTATGGTGGTAGTGGGTGACTTTTTGTCACTCCATGCCCCCACCCTATGGAACAATATTGTTCTGCCACCTGCTGAATAAAAGCAAAAAACCCCACAAAAAACAAAAGAGGAAAACGTACAGTAATTGTATAAAATACCTCTTACAAGCATAAAATATATCCAATGTAAAGTGTATAAACGACAGTTGAGAGTTTATACACTCTCTTATACGGAAAGTTCTGTATAAGTCAAGAGAAACGTTTCTAGCTCTTCCTTGAAATTCTAGGGTCTGCACAGATCATGTTGGTACTTTCTCTGATGCCTAGAAAACATTTTTCTTCTATTTACACTGATTATGGTCCATCTTTTTTTTTTTTACCTGACTTTTTGGCACTTTTTGATCAGTTTGATGTGTGCAGTTTTTTGTGGCTCTTTAGTCATAATCCAAAGCTTGTGTGCATGTCTTTTTGAGAGCTTCTAGTACAATACTGCTTGTCTCCAAGCTGAAGAGAGATTAGAGCTATGTCTACTAGGTTCCTTTCCATTCATATTCAGTAGCAAAGCAGAGGTAGGAGTAAGGGGATACAGGCTCTAATGCTACACCCCAGTTACATCTTGGATAGTAATGCCAATAAAGCAGCAGTTGAACTGTGGGTTAAATTAGACTATCTTCAGTCCGAAACTGAGGGATTAATTTGCACAATCCAAGACCAAGTTATTTGCACTCGACTCGATACTACCAGAACATAATTATGAAGCAAGGTGTATATGGCGCTATGTGTAGGGCCTGTCACAAATATAAAGAAACCATTCATCATACCATAACTGAATGCTCCAAGGTAGCGCCAAGGGATTATCTCTAGAGGCATAACTAAATTGCAAAATTCATTTTTCAGCAATTAGCTAAATAAGTATGGATTCTTCACATCGTTTCTCCATGTTATGAATTCCAACCACCTCCAGTTTTTGAAAACAAAACTGCAGTGCTATACAGGGACAAGCAAGTAATCACAGATAAAACACTTGGTTTTCTCTGTGGATATGATGCTTCTGGAGGAGCAACAAAGAAAAACATTCCTTATAAAAGTTGGAGTTATGTCAACAAGCAACCTCAAAAGAAAAGAAAATATCAAACATTAAGGCAAAAATTAGAAACAATATGGAAGCAAGATCATTTGTTCTTCCCCCTCATACTGTACTGATTTTAGCAACAGAGTTGTTCCAAAGTTTTTGATTACCAATTTAAAACAAATACCAATAGCTGTTGTCACTCAGAACTCAGTGATTTTGCAGACATCATCCTACCAACAGATTTTTAGGACTTGACTCCTAATTTATGGGCTTTGGCCCATCCCCATGCACCAACAATGCGGAGGAATAGGAAGCTGAAGAAGGATGATGAGGATGCAAGAGTACAATATAACTGTTTGGGGAAAGTTTAACAGAAGAGGTTTACTCTGCTTTTGTCCCTGAAATGATCTTGAACATATTGTAGGCAATGCCTCTCTGTAATACAAAATCATTGATTTTTAAAAAATGAGTTTTGAATAGTTGCATTCATCTTCGGTTTCATGCTGTCAAATATGGTGTGTCTTTCTCCTGTGACTGGCCTTAACAGTCTGTTTTCTTCAAAGAAAACAGGTTAGAACCTAGAATTGTCCAGAATTTAGAAAAGTTATAGGAAGGGGCTATACCTTCCAGAATTCCCAGGTTAGTATGGTTATGGTGGTTGGGCAGGGTGGATAAAAACAAGTTTTTAAAAAATCTGTTTGATTTAAATCACAATTTAAATTATGTGGAAGTTGAGTCATGGCAACAGGACTTCGTTCTTGTTAGGTTGAAATGTTTCGCTACTCATCCAAGTAGCTTCTTCGGTCTGAAGTAGCTTGGCTGAACTTCCAGATAACATCACCGGGATGACTGAGAATCTTCACAAATTTAAATCAGTGGTTCTTAACCTTGGGTTACTTTGGTGTTTTTGGACTGCAACTCCCAGAAGCCTTCACCACCAGCTGTGCTGACTGGGATTTCTGGGAGTTGCAATTCAGAAACACCTGAGTAATCCAAGGTTAAGAACCACTGATTTAAATAAAAACAAAACAAAACATTTTTTTAAAATTTAAATGTCAATGAATCAGATTTTTAATATTTAAATTGTAATTTAAATCAATTTGTTTAAGTCAAATCCATCCTGTGGCTGAGATATTCTGGGAATTGTAGTCTCAAAAAGTAACTTTTCCAAGATTTCCTTTTGATAGCTTCCTTTGTTGCTATGTTACATCCTCTGGAAAGAACCAGGAGGGTCCTTTTTAAACCACACAATATCTGGGACTTCACTGCTGTGGCATTTCCAGCATATGGATAGCCATATGGTGAAACTTTTTGGCTGCGTGTCAACAGAACAGCTGTGCCTCCAAATTAGACTAAAAGCAGGAGGATATTTGCTCCCCTTTTTTTCCTGTAAACACCTTTGACACATCCCTCAAGATGTTATTTCCATCTAGCAAATAGCAAATGAGTGGAAGGAGGGAGCAAAGTGGCATCTCGGTTCGAACCAGGAGCCTTCATATCAGATTCACATCCTGCTGATGCTTCTGATTAATTTTGCACAAGTCTCTTGAAACTTCTGACAGCTACGTTCTCTGGCAAAAGTAAAGAGGGAGGCTATGTGACGAATCAAGGGAATCCGAAAACTTGTTCCCTGCATACTTATTGCATCCAAAAAGCTGCCTAGTTTAAATTGGTGGACCTCAGAAGTAATAAAGTATAATTAAGTTACATTTCAGAAGTAATCTTCATGAGTGTGAATGAGTTTGCTTTATTGGTAAAGCAAGCATGTTTTTTGATGCCATTTCAAATGTACTTTTTAAGGGCATTTGTAGAACTCTTTCGACTGTTTCAAGCTTTATGCCATTCAAATATTAAAGAAGAATAACTAGCAGCACAACAGATTGTCTTCGGTATGTTGTAAAAAGCAGCAGCAGTTAATTATTTTGTAAGCAGGCTAGCAACTAATCTCAGTGCTTCCGAGATGTTTTTGGACTGCAGCTCCCAGAAATCCTGGCCAGCTAGTGGTGAAGGCTTCTGGGAGTTTTAGTCCAAGAACATATGGGGGACTCAAGGTTGGGAACTATTGATTACTAGTGGGACTGAATGACTTTTATATAGAAAAATTCCAAACGCTGAGGACCATATGTAATGAGTTTCAGACAGTTGGCATTGTGCATGAGTTTAAAAGTGTAGCGCCCATCTTTAAAAATGTTTTTCTACTTATGGTTGCTTGTTTACTAGATAAATAACCATTTTTACTCCGTCTGAGCAAGACTGTGAACAACAGATAAGTCACTCTGGGACATTGTGTTGGATGGGAGATAATATGTTTACTTCTTCCTTGTATGTTTCTTGTACATTCATAAACGTACAGTGGTGCCTTGCTTAACGAGCGCACCGTATTACAACGAATTCACATAGCGATCCGTTTTTTTGGATCGCTAATGCGAAGACATACCGACGGTTCCAATGGGCAAAACTCGCATTGCGAAGATCGGTAAGCATTTCGCTTACCGATCTTCGCATTGCAATGTCGGGGAATCAGCTGTTCGGCGGTTCCAAAATGGCCGCCGGATGACCCAAAATGGCCGGGTGCGTTTTCGCACCCTGCCCTCGCTTACCGAGGGCGCGAAAATGGCTGCTGCTATGGGGAAACATCGCAGAATGGTGAGTTTTGTGCCCATTTGGAACTGGGCACAATGGGTTTCCCCGTTCCGTATAGCAATGTTTCCCCATAGCGAAGGTTAATCCGGAACGGATTAACCTTGCTATGCGGGGCACCACTGTATCTTGTATCACACTCTCTTCTTTTCATCCTGGGTTGTTTTTTTCCCCTAAATCAGAGATACTCAACTCATTCAGATTTTCTTTCATAATTTGCATCCATGTCCCTCTTCTCCTTATAACTTTTCATGTAAAGCCCCTGCTGTACCTCATCAACCCTTCAAACTGCACCATTAAACTTGGCTTCCTTCCTTTCTCCAGTTTCATTTTCAGCTTATAAAATATGGATGGCGTCTCTTAAGAGAAATAAAATGTACATTAAGAGAATATATAGATTAATAGTTTTAAGGATGGCTTTATTTTATTGTTATAAATAACAAAGGCATCAAGACTAAGTCAGCCATGAAAACCTCTTGATCAGCTGAAAAGAAATCCTTAGTAAATATAAGAACATTGAAATGAGGCTCAGCCTGGATCAGATAAACTGCATTGAGGGTGAAGTCTGTTCTGAATTAGAGATGGGGGTATTTGTATTCATATGCGAATGCGAGTATCCCCCCACAGGTGGAAATAATGAGGGTCTGGCCCCATTGGGGCTGGACTGTCCACTCACCATTTCGCTGCCGATGCTAGCTCGACGGAGCCTTCCTATCGCACTGTTGTCCACAATGGATTAGCCACTCCTGGCAGGAGGCAGGATGACAGGTGTCTCTCCCAGGTTGCAGAGTGGCTAATCCATTGCGAAGAACGGCATGATAGGAAGGCTCTGTCGAGCGCACGTGAATGGCAGAATGGTGAGTGGACAGTACGGCCCCATGGTGCTAGGCCCTAGTAATTTTCACCTGTGGGGGGATATTCGTATACAAATACGAATGCCCCCCATCTCTATTCTGGACAAGATTACATAACCTCTGAAGAATCAAGCTCACAGTTTAAGGAAGCTTTGAGGCCTGGTTTTGCTCCTTAAGTTGGCCACTGTTGGCAGGAGTGACTTTATTGAGCTTTGGCTGTTGTACCAGTTGCTGGACAGCTCAGTGGCTTAGGTCTCTGGCTGTGGAGCCAGAAGTTGGGAGTTCAATTCCACACTGTGCCTCCTTGAGAGGGGCTGGACTTGATAATCCATAGGGGCCCTTCTAGCTCTGCAATTCAAATGTCATTTATTTACTCACTCACTCACTTATAAGATTTTTACCCTGTTTTTCCCTTTAGAAAGGACCCAAGGCACCTTACATCATGGAAAGACAATATTTGAAGACGAAAACAATGAGTTTACAATGGTGGCTTGCATAATTAAAAGACAATATTTAAAGCTAAGAACAATGAGTGTAAAGAGACAGCTTACATCATTAAAAACAATATTAAAGCTAAAACAATAAGTATGCAAACATTAAAAATGAACAAATATCACTCTGAGAGATGGTAAGCAGAAGTATTACTCAAGACCCAGTCAGAGCAGTAATACATAACAATTTATCTGAAAGTCACTTATGTAGCCAGTCATGGAGAGAAAGCTTGCCGGAAGAGAAAGGTCTTTGCCTGCTTGTGGAAGGATAGCAAAGATGGGACCTGCCTGGCCTCCGGAGGGTGGGAGGGGTTCCAGAGTCTGGGAGCAGTCACAGAGAAGGCCCTCTCCCATGTCCCCACCAAATGCACCTGTGAAGGGGGTGGATCTGAGAAAAAGGTCTCTCCTGATGATCTCAACACCCAAGCCAATTCATAATGGGAGATACGGTCTTTGAGACAGCTTGGACCCAGGCTATTTAGGGCTTTATAGGTTGAAACCAGCACTTTGAATTGTACTGGAAGCTGATCAGTAGCCAGTGGAGCTGCTATAATGGGGCTGGGTGGGTTATATGATCCGTGTAACCAGCCCCAGTCAGCAATTTGGCTGCTGCATTTTGGACCCTATGAAGACTCTTGGCACTTGCCATCAGCAGGCTCATGCTGTCTTTCAAAATAAGGTAGACCAGAAGGTGTCTGCTGTAACATATGTTGGTAGTCCTCCAGTTCACAAGAAGTGTTTCTCTTTGAAAAATATGTTTTAATAATGTGCTCGTGACTTAATGGAATGGTGGTCGGGTCAGATTCCTCCTTAGGGTGTGTGTGTGACAAATCTATAAGCAGTCTTTTGATGTAGCGGAATTCTCTTGCTGCCAGTTCCTAGCACAACCTTTTTGTTAGTTTATGCATCCATTCATCCTCTCATTGGGTCTCCTTGTCTTTTTCTGTCCTAAAAACCACAGATTTCTTGAGTTGCGGAAACAAAGAAGCACTTGTAGTTCTTCATGCCGCTGTTTTCTTCCTAATCATCCTTATTTATCATTCCAGATCCAGGAATATCCCATCGATCCTAAAGCCAACAAGCTTCCCTTCTTGCGCAATCCGGATATTTTGGTGGGGGAAAATGATCTGACCGCTTTAAGTTATCTGCACGAACCTGCCGTCTTGCACAACTTAAAAGTCCGATTCCTGGAATCAAATCACATTTACACGTATTGTGGTGAGTTTTGCAATGTCCTGTGCTTTACGGTATATGTGAGTTTGGGGGCCGAGGAGAAAGGCAGGGGTGTCAAAAGTGAAAGAGGCAGTAAGTTCAAAATTTTACCTTTGGAATACAACTCTCAGAATGTCAGGCTTTTGAGTTTCAGTGGAAAAAACCTAATGCTACCACCCTCAAGAGAGAAGATAAGGTAGCTGTATTTACTCATAAGATAGGAATTCTGACTCATTAAAGCACAGTTTGCCTGAGCAAAGTGTTGCTTTCTACAACTCATTCCTTTATACTTCTCCTCCTACTTGTAAATAAAGTAGGCATGGCTGTATTCAGTATAGTGGTGCCTCGCATAACGAGCGCACCGTTGAACGATGAATCCGCATTGCGATGCAGATTTCCCCATCGCTAATGCGAGGGCATGTTCGCATTACAGTGGGGGAACAGCTGTTCGGCAGTTCCAAAATGGCCGCCGGACACCCAAAATGGCCAACGGAACACCAAAAATGGCCGCCGGGACACCCAAAATGGCCGCTGGGACACCCAAAATGGCCACTGGAACACCCAAAATGGCTGCCGGGACACACAAAATGGCTGCCGGAACACCAAAAATGGCCACCGGGACACCAAAAATGGCCGTCGGAACATGGGAAAACATCGGAGAACGGTGAGTTTTGGGCCCATTTGGTTCCAGTGGGTTTCCCCGTTCCACTTAACGATGTTTTCCCATAGCGAAGGTTAATCCGGAATGGATTAACCTCGCTATGCAGAGCACCACTGTATTTCTAATAAACCTGCGATTCACCTTCCTGGCAGGCATTTTCATCTCTTCTCCCTTTATGTTTATGGCTATAAATAGAGTTACTGCAGCAAAAGAATCTCTCTGAATTCTACATGTGTTTTTTTAAACACTATTTTGTTTTGTAAGCACCTATAGGTTTCTGCTTTAGAAACCTGTTCTTTCTAGGAAGGACACACTCCTTAGCATATCTGTAAGAATAATTTTTAGAACCTTTTAAACTAGTGGTTCTCAAACTTGGGGCCACAGATGTTCTTTGACTACAACTCCCAGAAGCCTTCCCCACTAGCTGTGCTGGCGAGGATTTCTGGGAGTTTGTAGCCCAAGAATATCTGGGGGCCCAAGGTTGGGATCCGGGGCTTTAAACTTTAAAATGCATTTACTTACTGTTGGTGCTTATATTTTGACCTCTGAATGACCAGTGGCCCTTGGCAGGCTGCAAATAATAGAAAATGGCTTGAGAAAGATGCCTTGAAAATACATATGTATTGTCTGTAGGCTGAGAATTTAAACTGAAAAGCGTCTTGCTTTTTCAGAAGTTCAGGTGGCTGTAGTAGAAAGTATGGAGACCTGCCTTTGTTGGACAATTGTTATAGATGGTATTTGTGGCAGCTGAGTTTTAATTTGGAAGTCTTTTAAGCATCTTCTAATGTGATGGTCATAAGGCAAGTAATAAAGAATAGCTAAGCTAAAACTATGCCTCTGAATCTGAGGACCAGAGGATAGAATTTGTTGAAAAGTGATTCATGAGTTGAAACACCATAGATCAGTGCTTCTTATTTTTAGGTGTGCATAAATTCTGTTCCTTATGTGTGATAATAACCATTTGCATCTTTATGTGTTTTAAGGTATCGTTCTAGTTGCCATTAACCCTTATGAGCAATTGCCAATCTATGGACAAGATGTTATCTATGCATACAGTGGCCAAAACATGGGGGACATGGATCCTCATATCTTTGCAGTTGCTGAAGAAGCCTATAAACAAATGGCCAGGTGAGTAGAAGATATGTATATGTGTGTGTGTGTGTGTGTGTGTGTGTGTGTGTGTGTGTGTGTGTGTGTGTGTGTGTGTGTGTGTGTGTGTGTGTGTGTGTGTGTGTGTGTGTGTGTGTGTGTGTGTGTGTGTGTACACACACACACACACAGATTCAGGAATCTCATCTGGCAAACAGTGATCAGGGTTTTGGAAGATTTTATGGCTGATTCTGCATCATGAGAAAAGACGGACTGTTGAATTCAGCAACGTTCACACTGTTCTACTTGTGGAAAAATGTGTTTACTGTGTTCTTTTCTGTCTAGCATTTTAAAACTGGAGTGGCTTAAATCAGTGGTGGGACACAGGATTTGCATGTTGAAAGTGCAAACATTAGTCTTCAGCATCTTCATGTAAGGTTTGGAAAAGAAACCTTTCTGAAACTTCAAGCGTGCTGCTGCCAGTCAGTGTTTGTAATATTGGGCTAGAAAGACCAGTAGTCTGGTTCTGTGAAAGGCAAGCTCATATGCAGTTATCTGTTTTATGGTTTCTAAATTGTTGTCCTAGTCTTCTCTAAGTCCTCCCCTGCTTGCCAACTGCTGCATTCTTACGTGCATACAGAGTTACTGGGCTTGAAGTACAATTTCGTAATCGGAGGCTGGTAATTATCCTGACCAACCCATTTAGGAACTTTGCAGTCGCCATGTCCCAGAAAGAATGGGCCTTATGGAGCATCAAGTAATTGCTTTGAGCAGATATTGATGTGGACAAGCAAGATAGAAGTCAAACCTACAAGTTATAGGGATGGGAATCTTCATTTCATTGTCACAGATGTGGATGAACAATTTCCAAAACCTTTCTCCACTGGTTTAGATTATGGGAATTTGTTTTTCAGGCACTAATTTGCATTTTGGGATCTTTTCCACAAACAAATCATGAAACTTTGCATAAAAATGGTATTTTGCATAAAAAGTGTATCCTGTTCACACATGCACACACATAATTCCTAATGCTGCAGTTATCAAATAAAGCAGGGGGCTCTAAACTACAGTCCGTGGGCCACATCCAGCCAGCCTTGCCTTTTTATCTGGCCTAGCGAACGTTGCAGGCTCAGGTCTGTTCCCTTCAGCCCGTGCATGTATGTGTGCATGTACAGTGGTGCCTCGCATAGCAAGGTTAATCCGTTCCGGATTAACCCTCGCTATGTGAAAACATCGCTGTACGGAACGGGGAAGCCCATTGGAACTCATTAAACGATGTTGGGCAAAAAATGGGCAAAAAACTCACCGTTCAGCGATGTTTCCAGGGTCCGGCAGCCATTTTCGCGCCCTCGGTAAGCGAGGGCAGGGCGCGAAAACGCTGCACGCGGCCATTTTGGGGCTTCCGGTGGCCATTTTGGAACCGCCGATCAGCTGTTCCCCCGACATCGCAATGCGAAGATCGGTAAGCGAAACACTTACCAATCTTCGCAATGCGAGTTTTGCCCATAGGGGCCATCGGTATGCGATCACATTTGCAATCGCAAATACCTCATCGCTATGCGATTTCGTCGTTCTGCGGTGCGCTCGTTAAGCGAGGCACCACTGTATGTGTTCCTTTGGCCCACCAAAATGTGTAAAATATATTATGTGGCCCTCCTGCTGAAAAGTTTGGAGACCCCTAAAATAAAGCATTCGTCTTTCCACTTTCATGCAGGATTGGAAGAAATCCTGCAGCACTTGGCAGTATTCTCAGTAGTTTTGCTACATGCATGAAGATACCTTTTCTTGTCAAGCATGAAATTAATGCAAATATTCATTATCTCCTTTAAAAAAAACTAGCTTTGGCTCCCATGCTTGGCAAGTGCAGAGACTTTTTGGATTTGCCTAGTTTTAGGGATCTGAGAGCACCCCCTTGCCTGCTCCCAAAAGGAATCTTTACACCTATGCTTACAGAGGCCCTTTCTGCTGTAAGATGATTCCTGGTGAATGCTTGGAAAACTTTATACTTCACTGCTTCCCCCTTCTCCTACCCCAAACTTCCCCAGCTACCTTTCCTGGAACAAAAGGAAGTGGGAGGTTGGCTGTGGACACTCGTGGACCTTGGCTGATGCACTTTATACAAAACAGGGTGCTTGGTCCTGGAGATCTTCTCTGCACTTCTGGTGGCACCCACAATGCTTTTTCCCCACTGAGGATGTGGGAATATTTCATTCCACCTAAGCCTCCAGCAGAGGGAATGCTTTTCAGGAACTGAGAGCACCCTAGGTTGCCTCAAACTCAGCCCAAAGTAAGTTTATGGCAAATTTTGGGGTGGAGAACCAGTGTGCCAAGGAACTTAAGAGGGTTGACCTGGGAAGTGAGAAATCTAGTTTATATCCTCACGGAGCCTTAAAACTTTCTTGAGTGATTCTGGGGCCGTCGCTTGCACTCTGTCTGATGTAGAGATGTAAAACCTCTGGAAATTTTGAAGCCATATAAAACGGCTTTGAGGGAAAAAACAAGGAAAAAACTGTTTTTCCCCCCAATTTTTCGGTTGTTATTTCAGGCCTTCCCATCTCTAGTCTGACCTTCCTCACAGGGGTGTTGTTGTGAGGAACAAGTAGAACGGAAGAATGTCATGTATGCTGCCTTGAGCTTTTTGGAGGAAAGAAACGCCCTGTTTCCCCGAAAATAAGACCTAACCTGAAAATGAGCCCTAGTAGGATTTTGCAGGATGCTCATCATCTAAGCTGTACCCCAAAAATAAGCACTAGTGAAGTGAAACCCCGACCTCCACCAGAAGACGATGACATGACTATATTTGAATAAATGTAGATTGTTGTACATGAAAAAAAAATCCCCTGAAAATAAGCCCTAATGCGTTTTTTGGAGCAAAAATTAATATAAGACCCTGTCTTATTTTCGGGGAAACACGGTATCATGTATTAAATAAATCTATTGAGTAAAGGTTAGAGGTAGGTGATAGAGTTTATGTTTCTAAGCATTCTGGATGGAGGCTTGCATTTGCCTACTTAGGTAGTCATAGTAAAATTCAGTGGCTCCCAAGCTTGGAACGCTAGATGTTCTTGGACTTTAACTTCTAGAATCCCTGACCATTGGTTTTGTCGGCTAGGGCTTCTGGGAATTGTAGTCCAAGAACACCCGGGGCGCTAGGAACATGGCCCCTGTTCATCCTTTTCTTTAAACAGGCACTCTTCCTTTGAGACACAAGCCATCACTTTTCAGGCTTCTTCCACCCATTCCTTCCACTTCTTACCATGTCGGCTCTACACGAATGTCCTCAGCATGGTCCTTTATCCAACTCACATGGAATATGTATGATTTAGGGTGGTGGTTTAGTGAAAATGGTCTAGATGGGCGGGGTAGAAATCTAATAAAATAATAAAATAAAATGTAGAATCTTGCAGTACAGAATTACACAGTCTGTGGCTGCATCTGAACTCAAACTCACCTTCAGTATTCAGGAATGTTATCCCCCACAATACATTTCAGCATTTTTTGTTACTGGCAGGAGGTGCTGGTACATCGGCGAACATTATGAACTTGTACTGGAGCTCTTAAATGGGTACTTTATTTCTCTTTCCTGCAGGAAGTGAAAGTATTTACTGCCTCTCTTTTCTTGTCTTACTGCTTTTTACCACTGTTACTTCCAGTGCAACGTTATCATTATGACAACAGTCCTTATGCCAAGTTCAGAACTGCTGCAAGCAGGGGGTAGCTCTTTGGTTTTAATTGGGCTTAATCCACCCACTCCTGTTCAGAAGTTGGCCCAGACTGCCGTCAAACGTTGCTGACAAGTTGGCATGAGCAGAGAGGCTCCTAAGAGGTGGGGATCTCCACAGCAGTTCTCCTTTAAGCAAGTTTGAGAACAGGACTGAAGCTGCATTATAAGGATCTTGTGATGCTCCCTGATGAATCCATTAAAGTAGAATAAGCACAGTCTTTTTATCTTTGACCTCGATAGACACGAAGATGAAAAAGATGCAAAAGTCTAGGGCCTGTTTCAGCAGAAACCTGAACCACTTTCCCTTCTCTTGTTGTTTTGGAACTCAATATAATAGCCCCCCCTCCCCTGTGTTTGTTTGCAAGGGGGTTGCTGCTTGAGGCACATGCCCTCATCATATTTTTGCCCTGGATGATCCAGTGTGTTAAGTTTTGCATGGTTTCCGAAGCCTGTATGACGGAAAGTAGACATGTAATGCAGGAAGCCTGTAGGTCATTGGAAGCGATTCTTCTGTACAGCTTCTGGCACTTGAAATGGTTTTCATTGTTCAAGTGCATCTTTGCTCCATTATTTTTCCTTTCTTCTTTTTTTGCCAATATGCCAAGACACACTAACATGACTGCTACTTGGAAACAGCTGAATTCCTAACTCTTTCCCTACTTGCACTGTTTTTATTTAATCTTTGCCCCATCTAGCAAACCAGTTGTCAGATCTCTTCTTATCAGGAAAAGGGTCTATGGAGGAGGAGGAGGAGGAGGAGGAGGAGGAGGAGGAGGAGGAAGGCTGAATGTGGGAACCTTCCCTAGAACAAACCATGGAGGATGCTACTCTGCTGATGCCCTCCGTGAGCGGGGTGTCTCAGAAGTCACATTGCAGAGCCTGAGAAGGTTGTCCTGCTGCCCTTCTCAGACTCCCATCAATGGATTTTGAGGACAAAACAGGATCAAACTAGGAGTACATGCATGAAAAACGTACTGGTTGCTGTACTGGGAAGGTTGGGTATCTCAGTGGTAAAGCATGATCTCAAGATCAGTCCGTAGCATCTCTTAGTAGAATTAGGAAAGAATTTGAAAGAACTTGAAAGCCTGGGGTTGCTGCCAGTCAGTGTTGACTAGACTGGGCTAGATTGGTCACAGATCGAACACAGTATAAAGCAATGGATAAGGGTGCTAGGTTTCTAGTCTTCAGAAAAATCAAAACCTTTCTATCCGAGTGCCAGTGGAACCAGGGATGAAGAGTTGAGTGCATCTCTTCTGAGCACTCAGAACTCATTCTTGTTGGAAGGTTAATCCAAAAACATTGTTCTGCCTACAACACATTTAAATCTGCAGTTGCCTTTGCACCTTTATGGAGCCACATATTAGGGTCAAATTAGACATTGCACTTAGGTTGGATTTGCAAATAATGCTGCTTAACATACATTTATGTTGTAAGCTGCCTAGAGTGGTCGTAACTGACCAGATAGGCGGGATATAAATAAATAAATAAATAAATAAATAAAGAATGAATGAATGAATGAATGAATGAATGAATGAAAGATGTCTGTCTCAACATGTACTTTGCTTCAGCTCCACATCTTCCAGTCCAGCATGGTTTGTTTTGTGATTAGTTTTTGGGAGGGAAACATGGGCTTAGTTTGAACATTTAATTGCTCAGGGTTATGTCGTTTGGGAAACTACACTGTTGTGGGGAAGGGAATATGATCTAATCCCAGAGAAAACAAATTTTCCTTATTGTCTCTTTTGACCCTAGAAATCTGTTTGTATTAAATAGATACAATGCCTTGATAACGCTTTAAGTGCCATGCCTCCATCCAGCAGAATCTTGGGATACATCGTTTGGTGAGGAACATTGAATTATTTTCTCTGGCAATGTAGTGCTTTAATTCAGAGCCGTGCATGAGAGCTGGCAGAGAATTCTAATTGCCTCTTCAAAGTGCAAATTCTAGCATTCTGCAGGATTTAGCCATGGCCATTAAATTGGTATCAAACTGCTATAATGGTGTAATATAGATACACAGTTGCTGTTATGTGCAGCCAAGTCATTTCTTAATTATGGTGACCCTAAAATAGTTTCCAAGGTGTGTGAGATATTCAAGGACTGGCCTGCTGCTGCCACCCACAGTGAGTTTCAGTGGCTGAGCTGGGATTTGAATCCAGGTCTCCTGAGTTCTAGTCTACAGGATTGTCCAACTGTGCCACACTGGCTTTCACGGAAAATGCATTTTTGTTGTTGTTGTTTAGTCGTTAAGTAGTGTCTGACTCTTCGTGACTCCATGGACCAGAGCATGCCAGGCCCTCCTGTCTTCCACTGCCTCCCAGAGTTGGGTCAGATTCATGTTGGTTGCTTTGATGACACTGTCCAACTATCTCGTCCTCTGTCGTTCCCTTCTCCTCTTGCCCTCACACTTTCATGACATCAGGGTCTTTTCCAGGGAGTCTTCTGTTCTCATGAGATGGCCAAAGTATTGGAGCCTCAGCTTCAGGATCTGTCCTTCCAGTGAGCACTCAGGGTTGATTTCCTTCAGAATGGATAGGTTTGTTCTCTTTGCAGTCCAGGGGACTCTCAAGAGCCTCCTCCAGCACCACAATTCAAAAGCATCAATTCTTCGGTGGTCAGCTTGCTTTATGGTCCAGCTCTCACTTCCATACATCACTACAGGAAAAACCACAGCTTTGACTATGTGGACCTTTGTCGGCAAGGTGATGTCTCTGCTTTTTAAGGTGCTGTCTAGGTTTGTCATCGCTATGTGTTTACACTGTAAAATGCATTTACACTGTTAATTTTTGTGCCTTTGTTCCTTTTGAATTTCTCTCAGTTTTGCTTGGAGCTGTCCATGGTTCTGTTTTCCATTTCCGGATTGGACGATAGGGCATAGTCCAGTTTTGTTTTCTACAAGTATGCAGATCTGTGTTTTCAGACTGTTCCCAGAATTCCCTGGGTAGCATAGTGCCACTAGCCATGCTGTCTTGGGAATTCTGGGAATAGTAGTTAAAAAAAACACCAACCCTACAGATCTGCAGTCATACAGCCAGTCTGACCACTACTAAATAGTGATGGGAGTTATATTTCAGCAACATCTAGAGTGCCACAGCAACTCACTCAAAGTCCTAAAGTTTAGGATTTAAGAAATCTGAATGTTTGCTAAATGCTATTTCAGATGTACGGGATCTTTCGGCCTTCTATTTTCCCTACAAGGTTCACACAACTGCTGAGTTTTAGCATTTGAAGTCCTTGTTGTCTGTTCACTGAGTTTTCCACATTGAATGTACAAGCAGAGCTTTTGAGACAAAACCCACTCTCATGATCTCTCTCTGTTTCTGTGTCTGATAGAGAAGATTAAAAAAGCTAGCATAATTTCAATCTGACTGCAATGCTGTGCTTGCTTACCAGGGTGTAAACACCACTGTATTTTGTGCTGTTTGCTTCTGATGGTATAGATTCAGTTTTATTATTTATTTTATTTTATTTATTGGATTTATATACCGCCCCATAGCGCTACAAGCACTCTCCGGGCGGTTTACAATTTTAATTATAAAGGCTACACATTGCCCCCCCAGCAAGCTGGGTACTCATTTTACCGACCTCGGAAGGATGGAAGGCTGAGTCAACCTTGAGTTTGCCAAGCATATTGCCCTGAATCCAATTGCTAGTCCCAGCTAGAGTAGATCCATTGAATTAGCTGCTGAAAGAGAAATCAACATTTACATAAATCATACTGAAATTATTCTGGTGTTCTGAAAGATCATGTTATTGTTTCTACTTTGAAAAAAAAAAGCCCTAAAGTTGCTCTTCCCTTATGAACTGTTAAAAGACTATGTTATATTTCTTAGAGTTGCAACACAATTTTGAAATAGTTAAACTGTGTGATGCTCATGTATTCCTAAGGAGCACATGGCATTCGGGCAGGGAGTTCCACAGGCCACAAATCTACCACTTTACGCTGAAGCAAGTCCTCAACCTTCAGCAGTGCATAGCATCTGTGCCTTGAACAAGCCTGCCCCTTAAAGAACACTTTACTTTGTTCAGCACTTTGCAAGTATTTCAACATGGGCTTTGTGATTCCTTAGAACTCACAATAGCTCATTTAAATAGGACTTCTCTATGGTAGCTAATCAATGGCCTTTACCACTCTTCTGGATTTAGCCAAACCCTGCTGGTCTAAGAGACTAGTCCTCAGTTGGAATTTTTATAATTGTTTTTTATTAAGAAAATATAGTTTCATAGAAACAGTTTGTTTGCTTAAGCATAGCACAAAGACATGCTCAAAAGATTACCGTAGTTAAATACAACAACTACTTCCCATTAAAATAATAAAAAGCTGGGCTAACATGGGCTAGCCCCACCTCCTTCTTTTCTTACCATGCTACATTCTGTACCATTCAGCAACATAACACAAACCATCAGGAACTTCTCTTAGGACAAAAGTCCTCTCCAACAAAATGGTCTTTCTAAACATAACCCATCGTCCATTTTTCTCCATTCATTGGACCTCCTTCTTCGTGGCTGTAAGCCAATTAACTCAAAGAGGCGTAACTGCTCCCTCCACCTCCAATTCTCATGGAGATGCAGGCGTGTTATCACTATTCCAATTAGACAGTGTGACAAACCCAGACCTACTGGGATCTATCACACAGTTACTAAGCTGCCACCAACCATTCCCTATAATAAGTCACACAGACCAGGGATGGATTTTTAAACAACAAAAGAATAAGGTTTATTTTAAATACAAACAGGGTAAATAAAACAATCAGGTGAATAAAATAAAGTAACGTGGCTTATTCTCACACACACAAGCATACAGTTTGGTTCACCTAGAACCTTTAACTTAAAGCACAGACCCTGAACCCATCAGTTCTGGCTAACCCACAGACACCTGAACTTATCAGGTTGGTACTCTGACACACAGTAGTACCCTGTCAGACACACAGACTCCCACAACAGCTTCTTCTTCCCCAGCTGCTGCTTCGTCCCAACCCAGTGTCTCACAGTCTGTCTCAGCATCTACTCTTCACCACACAGGCATCACATATTTATACAGTACAGCCCCTCCTCCTGATGTCCCGCCTTCCACTCCCCATAGGATGGAACTTTCCCTCCAAACCCATGACAGACAGGTAACATCAGTGCTGTTATGTAACACCTCCCCTCTTTAAAAGTTGTTTTGTAGGGGGAAAGCTAAAAGTGCTTTTCACCAAAAAAACAACCTGCATAAAATACACAACAACATTTATACATACCATATAATACTTACATATACTTACACTCCAAGTTAACCATAGCAAATATGCATTTAAACATTTTACCATATACAGTACATCAATTTACCTTTATTAATACCAACCAAATTCAAAACCAGGTACATTTTAACTTTTTGTTTTCATTATATACATATAGTCCATGTTCTTTCGCCGTCTTCAGTCTTCAGGTCTTCTTGATAAGGCGTCAGCAACACAGTTCACTGACCCTCTGACCACCTTCACTTCAAAGTCATAGTCCTGTAAGTTCAAAGCCCACCTCATAAGTTTGCTATTGTGGGTTTTCATCGTCTTTAACCATTGCAATGGTGAATGGTCAGTACACAGAATAAAATGTCTTCCCCAGATGTAAGGCTTGGCCTTCTGGATCGCGTAGACTATGGCCAAACACTCCTTCTCCACGGTTGCCAAATGTCTCTCACCTTTTTGAAGTTTCCTACTCAGGTAGGACACCGGATGCTGGTCACCATTCTCATCCTCCTGGCACAGAACTGCTCCTACCCCGCTGTTAGACGCATCGGTGTAGATGATGAACTCCCGGTCGAAGTCTGGAGCACGCAGCACAGGATAGTTGATTAACGCCTCCTTCAACCTCTGGAACGCCGCCTCACAGTCGCTGGTCCACGGGATGCGGTCATCAGCCTTCTTCCTCGTCAGATCGGTCAGCGGAGCCGCAATCTCGCTAAACCTCGGGATGAACTTTCTGTAGTAGCCCACCAACCCAAGAAATGATTTGACTTTTCTCTTGGTGGTGGGTCTAGGCCAATCTCGAACAGCTTCTATTTTGGCCTCCAGGGGTTTTATCATTCCTCCCCCTACCATGTGACCTAAGTATTTTATTTCTGGGCTACCCAGCTGACACTTGCTGGCCTTTACTGTTAGCCCTGCTGCACTTAACCTCTGCAGCACTAACTCCAGGTGTATCAGGTGATCTTCCCAGGTATTACTGAAGATCCCTATGTCATCAATGTAGGCCACTGTAAAGTCACTGAGCCCTGCCAAGGTCTGGTCCATCAGCCTTTGGAATGTGGCTGGTGCATTTCTGAGACCAAAGCTCAGGACTCGAAACTCATAGAGACCAAAAGGGCTGCAAAAGGCAGTCTTTTCTTGATCCCTGGGATCAATTCTTAATTGCCAATATCCCTTTACCAGGTCCAATGATGAGATGAACCGACAACCCCCTATGGTTTCAATCAGGTTGTCTAGCCTGGGCATTGGGTAGGCATCAGGAGTGGTTACACGGTTTAATTTCCTGTAATCAACACAAAACCTAATGCTCCCATCAGGCTTGTCCACAAGGACTATCGGAGAGGACCAAGGACTAGAAGAGGGGACGATTATGTTCTCCCTCAGCATTTCGTCCAGCTCCTTCCGCACCTTGTCCCTATAGGGTCCCGTTACTCGGTATGGGGATACTGCCTGCGGGGGTGCATCCCCTGTGTGGATCCGATGCATCACTCCCTTCACTATCCCCGGCTTGTTGGAAAACACCTGCTGATATTTACTAAGCAGCATTTTTAGTTCTTGCTGCTGGTCTTGGGTGAGTGCAGGACTGATCTTTACCTCCTCTGGGTTGTATTTTACTTCCCCTCTACCCTCCCAGAAGGGTAATTCAGCTTCCTCACTCTCAGCTGCTTTTATCGCGAATAAAACCCTCTGTTCCCCTCTGTAGTAGGGTTTTAGGGCATTCACGTGAACCACCCTCCTTGCTTGGTTCTCCTCTTGCTCTATTAGGTAGTTCAGGTCTGACATCTTGGAAATGACCCTATATGGTCCTGCCCATTTGAGCTGCAGCTTATTCTCTCTGCAGGGCCTAAGCCAAAGCACCTCCTCCCCTGGGTCAAAGTGCCTCTCTCTAGCTTTGCGGTCATACCATGTTTTCTGTTTGATCTTCTGCGCTTGCAGGTTTTCTGCTGCCAGCTCTAGATTTCGCTTTAGGTCATTCATCAAGGTGTCTATGTAAGTCACAACGTCTTGTGGGTCATCCTGGGTGATCTGCTCCCAATTTTGTTTGATCAAATCAAGGGGCCCTTTCACCCTTCTCCCAAATAAAAGTTCGAATGGACTGAACCCGGTACTGGCTTGTGGCACTGATCGATAAGCAAACAAAAGGGATTGCAGCTTCTGGTCCCAATTGTTTGGATTCTCTGCCAAGTAAGCCCTTATCATGCGCATCAGAGTCCCATTGAACTTCTCAGTTAACCCATTACTTTCCGGATGATAGGCAGTGGTTTCCTTGTGCTTAATTCCACAGATTTGCCATAAGCGTTTCATGAGCTTTGACGTGAACGATGTGCCCAAATCTGTGATTATCTCTGAGGCAAATCCCATCCTGGACATGTACCCCACCAAAGCATCGGCCACTGTGTTAGTTTCGATGTTTGTCAAGGGTATGGCTTCAGGATACCTTGTGGCATGGTCCACAATTGTTAGTATGAACCTATTCCCCCTCTTTGTGGCCTTGGGCAAAGGTCCCACAATATCCACCCCTATGCATTTGAACGGAGTGTCAATCACAGGCAAAGGGCACAACTTTGCTTTGGTCCTGTCGCGGTTATTCCCCTGCCTTTGACACACATCACATTGTTTACAGAACTCCCTGATCTGCTTCCCTATGTCAGGCCAGTAGAAATTCTGTGTGATTCTCTGCTGTGTTTTGTTCACTCCTAAGTGTGCAGCAAACATGTCAGAGTGACCCCTTTGTAAGATCATGGGGCGATACTTTTCAGGTACCACTAGCTGACTCCTGATCCCATCTCCCCCTTTTGAGATATTCCTCAGGGTCTCTCTATACAGAATCCCCTTTTTCTCCAGAAATCTCACTGGGGTTTCAGGTGCTAGCTGGGCGTCAGTCACCTGTTCAAAACACTTTTGGAGAGTGGCGTCTGCCTTCTGCTCCTGTCCAAATCTGCTGTCTGTGGTCAAGGTTTCCACCACAGCTTCTGAACTCCCCTCTGCTACCGTCTCTGGCTCATCATTACCCCCCTGAACTGTCCCCGTGGTGGCTTGTGAGCGTGTAATCACTAGCACCCGTTTCACATGTTCAGCCAGGTCATTTCCCACGAGCACGGCTGCTGGCAGAGTAGATGAAATCGCTAGCCTCCAAACTCCCCTCCAGCCTTGAAAGTTGACAGGTACCTCTGCTACTGGCAGAGAGATTACCTGCCCCTCAATCCCTGCCACCTTCATGCTCTCATTTGGGATTATAAACTCCCTGGGAATAATATCTGGATGGCACAGGGTTACCTGGGAACACGTGTCCCGCAGCCCCCTATACTGACGGTCAAGTATTCCTACGTCCACCCCTGCTGTCTCAAACAACTGAGAATCTGTTTTTATCAGCAAGCAGCGCTTTACCTCCACAAGAGGACCATTTTCCTCAGCCTGATCAGCATAGGTAGCTGTTCCAGACTGAGTAGCCATGGCAACAGGCTCCCTCTGTGACACTGAGCCTTGCTCTTTCTGGACACAGAACACAGCTTTTGGCTTGGTCCCACTAGAATTCTGAGGCACCATTCCTTTTAGCTGCTTTAATTTCTCACACTCTGAGATTAGATGACCCTTTCCCTGACAGAAATAACATTTTCGGGTGTATTTTGATTCTCTCTCCTCTTGTTTGGGTTTTCCCTCCAAATTCTGAGGTCTTAGTTTCATGTCTGAGGGCTTCCCTTCACCATGGGCCCCTCCCCCTTGCTGGCTTTTCCCTGGTCCCTGAGAGTACTTGCTGTAGGTTTCTTTGGGTTTCCCTACAGATTTCCCCTCACCCAAGGGCTTTCTTATTTGGGAAATAAAATCCGCGATCTCTGCGGCTGCTGCCACAGATTTCGGTTTCCTTTCCCTCACCTGGAATTTCAATTCCCCCTGCAGGACTGAATAGAACTGTTCCAGTGCTATCAAATCTTTAAGCTGTTCATAGGTCTCTGTTCCCTCCTGCGATAGCCATTTCTCAAGCAGCCTCACCAATTGGGCCCCCACTTGGGTAAAAGTCTGTTCTGGCTTCTTGGTTAGGGACCTGAATCTTTGTCTCAGCTGCTCTGCATTTATCCCATGTCTGGCAAACACCAGTTTTTTAAACTCTGCAAAATCTTTCATCAGTTCCTCAGGCATCTCGGCATAAACCTCAGCCAGGCTACCACTGATTAAAGATCGCATGATGGTCATCTTCTCAGTTTCCCTCACTGAGAAGTCCACAAACGCTCTTTCCACTAAGGAAAAGAACACCTCAGGACAATCTCCCTTGTGGTACACAGGGAATTTCTTCAGGTCAGCTTTAGACAGTTGGCCTCCCTCAGAATCCCTATTGTTATTATTGTTCTGGTTCATCAGTTCCAGTTTTCTTAATTCAAACGCCATTTTCTCTCTCTCCAATCTTTCTTCTCTTTCCAATCTCTCTATTTCAAATTGCCTTTGTTTCTCTCTTTCCCTTTGCTCCATTTCAAATTGCCTTTCCCTTTCCTCCCTTCTTTCTCTCTCTAATCTTTCCTCCATTTCCCTCACCCTCAGCTCATGCTGTTGGGCTAGGAGTATTTTTCTGAGTTCTGGGTCCTGCTCTCCTGTGCTGTCACCTTGCACTGAGCCAAATTCCTCCTCAGAACCTTGGTCAATCTGGGGGTCTTTCACTTCACTCATTTCTGCTACTTGGCTTCGAGTCAAGGGCATAACCCCCCCCTCAGAACAGGCTGCTTTAAAAAGTCAAGCCTCAAAATAAAACGACCACTTTTTCCCTTTTTGCCTCAGAACCAGCTCTCCCCAGAGATTGCTGCTGTTCTTCAGCACTAAATTTGCAACAGTATCGAGTCAGAGCCTACCCCCCTCTGCTGGGCCTCTCAGCTGGCAAGCTAGCTCACTGTTGCTACGCAGTTTTGCCTCAGCGTTTTCCCGCCAAAATCAGGCTGCCTCAGAGCACCTTAATCTAAGTCTCCCCAGTTGGCACGTTCTTCTACTAGTGCACCTCCCCGTGAGGTACACCTAGAAGATTACCTACGCGCCTCAGACTGTCCCTGACTAGACCCCCCTTGCTCTGGGCACACTTGCCAAGGCTTTGCTGGACCGCTGGACAACTGGACCAGTCGTATCCCACACGCTGGACACCAATCAATGTGACAAACCCAGACCTACTGGGATCTATCACACAGTTACTAAGCTGCCACCAACCATTCCCTATAATAAGTCACACAGACCAGGGATGGATTTTTAAACAACAAAAGAATAAGGTTTATTTTAAATACAAACAGGGTAAATAAAACAATCAGGTGAATAAAATAAAGTAACGTGGCTTATTCTCACACACACAAGCATACAGTTTGGTTCACCTAGAACCTTTAACTTAAAGCACAGACCCTGAACCCATCAGTTCTGGCTAACCCACAGACACCTGAACTTATCAGGTTGGTACTCTGACACACAGTAGTACCCTGTCAGACACACAGACTCCCACAACAGCTTCTTCTTCCCCAGCTGCTGCTTCGTCCCAACCCAGTGTCTCACAGTCTGTCTCAGCATCTACTCTTCACCACACAGGCATCACATATTTATACAGTACAGCCCCTCCTCCTGATGTCCCGCCTTCCACTCCCCATAGGATGGAACTTTCCCTCCAAACCCATGACAGACAGGTAACATCAGTGCTGTTATGTAACAGACAGGAATTTGTTGGGTCTCCGCACTGGGGCCTCTTCGATCTTGCACTCTTATCAGGATTCACTCTGTACCAGCCTGGCTGTAAATTAGGAAAAACAGCCTCTCGGCCTTTTCCACATTCCCATGTCTTCAACTCCTTTCACTTTGAAACCTAACAGACTCGATTTTCTCTCATTCTCATAGACTTTAGGTCCCACTCTCTTCCAGTATCATGACAAACTGTATCTAAAAACATTTTGAAAAGTCAAATGTATAGTTATTAACTGAATAATTAACTATGCATTTAAGTTTAATGAAACTAAACATGCTACTTTTAGATGTGCATCAGGTTAGTCATAATACATTTTATGTTTCTAACACAACGAATATGTAACAGCTTTTTTATTCATTTATTGCATTTATATCTACCTTTCTCTGGAAGAATGCTATTCCGGTTGATTAGCAAGGTTACAGAACATAATTAAAAATTAAAAAGAATAATAATGTCAGTACTGGAAAACAGTCAAAGAAAAGGCAGCCTTCACCTGGTTAAAAGTCTCCTGCACAGCATCTCAACAAAAACCTGCCAGAATAAAAAGATCAGTTGTTGTTGTCTAGTTGTTAAGTTGTGTCCAACTCTTCATGACCCCATGGACCAGAGGACGCCAGGCCCTCCTGTCTTCCACTGCCTCCTGGATGTGTACTTGTTCCTAAAATGACAAATTTAGCACTGCTAAGAACAGTAATCACAGGGACATAGTGGCCCTGCGGGCTAAACCGCAGAAGCCTGTGCTGCAGGGTCAGAAGACCAGCAGTCATAAGATCGAATCCACACGATGGAGTGAGCGCCTGTCGCTTGTCCCAGCTCCCGCCAACCTAGCAGTTCGAAAGCATGCAAATGCAAGTAGATAAATAGGGACCACCTCGGTGGGAAGGTAACAGCGTTCCGTGTCTAAGTCGCACTGGCCATGTGACCACGGAAGATTGTCTTCGGACAAAACACTGGCTCTATGGCTTGGAAACGGGGATGAGCACCTCCCCCTAGAGTGGAACGCGACTGGACAAAAATTGTCAAGGGGAACCTTTACCTTTACCTAAGAACAGTAATAGAGGGGGAAAGTATACTGTGTTCTTCTGTTTCTCCCAAGCTTCTTTTCTCAGCTTGCCACTACCGAATAAAAGGCATTTCTAGAGGTTTTAAAGTTTCCAGACATGTTACATCTCTAAACTGAATTGGATTGGTTTGGATTATCGACAGCTTCTCCCATTAGTTTAATCAATGGCTGATGAAGGGGGGCAGGTCTTGTGCATTAAATTACAAAGATATTCAGCAGGCAGCCTTCTCCGTACATACACCTTTTGAGTTCTCAGAAACCTTTAATGATTAAACAATGGGTTTTGGCATCCTTCTGCCTTGCAGCCCTCTCAAGGCATTCTGATGTGCTTCTTGGCACCTGGCAGAGGAATGATTGTCCCTGGTTTCAGCTGCCTCCTGGATACTAAAGAAATGGGGTGAAAGATGGCAGAGCCCTGGCAGACTGCTGTGGTCTTGTGGGTCACAAATAACAGAGGGAGACCAGGCTGTCCCATAGGGGTGGGGGTGGATGGGAACAGCATTAGGAAGATGTGAAAGTGCTTTGCATAGGGGCTGCGTTTATATCAGTCCTTAATCCAGTTTTTCAAGCCTTGTATTGTCTACTCTGGCAGTCGCTCTCCAGGGCACATGGCAGAATGAGTTTTTTTTCCATCATTGGCTGATTGTTCCTTTAAATCTGGGACCTTTTATTTGCAGTTGCAATGCTCTCCCTAGAGTTTTTCCCCGTAGTACATAGGCAAACCACAGTGGCATATGTATCAGCTCATTACATTTTTCTGAGTAAATCTGATACACCAGCTGATCACTTTGTGTGGGTATACATTTAGCACTAATGCTGCGTTGCAGAAGTATTCTTAATTTCAAAAGCTCAGAGAACACTGAGTATCGCTCATCCAAAAGCTTTTAATATTAAAAATGTAATTTCTTACATTTTAGAACAGGCGCTAGGCCACCCGCTAGGTGCATTTCAGTCCAATAATCAGCTAGACTCCTGCAGTTCACCTTAAAAATTGTACATTTGCTCTGCTTTAAGTAGCACTCTTTGGTTCCAGGCCTACAATTAATGTAAAGAATTGGCACACGCACACATGTAAGAGCTCAAGAAATAGAAGTGGAGTTTGGAAGAAAATAATCACAAAAGAAAAATTACCTGTAGCTTTTAAATTTTTGCAAAAAGTATGGTGTTTTAAACATTGTAATATGTTGATAAGGGTTAGTGTCAAGACTTGTGCAGTGTAGTTAGAAGTTAT
The DNA here is from genome assembly GCF_051106095.1 of Pogona vitticeps. Classification (NCBI taxonomy): domain Eukaryota; kingdom Metazoa; phylum Chordata; class Lepidosauria; order Squamata; family Agamidae; genus Pogona; species Pogona vitticeps. Next base: position 301,571,538 of record NC_135784.1, read on the forward strand.
GTTTTTTAAAAATTTCTAGTGGTGTTTTGAGGTATGTTTTGAGCAGCACACTGGAACTGAGAGACCAGAACATGGTGTATTGATTTTTATTTTAAATAAAAGTACTTCTGAATAACAAGAATGGAAATAGTTACTTCGTCAAAAGCAGAAGTATAACTACAGTGGTAATTTTCAAGCAAAACCAAAACAAACAAGTCAAAAATGTTGTGGCACCTTAAAAACTAACTGCTATGTTCTAATAAGCGCTTTTGTGGACAAGTCCACTTCTTCAGACCTCTCTTTAAAACTTTTCACAAAACTTGGAATTTGGATTGTTTCTCCCACACTCGGAACATTTACCTCAAGTGTTTTCCTGCCTGAATATGAACAGAAGTTGCAAGTTTGGTAAAATTTGCAAGTTTGGCAAAAAAAAATTTTTTTTAATCAAAAATCGTATGAAATGTTCTAAGCCATCCATGGGTGGAACTGAGGTCTGTAGGATAAGTACTATGCTCCAGTCCTCTCCAGCCCATGAAAATGTTTAATTTCTATTTATTTGCTTGTTATGTTTATATCTTGCTTTTCCTCCATTCAGGTCAAAGTGGTGTACATGGCCTTCCTCTGCCCTTCTTTATCCTGGCAACATCCCTGTGAGGCAGTTTGACCAAAAGGTTGTGACTGACCCAAAGCCACCTGTTCAGTTTTGCGGTCAAGTTGGGTTTTCAACTTGGGTTTCTGAGTCCTTAGCCTAACATTCTAACCACCAAAACACTCTGGTTCTCAAAGAAACAAATAGCTATAAGTTAACGCCATGATTTAGATCAGTGGTCCCCAACCTTGGGCCTCCAGATGTTCTTGGACCACAACTCCCAGAAGCCTGCACCACCACCTCTGCTGGCCAGGATTTCTTGGAGCTGAAGTTGAAGAGCATTTGGAGGCCCAAGGTTGGGGACCACTGATTTAGATGTCTGGCTGTGGAATCAGAGGTTGGGAGTTCAATTCCCCATTGTGTGTACTGAAAGAAGAACCAGCCCATGGAGGCTCAGGCAGGCTTCATAGTCCTAGTGTGCCCCCAGGAGAAGGGAATGGTGAGCCACTTTTGTGTATTCTTTACCTAGAAAACCCTGGAAAGGGTCACAATAAGTTGGGATTGTCTTGATGGCACACAGTTGTTGTCGTTCTTGTGTTGTCATCACTGGAGGGGAAGAAGACTATGAGGCTTTTATGTCATTATAACAATAACTGGTAAATGCATCCTGCACAGAGTAATACATTGCATTTATTACTTTACCATTTTAGAAAAAATGCAGCATTCTGCATGGTAATAAGATTTTTCCAAGGACTCCAACTGCACGCACACACGCACACACGCACACACATACATATACTGTACTGTACATATGTATGTATGTATGTATGTATGTATGTATGTATGTATGTATGTATGTATGTATGTATGTATGTATGTATGTATGTATGTATGTATGTATGTATGTATGTATGTACAGTGGTGCCTCGCATAACGATTTTAATTGGTTCCAAAAAAAACGTTATGTGAAACATCGTTATGCGAAACACCATTTTCCATAGGAATGCATTGGAAACCGGTTAATCCGTTCCAATAGGCACGGATTGCCGTCCTTAAGCAAAAAAAACCCATAGGAAACATTGTTAAACGATACAATGTTTCCTCCATTGGAATGCATTGAAGCTGACTCAATACATTTCAGTGGCTTTGCGAAGTCAATTTTTGCAAAATTAAGTGTGTCATAAAAGGGTCAAAAATGGTTTTAAATGCTTGGATTAGCTTCTGCACCCTCTAAAACGGATGCAAAAGTTAATTTGGCTTTGATCTGACTTTTCGTTAATTTATGGTGAATTTTCCCCCCCAACTTTTGACAGCTGTCAAAAGCGAGGCACCATTGTATATTATATTCTTCACTGAGCAGCTCACATTGAGCTGTCTTTTCTAACTACAGTGGTGCCTCGCATAACGATGTTAATTGGTTCCGAAAAAAAAAAACGTTATGTGAAAACATCATTATGTGAAGCACCATTTCCCATAGGAATGCATTGAAAACCAGTTAATCCGTTCCAATTGGAACGGATTACCCGGTTTTTTCCCTCCCCCCGCGGCTTGGATCTGACCCACGGCGGCTACCTCAGCCATGACTGAACTCCCTAGAGTCCGGCCATGGCTGGGGTAGCCGCCGCGGCTCGGATCCAAGCTGCGGGGGGAGGGTGGTGGGATTGGGATGCCTTTTAGGCATCCGGGGCTTGGATCCCACCAACCGCCGGTTACCCTTTAAGCGGCGGGGACAGGGTGGGGGGGGATCGGGAAGCTTGAAGCCTACCCGCGCCGCTTACCCAGGCCGTTCCAGAAGTCCGAGAACGGCCTGGGTAAGCGGCGCGGGTAGGCTTCAAGCTTCCCGATCCCCCCCCCCACCCTGTCCCTGCCGCTTAAAGCCTCCTTGCGCTGCCTAGCCCGGCCGTTCTTGGACACCTAGGTGTCCGAGAACGGCCTGGGTAGGTGGCGCAGGGAGGCTACCGGCATCGGAGACAGGGTGGGGGGTGGATCGGGAAGCTTGAAGCCTACCCGCGCCGCTTACCCAGGCCGTTCTTGGACTTCTGGAACAGCCTGGGTAAGCGGCGCGGGTAGGCTTCAAGCTTCCCGATCCCCCCCCTGTCCCCACCGCTTAAAGCTTCCTTGCGCTGCCTAGCCCGGCCGTGGTGTCCGAGAACGGCCTGGGTAAGCGGTGCGGGTAGGCTTCAAGCTTCCCAATCCACCCCCACCCTGTCCCCGATGCTTGAAGCCTCCCCGCGCCACTTTCCCCAGCCGTTCTCGAACTTCCAGGCGTCTGAGAACGGCCGGGGTAGGCGGCGCGGGGAGGCTGCCGGCGGCGGGGACAGGGTGGGTGGGGGTGTCCGCAAGGCTTCCAGGCAAAGGCCTGGAAGCCTTCGACACCCCCGTACCCTTCCCCCACCGCCGCTGAGAGCCTTCCGAGCTCTCAAAGGGCTTTCTCCAATATTGGAGGGGCCCTTTGAGAGCTCGGAAGGGAATTGTCGGCAGGGGACGGTGGCTTCAGGGTCCTTCCAAGGCCGCAGCCCACTGCCGACATTTTCCCCCAGCTGAGCGGGGGGAAGATCGTTGTGCGATCGCAAAAGCGATGGCAAAAAAGCCATTGCTATGTGATTTTTTCGTTAAACGGGGCGCTCGTTAAGCGAGGCACCACTGTATTCCTTGGCTGTCTCTTCTGTCTCTCCTATTGAAAGACAATTTAGATAGACCAGCCATCTAATATGTGGTGACACTTACTTTGTATGCTGTTTCAGAATCACTGGGCAGACCAAAATCGCTCTGTTTGGAGTGTTGGCCCACATGAGGCCTGTTTGTGTCTTGACTTGTGGGACAGTGTTCAGAAAGGAAAGGAAGCGGGGAAATGGATGGAGGTGAAACACGGGGGACTTTGCTTTCTAATTTGATTTGTTTCATTCTCTAAAATTAATGCATCCATCTGGGCTTGGAGGGGGGAGGATTAAATGCTGTCTGAACAGTTATGTGGGGGAGAGCCAATTTGCAAGTCACTGGACTGTTCAGCAGCCTTTAAAGAATGTAAATATGAGAAGATCTGCTGACTGGAAGTCAAAGTGAGTTCATTTTAGCATTCGCCTTAAGCATTTTTGCAGGAAGGACAGCTAAAGCCTGCTGCCAAGACCAGAACTGATCCAGATTCTCAGCTCTTCCAGGGATTCCCAGTTCATCTTCTGCTTAAAAAGAATGTTTACGTTTTAGTTCTCATAATTTCAGAGAGAAATGTCCTGATATTCAGGACAAGAGGAGCTGCTGTCCCAAAAAGCAAATTTCCCAAGCTCTGTTCGTAGAATGGCCCAGTAATTGCCTAGCACGTTTAGAAGGGGTTGAGGAAGAATGAAGGTTGGCAGAGGAGCAATGTAAATAATGATTATGTTTTAGATAGAGTGATCCAGGTCCTTCCACTTTTGATTTTTTTTAAAACTTATTTTTATTCATACATGCCAACATACAGAACAAAAAACTAAAACTGAACAAAAGATCAAAACTAAACATCCCTGCTACACCTAATAGAGCAGAGATTTTGCCATAGTCTGGTCATCTGAATATCATCAAAGGATTCTAGTGAGCACTAATTCGCCATAAACTAATTCTTCCCCTAAATTCCTGTCTTTTCCTGGGCCCAATTATATATCAGCTTCCCTTTACAAAGTGTCTCCGTTGATCCCGTAATGCCTCTGAAAGCATATCCAGTTCTGCAATGTCCAATAGCTTCTTTAGTAGCTCTTCCATCGTTCGTGTTTCTCCATTCTTTCATTTTTGGGCCCAGAGTAAATATATACAGTAGACTAGTATATTTTATTTTCTTATCAATGATTTCCAGCATTATATTCAATAATAACATTTCAGGTTTAAAACTTAGGTTTTGTTGAATAATCTCTTGTGACATTTCCCAAACCTGTGACCATTTTTTTTCTTTTTCGTATGACCACCGTACATGATAATAAGTCCCTGGATTTTTTTTTTTTACATTTCCAACAAACATTACTGATCCCTTCTGACATTTTAGCCAATCTTACTGGAGTGAAATGCCATCTATGAAACATTTTAAGGATGTTTTCTCTAAGATTAACTGGCTCAATTAGTTTATATTTATCTTTCCACATTTTGTCCATTCATCAATATCACTATCGTATCCAAAGTTTTGTGCCCATTTTACCATCACCCCCTTATACTTTTGATTTTGAAGAACATTCAAAAGCCCTATGTAAAGGAGGCAAGGGGAAGCTTGCATGAGGTGTGAAAGAGAGAACGACTGTGGTTTTATAATTCTCAAGAAAGATAGATCTTCATTTAAGGGAAGAAAAAGGGATAAAGGTATAGAGATTTGTCAAGAGATTCAAGATTTGTATAGGGTGAGGTAGGGAGATATTTATAAACTACAATTCCCAACATGCCCCAGTTAGCATATCTGGTTGTAGCCATCTCAGGATTTGAGCAGTTGTCCTTCAAATTCCAAGAATTGTAGTTCAGAAAGTAACTGCTCCAAGCTGTGTAAAGGATGAAAGCAAGGAGCTTGCACTGAGTCAGTTATTGCCTGCTGCTCTGTTTATATTGGTGCAAGACCAGGAAGGTAGTGGATTTCCTCTCTGGAACTGGTTGGAAATGCGAACCTGCCTGCAGATATTTGCAGACTGGCCTGATTGGAGCCTGGGGTAGCAATAAACAGTGGCTTCGCCTCACCTGAGCATTGTAGATTTTGGAATGAAATGCATTGTGCTTCTGTTTTGCACTGACAGCGAAAATCACATGCAAAAAGAGATGTAAATATAATTGGCATTTATAATAGGACATGGACTTGGTTCTATATTGAAAGTTGAATTACTGAAATGGTAATGAGAAACGAGTCTTATTTGACTGCTCTCTAGGCTTCCTTGTCTGCCATAAATGTGCCATTGAGCCATGGGCTTTAAAATAACTACCGTAAGTAAAATTAACACATGGCTTCCCAGTAGGTGCTTTTGGTAGAAGTATATAGCTGTGGAATGTCAACAAGTATGCCTGCTACAAAGAGGAAGTAAGTGTGTGATAACCTTCATGGCATTGGTAAATTAATCAACCTGTATGTGAGATAAATATGCAGTCCCTAAGCACTTCTTGGTAAGCGTTTATTCAGAAGTTCTGTGGCAGACGCCCCCTTTTAGTTTTCCTCTGTTTCATATGTTCTCTGCTGAGGGCATTTAATTGTGCTTGAAATAACGGAAATGAATCGATGAGTTTAAGGTGTGCCAGATTCCTGTACTGGTATATGGCCAGAGAGTTCTAGGAAAAGAAAAGGTGCCAGAAATTGATTATATGATCCCAGCGTTGCCAGTTCCATTTAGCGTTATGAAGTTAGCAACACAGGACAGGATGGTGCCAAATGTTCAGCAATTTCAAGATCCATTCATTTCAAGAGGAAGAAAGTTAAGTGCACCTTGTTGAAATGAACAGAGTTTAATTGCCTTTTGGCTGGATCTTATCTTCATTAAATAAGATTAACCCCCTATTGAACTCTTTAAATGTAAATTCCATGTACTATTGTTAACGGAGAAGGGCTTATCAGATGGATAGTGTGGGTGGGAAATATGCCCATCATCGCCATCCAACATGACCTGTATGTTGGAGAATGATGGGACTTATCGTCCAACAGCTTCTGGATGGTTACCTCCCACCCCCTAATTACAAAATCTGTGTGTGTTCGTTCGTTCCTGCTTTTCCTGTTGTTTCCCCACTATTTATTTTATATCATTATCTCTTTGATAGCAGGGGACCCTCAAAGATGACTTTGTAACTCTGCAGGATGCTATATATTTATGTGCTGTATAAATAAATATATCCACTTGGTCACTCCTTTCTTTATTCCATATTTTTAGACTATAATCTTATGCACACTTATTGGAGAGTAAATCCCACTACAGTAAATGAGTTATCCCTGTGAGTAGATGTGTATATGGTAACATTGCTAAGAAAGTAGGAATCAGGCTGAATCAGATATAATTCTTGTCTAGTCTAACTCTCTGTCCCCACAGTGACAACCAAAGGCCGACTGGAAGCCTACAGCAGGACATGAATATCTTCAGTAATCTCTTGTTCATGTTCTCCAGCAGCTGGTATTCAGAGATCCTCAAATGTCCATAAGTGTGCTGCTTATATACCACCCCATAGCACTCTCTGGGCAGTTTACAATTTAATTATGCAGCCTACACATTGCCCCCTGCCCCACGAGCTGGATACGCAGTTTACTGACCTCAGAAGGATGGAAGACTGAGTGAAACTTAAGCCAGCTACCTGGGATTGAACCCTGGCTGTGAGCTGCGTTTTGGCTGCAGTATTGCAGTTTAACTATTGAGCCACAGAATCTTCAGTATTGCTTTCGTACTTTTGCTCACTTGATTATCCAAAGTAGTTTTTTATATTCATGTCCCGTGCATGGTGAGGAGAAGTAATACAGCAGCCGCAGCCGCAGTCCTGGCTGCTGAGTGGGGCAGTTGCTGCATTGATTCCCCCACATCAATAAAGAGAGGGGAGATGAGATCCTTATGGATGGGCTTTTTTCTGGTCTTGGACCTTTAGCAAATACCCAGGCATGCTATGTGCGCTGAACCTGTTGGAAATGCTCTATGGCTTTCCAATGCTACTTCCCAAAGGATGTTCTCTTTTCAGCAGATAACTGTGTTAATACAGTATCAAGGAAGATGTGTTTAAAAGTAAAACGCTCAAACTTTCTTGTAGAGAAGAGAGGGATGAGTAACAACCTGGGACTGAGCTGACATTTAACCAAAGCTCTTGTAATCCTGGATGTTGAAGCGTTATCAATTGAGAGTTGATGGCATTTCAGCCTCTGTGATAAAGACTGGAAGCTTTTTCACATTCCCGATGTATGGAAGAGGTGTGACCAACAGTTTCGCCTGGTTTCATTGCAGAAACAGTGCTAAAATTGGGCTCATGAACTGCAATGGAGAATGCAGCATTAGGGCGATCTGAAATGATCTTGATTCCTGTATCCACAGCATAAGACAGTATTAGATCTGCACAGTCCCAAAAGATACCAGATCTTTTGTCATGTTGAGGAAAATCTGCTTGGCAAAATATTTTGATTTGTGAGCTGAGGGCAATGTGCAGGGATTTCACTGCATCTCTTATGCCTTGGGTTGGTGTCTCTGTGACATAGACTTACACCTTTCTTTGCAAGGAGGAAAAAGTGGGACAGAAAAACTCCCCATTTTTTATCAGTTTCTTTTCCCCAAGTGAAAAGCTGTGGGTTGGTTTCCCACTCCTGGGTTGTTTTCTCTCAGTTTCTCTGCATGAAAATTTTGAGGTTGCAAAATGACTCTGTGTGAACGTTGACTCCTCTGAAGAGTAAATTTGGGGATTGATGCTGAGCTGTGATACGTATTCCTTGTATTTCAGTAAAATGGGAATTAGCATTTAGAGCCTGGTCAAATGGGTGCCCTTCTCGCTCACCTTCCTTGTGTGTGTGGTTGGTGTAACATAGGTTTAACATCTGAGTAAAACTTAGGATTCTGTGGGGGGCAAGAATTAGCTTCCATGGGTCTGCTTCTCAGGGGAAGGAGGCAATACAGTAGATTGCTTGTTCTCTGCCTTTTATCCCTACTGATGTATTCAGAAATCACTGTTAGAAATAGGAACTTCTATATCTCCCCACCTCTGTGGGGTTTTGTTTTTTCCTTCCTAACAGTAGCAGCCAGCAGGTTGGGTCAGTCCCAGTGCAGGGTTTTTCTATTCCTCCTGCCCACCTACCCCTCGTCCTTCATATGAGGTACTGTACTTCAATATCTAATGACACTGGCTAGGCATAAACCTATCCATTCTGAAGGAAATCAACCCTGAGTGCTCACTGGAAGGAAAGATCCTGAAGCTGAGGCTCCAATACTTTGGCCACCTCATGAGAAGAGAAGACTCCCTGGACAAGACCCTGATGTTAGGAAAGTGTGAAGGCAAGAGGAGAAGGGGACGACAGAGGACGAGATGGTTGGACAGTGTCATCAAAGCGACCAACATGAATTTGACCCAACTCTGGGAGGCCATGGAAGACAGGAGGGCCTGGTGTGCTCTGGTCCATGGGGTCACGAAGAGTCGGACATGACTTAACGGCTAAACAACAACAACAAAAGGCATAACCAGGTGAGGGATATGTTTGCTTATGCTCCTGTAGGAAGTGGAGCCAACTGAATATTGTAGGTGTATGTGAATGAAACTTTGGACTGCTTTTTGGAGCGGATTTAAATCTTCTGGGGTATCAGGAACAGTTGGACTCAAAGATCAATAAAATATTACAGATGTGGTAAAAGGACATCTTTATTAGATCTTATTATTCAGTTTGTCATTAGGGCTAATAAAGGTGGTTTACTGTCTGTGTGAGGTCTTATACCCAAAATGTTTTCTCTGTGCATTAAAAAAGCTCTGAGTTAGAAAGCACAGCCTAGAATCCCAAAGGCACTTAATGAAGTAGCTTTAAAAAAATCTGCTGATAGAGGAGCCATAAATATTGAGAGAGAGAAGGAAATGAAGTCAGGACCAAAGGGTGTTTGCTTCAGATTGCTGAATAAGAAAGATTGGGGAAAGTCCACGTGGATAACAGGAAATTTACAAGGTGATGCTGTTTGGCTAATGAAACTTCAGAAGCAACGTTTATCTTCATCTACTCGGTTACCTTTTGCCTCTTGTTTTCAAACCTTCGTCATATAAGCTTATTGCTAACTCTAATTTAGCTTATTTAGCTTTTCTTTCCCAAAATCCTATTCATTACAGAATTTCTCTACTTTTGTCTGTAATATTTCTTCACTATCCAGGGGGGAGTTGTACTAAGCCTGAAGAAGTGGAATTTTAACCGTGAAAGCTTGCAATTTATATACAGTGGTGCCTCGCAAGACAATTGCCTCGGGGACTAAAAACCCGCAAGACCATTTTCCGATCCCTATGGTTCCTCGCAAGACGGTTTTTTCTATGGCCATGCTTCACAAGATGTTTTTTTTCTCGAGACTGATGCTTCGCAAGATGAATAAATTTCATTCATCTTGCGAGGTTCCCATATGACGATTTTTCGCAAGACAGCGATTTTCGTGGAACGAATTAAAATTGTCTTGCGAGGCACCACTGTACTTTTTTAGTGGTCCAATAAAAAGCACCACCCACGCTTACATTTTTCAACTTGCAGCTCCGTTGACTTACTGGCCACTGGCCATAGCTTCCCCAATGTGATTCTTTGGGTGGGAGGGAGAATGGAAGCCTGACCTGAATATTACTTCTGTGGATTCCAGATAAATACTTCTGTGGATTCCATGGCACCTTGGTTTGGTGGTCTACCAGGATGCCACGGCACACAGTTTGGGAAACACCAGCTAAGGAGATTAGTTATTGCAACAATTTTCTATCTTTTTTTTAAAAAAAGTAATTCTTCACTTTCCTATTTCTGAGGGCTTACTAAAATCATTTTGTTTGGTTGCTTTATTTCCATCAAAATGCTACCACCTGTTGACCTGTGGTAGGAAATATGCTGCGTTCTTATCACCTTATTGGCACTCCAGCACCTGCGGCCAAGCACGAAGCAGCAGCCCAAGGCAGCTTTCGCGATAATCCTTCCTTTGGTGAGGCCACATCCTACATCACAACTATAAAACTAATCAGAGAACTAGAAGTCCAGGCAAAAAGATTGAAGTTGTATCTCATTAAACACTGATGCGATGCAGTTATGCCTTCATTATTTGGAAAATGCGCACTGTAATTATCTAGTTACTTCCAAGCTGAAGGTAGATGTGGTTTTGTTGCAAAAATTCTGTCTGAAGCAATAAATCACACCTAAAGGCAGGTGACTTGCAGGTAACAGGGAGATTTCGAATTTCAGTTTTATAGAATCTGGAGCTAAAGAACTGGGCTGACTCAGCATGGATGCATCCTTTATCTCATGCACTGAAAGGCAACAAGAAGACAACTAGAAGAGTTAAAGAAAGCATTCAGTATCTGAGGGATGACCTGAGTGGAATTGCTGATTTGGTTTTTATGACTGCCAGTGATCTGTGTCCTCCATCTCAATACTAATACGCAGAATGGCACACATCCAAAGTAAGGAAAGTTATTGTACCTTTATTGTACCTTCAGGGAGTTCTACAGTGAATGAGCATTTAGTTCATATAAAACTTCTAGGTTTTAATGATAAACATTTATGGTTCCTCATTGCTTAATGAAGGTGCTGGTTTTGCAGCCTGTTTGTTGAGAAAGAGTTTGGGACAGTGTTCAGTCTGAAAAGAACGCCCAGGATTTCTCAGACATGTACTTTGGCTTGATGGTGTTTTCCACGAAGTACTTTGGCCTCTTTAAAAGATGTTTCTCTGGCTAATGGCTTTTCAAATCTGCATTCAGAGAAACCAAGCCCTGTGAGGAAAGACTGAAAGAACTGGCCAAGTTTAGCCCTGAGAAAAGAAGGCTGAGGGGAAATATTTCAAATATTTGGAAGATAGTTATATAGAGGAGGAGCAGGATTTGTTCTCGATCATCCCAGAGTGCAGGACACATAATAATGGGCTTAAGCTACAGGAGGCCAGATTTAGGCTGAATATCAGGGAAAACCTCTTAACTATTAAAGCAGTGCAACAATGGAACCAATGATCTCAGAAAGTGAGGGGTGCTCCAACTCTGCAGGCGTTCAAGAGAAAATTGGACAAGTATCTGTCAGATCTATGTTGACTTGGGCTCCTGCCTTGAGTAGGCAGTTGGAATCGATATCCTTACAGGCCCCTTCCAACTCTATTGTTCTATGATTCTAGCCTCTTCCACTTTAATTTTTGTGTCAGTGAATGGCTTTAATAATAGTTGTTGTGTGTTTTTTGGGTTCTTTGGCCGTGTTCTGAAGGTTGTTCTTCTTGACGTTTCGCCAATCTCTGTGGCCTGCATCTTCAGATGACTGGAGTAGGAACTCTGTCCATGCTCTGCTGCTGTTTGTTGGATAGTTGAGTATTTATAGTATTTATATTTTGTCTTTTTTTAGGCGATAGAGTGATCAGCATTTTTTTGTTGTGATGTCGGGGGAGAGATTATCTGTCACTGTGATTGATGGGTGTTGTTAGCGGGTCTTTTTGTGCAATGATCCCTGGCCCTTGTGACTGGGTAGAGTTCGTTGACTTTTTGCAGGCTGTATTATTCAGTGTTGGAAGCCAGGCGTTTAGTTTTAGCCCTTCTTCCCTTTTGTTGAAGTTCTGTTTATGTTTATGGATTTCTATGGCTTCCCTGTGCGGTCCAACATATAGTATTTAATAATATTTTAAAAAACAATTCATGCAGCCATAATAATAATCATTGTGTGCTATCAAGTCAGTTCTGACTTGCAGCCACTCTTTTGACCATCATGTTGCATTTAAAAAAAACACAACTTGGTAAACTCCCTGTTTCTCAAGAATATCTACATGACTTCATTTTTGCAGATGGGCACTATGGTTGTGTACAATGGTGATCTGTAGTACAAAACACACTCTTTTCTCATTAACCTCATCGTTGCTTCAGTACCCACTACAGAACAGGAGGGAGCAACGGTGCAAGGCATATCACCCATCAGCACTTGAACCATTTCATATTTCTCTTTAGCTGTTCCGTGAAGTCACATCCTTACACCTACAGAAGGAGCTAAAAAGTTACAATCATTCTGCAGATGAAGTGAAGTGATCCCTCATAAAGTTGAGGTTGTACTCTGATGTAATTACGGCACTTTGCTTTTTGAGTGGAAGAAAATATTAGTAACTCATTGCATTTTCCTTTCCAAGTTCTTTAAGTGACCACAGTTTGCTCTAAAGGAACTCCAGGATGGAATAGCTAACCTATTCATCCACATGGGGTGCAGTCATCCCAAGTAAACAAAGTTGCTTCAGCTCCCAGGAGATCCTGCTGAAGAGGATGGAAGTGACCCCCAAATTCCTTTTCTTTCTTCTTTCTCTCTTCGAGGAAAAATAAAGGGGGGGGGACTAATGTGTCAGGTCTGCAGCAAAGTGCCACCTGCAGTTGCAGAAGGTCACCATCTGCTTTCAGCTAAACTGCCTTTTTGGCCTCTGATGCAGTGAGTGCAACTTTGGTGAGTACTGCAGTTATTGTGTGAAGAAGATGGTCTTTCGAGGGACCCCACCCGCTGTTACGTAGTAATATTATATGGAGGGACAGGATAATGTGGGGAGTCCCCAAGGACATTTTCCACAGGAGTTGCTCAGACCTGGCGGAGGCCCTAATTATGCAAATAGAGTACCTTTGCAATGAGAATTTGTGACGTGCTAGGGAAGAAACACCCCTTCTTCTGGCACTGGATAGCTGGGCAGAGCAACGAGACACAATGGATGTAAAGAAGCAATGTGTGCTGCTCATACACCACCCCATAGCACTTAAAGCACTCTCTGGTTCAAGTTTAAGTTCAAGTTCAAGTTTATTGTATTAGCTAAAAGCCGTCACAATTGATTAAAATTCAAATATGACCAGATGAAATCATGATAAAATCACAGACATATAAAATAATAAGAGACACTTCATATCTGGGAGTCCCCCGCATAATTGATCGCAATGACTTTCAGGAAATTAGCTTGAATATTTCTGGTAAACAGCGCTGTTCTGTATGTAACATATGGGTCACAGTTCAAAAGTAACCTGACCACCTTTATCTGAGGGCTTTCCTCCTGTAGAGCAGCCAAAATGTTACCCAGGAACTTTTCTCTGGGGTTTTGATAGAGCTGACAGTTGTGCATTTAACATAACTAGGTTTTGACCCTGAGGTTCACCGCAGTACGGTGTTTCACAGTCAGTTTCCCCCTTCCTCTGTGAGTCACTTGAAATTGTTATCCCTTCATGAATCACTTACGTTTTTCCTTCTCTATAAATCAAAGATGGTGCATAACTCTTATTTTAATAACCACAATCCTGCCTTTCAGGAGTGATGGATGTACTTGTTTTTGTAAATAAAGTTCTGTGACATCAGGTGTCATGTTTGCCAGCGTTAGCAAACATAGGTGAGAAGCCTGTCTGTGTACTTCCTCTTTTAAAGTGGTGGTTAAGTGATGCCCTTGTCAAACTGACAGCCATCTCTGCCATCCAAACAGCCAGCCAGCCAAAGAGCAAAGCACAGCTGCTCTTGAATGTTCTGTAGCCTTTCCACAGGTTCAGAACTCTTGCTCTAGAACGTCCTTGCTGCTTTCCTGCATTGTTCATCTCATCATCATTAGAACTGCTGAGGAGCCTCAAAGCTCCCTGGAACTCAGCTTGAAAACCAGAATAATGGGAAATCCAAGAAAATGCCTGATACCGTGGAACCATGTCAGTCCTGTAGCATGGTGGCCAAGTGAGGAAGTAATGCATAATCAGTGTGTGAAACAACCTTCAATCTGCTTCTGCAGTCAGGTGTTTTTGTCCCTTCGACGTTCCTCATGGAAAAACAACATACCTGAAGAGGAAGACCCTCTTGTATCCATGTTGGCCACTTGTGTTGGCCAGAATTGCCTTGGGGGAGGGGGTGTCGGTTTTCCACCTGGTAATAGTCCACACTGCAACAGACCACTTGGACTGCGTCTGCTGCAGTGGAAGACTCTTCGAGAGAAGTTGACTCTAATGAAAAAACAATCTTAATTCTGGGGTAGATGTCCTTTGCTCTTAATCCTAGACCCAGGTTGTCCTCGGCACTTCTCCTTCCCACTTGCATGAGCCTGTCTGTTTAAAAATCAGCATTGGGAGGCCCTGTTCTCTGGCCTACATAGCATCAAGTCAGGTGGGCACAAGGAACAAGACCTGGCCCGTGGTAATGTGAAACGATAATGTCTTTCCACAGCGGACACTCTCTTTAATTTAGTTTAGTTTAATTTATTTAATTATTAATTTATTATTATTATTAATTTTTACCAGACAAAACGTTTCATGAAACAGTTTTCTTCCCCTTCTTGTAGCTAATGGTATAAGCACTTAAACTCTGTTGCTCTATGTACGTGGGTTTTTAAAAAAACTTTTACTTTAATGAGAGATAAATATTAGCTTGCACAGCTTTCCAGAAATACTTTTTAACTGAAGGATCACCAATCACACAGAGCATGTTAAGCTGGAGCTCCCCCTCCCCCCCCAAAAAAAATCATGGTAAGGGAGGCCTGCAAAAGACATTTTCCCGAAAGATATGCTGCCCTATGAAAGTTCCATTCTGTGCACTTGAGTGAAGAGCTGCTAAAGGCAAAAAGCCGGAACCGGCACATTCTGTAGGAACTGAGTTTCATGGGCTGTGCTGAACCCACACAACCTCTTGCAGAGAGGCTAGGAGTGTCTCAGAGAACTGTCAAGTTACATTAATGCTCATGTACCCAGTTCAGGGCCAGTAGTATGTGCGAGGAAAGCTGAGGGTAGAGAGTTGTTCCAATTACGTAAATAGACAGATCTGCACCTGGAGAACACTGATTTTGGTGTCGATTACACTGGCAAGCTGAATCTGAGCAATTCGGCTACAATATCAATGTAGAGATAAAGTGATACAGCACTCAGTTCAGTAGTTTCTAAAAAACAACAACCAAACAACTTTGAGGTGACTAGGGAGAAAGACCGTGTGGGTCGGTGGGCCTGCTCTCAAATACATGACATCCAGCAATGTGTGCTGTATGTGTGAGAAACAGATGACCAGGGAAAGATCACTGCCATTTGTTTTCTCCTGCCTCCCAATTTTGTGCCGGGGGTGCCCCAATGCTACTTATTTCCCTGCCACAGGACAGTGTTTGCTTCTGCCACCATTGCTAACCTCCCTTTCAGACATCATTTCGTTTAGTCGTCTAGTCGTGTCCGACTCTTCGTGACCCCATGGACCAGAACACGCCAGGCCCTCCTATCTTCCACTGCCTCCCGGAGATGGGTTAAATTCATGTTGGTTGCTTCGCAGACACTGTCCAGCCATCTCGTTCTCGGTTGTCCCATTCTCCTCTTGCCATCACACTTTCCTAACATCAGAATCTTTTCCAGAGAGTCTCCTCATGAGATGGCCAAAGTACTGGAGCCTCAGCTTCAGGATCTGTCCTTCCAGTGAGCACTCAGGGTTGATTTCCTGCGAAATGGATAGGTTTGTTCTCCTTGCAGTCCAGGGGATTCTCAAGAGTCTCCTCAAGCACCACAATTCAAAGGCATCAATTCTTCAGCAGTCTTATCTGGACTTTCAAGTTCCCCTCAGAATTTATTGCCGCAGTCTGAGAACCAGATACCTGCCCTTATCTAAGAAATGAATCAAATGTTCAAGAGGCAGAAAAATCTCTATATTGTTTGGGTAAGCTCACACTAAGGCTTCTGCATCCCTCTGCAGGGTGGTATGATTTGGGCAAGAATGGAATAGTCTTGGGTAGTATAAAAAAATAGAAAATGATCTGACTATGGTTGAGTTGAGACTACCTTGCTGCTATTAACATACCTTGCAACTGCAATCATTTTGTTCATGCTGTTGTGGGAAAAAGCTACTATTATCTGTTAGTCACTGTTCATGTTGCAGATTCCTATACACACAGACAAACAGACACAGATAGACACGCACGTGTGTGTGTGTGTGTGTGCGCGCACACACACACACACACACACACACACACACACCACTTTGTTGTCAAAGACTCACAAGTTGTTGCTCATACTTCTCAGCCGTTTTTGTAGCCCTGAGAACTAGCAACTGTATTTTTCTCATTTTAAACCTGAAAAAATTAGGATCCTGACATCTTTGCTTAGTATAATTCTGCACACATTTGTACAAAATTGGGGCATGTACAAGAGAGCTCTCTAGTATGCTTCAGTTCATCATCACAAGGCATTTTTAATTCATTAAGAATACACTGGACATATTTTTGTCCCCGTTGCAGAGTAGCTGCAGCTCCTTCAGAGTACTTTAAAAAGTAATGTTAATCCTTATATCAGTTTCAAGAGGTCGGTCAGGTAAATGTCTCACTTTTGCTTCTAATATCAGTGGTTCTTCTTTGTAACACTTTGGTGCATACCTTTCCGATAAAGGAGTGGTTTTAAAAGCAGTGTTGTTGCTTCAGTGTAATCTTCCACCCAGTGATAAGAGAGGATTTGAAGAGGGCAAAGTAGGTGATCAAACTTAGAAATAAGTGGCTCCTGGTGGGACACGAACCAGCAACCCCAAGCGAGAAAAAACCCTCTGCCGATCTGTACGGTGATGGCTGCTCTCTTAATCCTTGGCTGTGCAAGCAAATTCTTTAACCGCTTCCTATCTTTTTGCTCTCTTTGTACACATGACTACCTGGCCTGTACTTGATCTCTATATGGGAGAAATTTTGGTACAGTTTGGCATGAGAATTCTCTGCTAGAGTGCTCTAATCCACTTCCCTGAACTTCAGCAAGGACGTTTAGTAACTTCTTAAAACTACAAATCCCAGGATTTGGTAGCATGAACCGTCAAAGTGGTATCAAACTCCTGGAAATATGGTAAAGATACAGTCATAGTTCCAAGACCCCTTCACAGCAAAGAAGGCTGGTGCAGTATTCACACAGCATTTCCAGTGGCTCCTTCTACTGTGTAGGGTAGACACCTCTTGGTGTTCCATATGAGGAACAGGACAGATGGCTGGAGAGAGGGGCTCGGTCATACAGTGGGGTCTTGACTTAAGAACGGCTTGAGTTAAGAACATTTTGACTTAAGAACCACTCTCACAGGAAAATATTGACTTGACTTACATACTTAGATTTCAGTTAAGAACTGAAAAAAACCCACGTGGGAGGCAGGGAAAGTGCAAAATTTGAACTTTCAGTTAACTGTTGGCCAGTGAAAAGGGTGCCTGTCTGCTTCCTCACTCCTCCCAGCGTTTAGAGAGTGGATTGGGAGACAGTCTTCAGACTGCCTGGTACTCTCCTGCCTGGACTGTATTTTCCCTGCCTTCCCTGAACCTTTCTTGACCTAAGGAAAAAAAGAAACAAAATATTCCCCTCTAGTGGTCGAAGGCGGAATAGCAGCTTCCCATTAGTTTCTATGGATGGGAAAGAGCAGATACGGATCAAATGGTTTTCAATGCATTCCTATGGGAAATGCAGATTTGACCTGGGAACTTTTTGACTTGAGAACTGCCTTCCAATACGGATTAAGTTCTCAAGTCAAGACCCCACTGTAGTATATCTATTGGTAGACAGAGAAATTACTGGTAGACCGAGAAAAAGTTCTGCCTCTTAGTGTTTTTCTTAAGAATTCCAGAAAGCAAAAATTATCTATTGTTGCTGTTAAAATATCTTTCTACTTGTAATGCATCTGAATTCTTGGCCCTTACTAACTTTTAGATGTGGTTCGTGCTTCTCCATGCAAATCATCACAATGTGTGCATGCCTCCTCATGTGCAAGAAGTAAGCACTCTCCTCCCTCTTTGGCCATTGTTTTGTACCTGTTTTCAACTAATAGACCTCAAGGTTTTAGTAAAGAAAAGAAACAAGAATGCCCCAGGCCTGTAGTCTGTCCTTCCACCACCAAATTTTCTTGCAACATTGCAGCATGATTGTCCTTATAACCTGGGCAGACAACCAAATAAAATGCCTTTTTTTGTGAGTGCAGGTTTAATTTTTGGAGAGGTTCTGACAAAGCGGTGTAAATTTGATGACTCCAAGTTCTAATTATTGCATTTTGATATTTATTAATTTGTAACTTCAATGTCTTGTTGTGGTGTTGCTAATTGTGACTAAATACAGGCATTGGATTCATGGTGTAGCTTTGGAGGCTGTTTTTTTTTCTGTTCATCTTCGCAAATATAGATGTTTTAGTGTTGCAAAGGGTCTGCTTGTTCGTCAAAATGAGAACATGTATCAATAAATCATGACGTTGTGATTGCGTTATTTGCGGTGCCGGGAAATGCTTCTCTTATTAGCATTCACTCTTATTTTAAGTAATAATTTACTCTCCCTTCATTGCTTCCATTCAGCACAGCCGTTGGCCATGAAGGGTGTCAGTTTAAGCATGGTCATGCAGATCTGAATGTCAGCCGAAACAGACTGTAGAGCTCTACTAAGTTACTGCTTCTTTCTCCCCTCCAAGAGATAGTTTAGCTTTATTCAAGAGTATCAAAAACAATAAGCCTTCCATAAAGCATAAATCATCAGCAAATGATAATTATTCAGCAAATCTGTACATTTCCCCAGTCATTTATACTTGCCTTATTGTCTTCACATTTCTTTATACATTTCGGGCTACCATCCTGTTGATGCATCATTTCCCAGGAGTAAGCTCTATTGACTTCAGTCGGACTTCCTGCTGCGTAAATATAGTTATAATTTTTATCATAGTCAAAGGAGCTTACGGTTAAACAGAATTAAGAAAAGTTGCTTTTTAAGATTACAGTTTCCAGAATCGACCCTAGTCATGCTGGTAGTAGAATTCATGGAGATATAATCCTAAAAATTAATCCCTCCTCACATCTCTATGGTGAAGGTTCTGTTTATGCTAGTACCACCCCTTTTCACAACTTCTATATGTTCATGCTGTCCAATCAGAAGTTGACTGGAAAAGACTACGTAATAAAGATGTCTGTTTCCATTGGTGTCCTGTCTACTTCTTACTTTATAAAGGTTCCATGGGAGTAAAGCAGGGGTCTCCCAACTTTTTACAGTGAGGGCCACACCCAATATTTTCAAAGTTTTTGAGTGCTAAGGGAACAGGAATGTGTGTGTGCGAGCACGTATGCGCGTGCGCCTCCCCACATACATGCACAGAAGCCCGCTGTGCACACACCCGCCACACATACGCATGCACACATACCTGCATGGGCTGAAGGGAACCGCCCAGACAAAACTGCAATGCAGACCAGATGTGGCCCACGGGCCGTAGTTTGAAGACCCCTGGATTAAAGGAATAACTCACCTATGTGGGGCCAGTAGATGCATTTCCTGAATATCAGGAAAAACGTCTTAACTTTTAGAGCAGTACGACAATGGAACCAATGACCTCATGAGGTGGCAAGTGCTCCAGCACTGGAGGCATTCAAGAGAAAACTGGAGAGCCATCTGTCAGATTTGCTTTGATTTGGATTCCTGCCTTGAGCAGAGAGATGAACTCAATGGCCATATATTTACTCAATGTCCTTTCGTCCCTTCCAAATCCATTATTCTAGGATTCCGTTCATTTCTTTAAATTTAAATTTATTTTTTACTGTCTTAATTACATGTGATAGAAGTGGCGTGGAACCGTCATGTGCATTGGAGAACGAGTGTTAATTGTGCTTAGATTTCATGAGTGGGCCACTTAACATCTTAGCCTGTGAACAGACACATAAGAATGTCTCTTCCTAACAAGCACCATTTGGGCTGCACAGTTCTTCCTAAGAGAAGCAATTCATGGCTTATTTTCTTTTACTTAAAGCATATTAACCTTGCTTTGGGCAAGGCTAAAACCATTAGCTGCCCCAAGGCAAAGAACGAGAAGCTGCCTTCCCCTGCTTAGAAGCAAAACCGGGCTGGCAGTTCAATTTTGCGTCAGCACTGGTGATAAGACAGCATCCTCCAATGCTAGCCAGGGCAGCAGGCTAATTGAAAGCATCAGGGATAGGACATGAGGCAGACCTATTGTCTAGCACAGGCAAATAACTAGCAAGGAGATGTGCCTAGGGCCTGCTGCCTACCTCTAGTAGCTGCTTCCTAAGACTCCCAACGATAAGGCTGGCCGTGCTCTTACTCTATAATCAGAATATCTCCCAGAGTGGCTTACATAGATCAGTTTATTTTAGTAGCCAGAGGCTAACCTTCTTTGGCAAATTGCAGAACCCATAATCATTTTGCTGCATACAAAAGGTGAACACAAGTTTTTTAGTTGTCTGGCAATGTCTCGGGGTTTTTGTGTTTTGTTTTGTTTTTGTCGTGGGCTATGAAGACAAGTTCTATCAATAAACTCCCACCATACTGCAAAGGACCCGCTGCTGGTTGCTGCTGCTCTGCTGATGGCTGTTACTGCCCCCTTTTTTGGGCTTGAGATTTCCAAGACTGGTTTTCTCTGTTCGGCAAGCAGCCCGGTCAAGCTTTTGAATCGGAGGTTTCATGCAATATTTTATCATAATGACAGTCATGTTTGTAGACATGGGCAAGGGCAGGAGAGCACTTTGATATCCTGCAAGTTGGAGAACACGTTGTGCCATGTCTCTTTTTATTACATCAAACTAAACACACTTGAAAACCTTTTCTGTGTGTGATTTCTTAGCTGAAGGAAAGAAATCAGAAATCAGAAGACTGAGACTCAGAAGGGCAGCAATGACGAAATTGGGGGGGTGGAATCATCAAGTGTAAGGATGTGTCATCAGAGGCCAAGGCCAAGATCATTCACACTCTTGATCACCAAATAGTTATTTGAAATATTATCCTGGAAGAATGTTTTGCCAGGTACCCTGGACTGCCAGAAAGACATACCGTATTTTTCACTCCATAAGACGCACCTTTCCATAAGATGCACCAATTTTTTAGGAGAAGAAAACAGGAAAATATAATCTGTTTTCTTCGCTCCATAAGACGCACAGACTTTCCACCCCCCTGTTTTGTGGGGGAAAAGTGCATCTTATGGTGCGAAAAATACGGTATAGGTGGAGCCTAGATTAATTCAGGCAAAATGGTTGAAATCAAAGCTGTCCTGCTTTTGGCACATCATGAGAAGGCAGTAAACTCTGGAAAAGACAATAGTGCTGAGAAAGTTGGAAGGCCAAATACGAAATGGACTGACTCCTAAAGGAAGCCACAATTTACAAGAGCTGGGCAGAGCAGTTGAGGATAGGACCTGTTGGAGATCATTCATTCATAGGGCTGCCATAAGTCAGAGGTGATTTGATGGTACGTAGCAACAATAAGAAAGCTGAATGATGTGAAACTCCAGGCCCTTTCTGCCTGGATCTTGATCCTGCTTCATACATCTCTTCCCCTTGGGGAATTGTTATGTGACCTACAACAGATACAGTGGGGTCTCTACTTAAGAATGTCCCTACTTAAGTACAATCCAACTTAAGAACAGCTCCATTTGCTAAATTTTGCTTCTACTTGAGAACAGAAATCCAAGATAAGAACAGGAAAAAAACCCTTTCCTGCTCTTTTTTTAACCTTAGGTCATCTTAGGTTAAAAAAAAATTCTCCCCCTAGTGGTAGAGTACGTATTAACCAGCTTTGCATTAGTTCCTATGGGAACTAATGCTTCAATGTACGAACGCACCTCTACATAACAAAAAAACAGCCAGAATGGATTAATTGGTTTTCAGTCCATTCCTATGGGAAATTTTGCTTCAACTTAAGAACGTTTCAACTTAAGAACACCATTCCAAAACGGATTAAGTTCTTAAGTAGAGGTTCCACTCTAGTTTCTATGGACGGAAAAGAGCAGATACGGATTAAATGGTTTTCAATGCATTCCTATGGGAAATGCAGATTCAACATAAGAACTTTTCAACTTGAGAACCACCTTCCAATACGGATTAAGTTCTTAAGTAGAGACCCCACTGTAGAAGATTATCAGCATTGTCTTACTGTTTAAAGTCTTATCTATGGTGAAACCTGTATATAAAGCCTGCTATAATTTTTATGGTCATCATGATGTTAATTCTCAAGTTCAGAGAGAATTAAGAACAGGGTTCAGGATTACACAAATGCAAGAGTAAGGTGAGCAATTTATTGAACTACTCAAAAACCACAGAAATTGCAAGCTTTCTTAGGTAAGCTTGCAATTTGTGTCATTTTTTTTTTTTTTGGTGGTTACAAAATTACCCACATTTCACAAAATACCTCTGCACAAAAACCAGTGTTTTTCGCTTTGTAAAGTTAAGCATTTGTCCTGCAATCTCAGAAGAACTGGCTGATTGTTTTGGGTTTGTTTGTTTTTAAAGATACAAGAGCCATTCTGAGAGATGTGGTTTTTAAAGATTTATGCAACAAGGCTGCAGTTGTTGTAGTTTTGCTTAATATATATAATATGTACAGTTTGTTCAAAAAAACATTCTCGCAAACAAGAATTATCATCTATATTAGCAGAAAATATCTTGTCTCTCAGATGCAAGGTAGTTTTGTTTTTGTGGCTTCTTTTTGTGTGTGGGCCAGAATGAAACAGACATGAATTTGCATCCATACCATACACAAGCTGGAGTGAGCACAGAAACAAGCTGAAGGTGTTTCTTGTAAAACAGGAACCCTTGTTTTGATAGTATAATACTTTTATGTAGATCATAAACCAAGTGGATTATTTTAAACCTCATGGAGTATGATGATCTTAATGAACTTGCAGTGATCTTTTGATTGTCAGTTATCTTGGAGATTTTCTTATCTCACAGCTTATTGATTCAAGTTCTTATCTTTGTGCATTATTTATTTAAGCTAATTTTTATAAGCACATACTTGAATATGTGTATTATGCTTTATCTATAAAGATTGGGCTCTATTGAACTAGTAATCGTGCAGTATGTGAACACAAAAAAGAACTTACGTTGATGAGTCAACATAAATGAAAAAGGAAAACTCTGTCCCCAGTTTCAGTAAAGAAATAGGACCACCAATTTCAGAGGGGTTACCGTGTGCGCTGGGCTGTTCTGTTCTTCTGTGAATTCTTACCATGTTGTTTAGTGGTCATGTTCGTCGGTTTCACATGGAAAGCTTGAGAAATGAAGCTCTTAAGTCAAGGTGGACATGAGCAAGGATGTTGTCTCAAGCCCTAAATGAAGTGTAAAACTGGTAGATGCTGGATGGATAATTCAGTGAGAAGGCAGTTACATTACAGTGGGGTCTTGACTTGAGAACTTAATCCGTATTGGAAGGCGGTTCTCAAGTCAAAAAGTCTGTAGGTCAAGTCTCCATTGACCTACAGTGCATTGAAAACCGATTAATCCCGTAACCGGCCGTTTTTGTTCCATTTTGGTTTTTTTTCTGGTCTGTAAGTCAAATCTCAGGCTGCAAGTCAAACCTAAATTTTGCGGCCAGAGAAGTCTGTAACTCAAAAAGTCTGTAAGTCAAGCCGTCTGTAAGTCAAGGGTCCACTGTACTTTTTTTTAAAAAATCTATTTAAATCAGATATAGCCTGTTTGGAATTGCTGTATTCATTTTGGATTTGTGTAGCCCACACCTGAGTCTTTATTTTACAGAAAGCTTACTATCCTTAAAATAAGTCAAAGAGAGTTAGGATTAGGATAAATGAGGTAGGAACTCAAAGGGACTTCATGCAGTAGTAAAAAGAAATTCATTCCTTAAATACCTCACCTCACAAGCCACCCTATTCAGGCTACTTACTATAAGTTGATTCTAGCTTGGCGGCACTTAGCAACAACAAAACAACATTAATTAATCATAATGATAAGCCGCATCAGTTGGCCCTCTGTTCTTTATCTTGGTGCCTCCAGACTAGGCAACAGAACCCAAGAGTGGCTACGTCTCCTTTCTCACTAACATGAAGATGGGAGTGAACAATAATGTAGCTGATAGTAAACCTTAGCATGCTATGTTTTGGGTGGACTTATAGACTGAGCTCCTTCCCTTTTGTCCAGGAAAGGCTTTGTGTGTAAATCTCGAGAATTGATGAGGTGTAGTTTTCTGTACAGCGTGGAGCATTTAAGACTGACATAGACTAATGATAAACACAAGGTTCCTTAATGTAGAGGAAAGTAATTGACTGTGATCTATTTAGAAAGTGCGGAGGTAGCTATTTGTAAGACATAGCCTCATTTGTTAAAGCCAGCTATATTCGAAATATGAGAGTTCCCTGGCCCTGAATATTTTAGTCCAAGAAATTGAGTTATCAGGCATGAAGATAGATAGATAGATGAGTTGGATGTGTGGAGGCCCAGGGTCATGTCAGGAACTCTGTGTGCTCAGACTTTGCTACTCCCTGTGTGTATAAATTGGGTATAAATTGATTCTCTCCCAAGAGACAAGTGTGTAAGGATCCCACAGGGCTGGAATTGCTCCACCTCACTGGGCTGGCCATTCACTCCAAAGCCATCTTGGGTCCTTTTGAGGACAAAGGTGGGATAAAATAATTTTAAATAAATAAATAACCCTCCCCCATTTGTATTTAGATTTGTATGTGCACCACCACCCACCCAAACTGCTCACTGGCTCTGAACTCCTATAAAATCTTCCAGTTCATATTGTTGCTTGTTGAGGAATGAGCAGCAACATAAAAACACGACCACAGTAAACAATATGATCCAAATATTTAAGGAACAGAAACAAAATATGGTGGCAATAGTAACTCTAACATTTCTGTTTCTCAGCCTATTTTGTGCTTTAAAAAACACTAGCTCTGAATTCTTCCCTGATCTCTAGGATATTTGTATGGAAAGAAATCTGCATTTGAACATATATTAAAAGGGGCCCTATGTGTTCAAAGAATATGTTTCTTCGATTAGAAAAAAATAATTTCATTATATGGTGATGGTTAGCCATGATAGCTAAGCAAACACAGAGCAGGGGAAAATTACTTTTTGGGTCTAAAATTTCCAGAAACCTCCAATGAGCAAGGCCACTGTCCATGTCGGCTGGTTAATTAAGGGAGTTACATAAAAAAGAGTGAATTCTCCAGTCTCTGAGTAAGTAATTGTGAACCCTGCCAGCCCAGTCTGGATTGATGGGAGATACATGGTAGTTTAAACAAAGAAGGGAGTATTGGAACTCGGACAGGGGCTTCAACAAAGTTTTTAACTGGGACCATCCCATGGTAGGACTAGTTGGCATCACAAGCTCCGTCTTCCAGTCTTGCTTTTCTCAGTCTGCTGGGTTGACTGCACTGGTGGGTGGAAGTCTCCGTCTCTGCTTCACGGGCACATGTAAGAGGTGCTCAAACTGGAGACCCAGGGAAACAAGAGCTTGTGTACCCACAGAGGACAGTGCTCACTTGGACCCCTATCTGGGTTTGGTTCTGCTGCCACTGCTGCTGTTCTAGGAGTCCTCTCTGATACTCTTTGTGCTGCTTCCTCCTTTGGCATCGCAACTGCGTCAAGGTCAATTCACCTGCATGTATTCCAGGTGGGGACAATAGCTGTTCTTCTGTCTGTGTGGCCCCACCCCCGGTAGCTTGCATGTTGTCATGAGTTCAGCCAAAGAAGATCTGGAATCTGAGGGGTTAATTACAGCTGAGGAGAACGCTGGGCAATCAGAATCACAGGCAGCTGAATCAGCACCAGATTCTCCTCCCCTAGTAGCCAGAGTGAGGGAGAAGCTTCGGCAAGGACCCATGACATGGAGATCCAAAGCCCACATGAATGCTTCCCATAGGAACATCAGGTCGACCAGCCCTGAGTATTAGCAGGATGAGGTGTTTAGATGGCTGCTGTTGCTATAAAATCTGCACCCAGATGCTTGCAAGCTTGTGGAAGCAACAGGTCAAATCTCAGTCTCGCATCCACACTCCTGACTACCTTGAACCTTGTTCTCTCTGGACCCCTGGCTTTGGACTCTGACCCCGGACTATGTTGTGTAATTTGGCTTTGGACCCTGACCTCAGCTTATGGTTTGTGATTTGGCT
This sequence comes from Pogona vitticeps, assembly GCF_051106095.1. NCBI lineage: Eukaryota > Metazoa > Chordata > Lepidosauria > Squamata > Agamidae > Pogona > Pogona vitticeps. The sequence continues at coordinate 301,597,547 of NC_135784.1, forward strand.
TTGGCATTTTGGTATCAGCTCTGCATCCTCTGAAATTCTGATATTGGACTTTGCTCTTGAAACCCCCGGGAACGTGACACATGTTGAGGAGATGTTTGGCATAATTATTTTTCAACTTCGCTTTTTGGTACCCTCATCTGGACCAAGATCCTGGGCCAGAGATCCTCTAGTCCAACTTGCCTTCCAACTCAAGATCCTCCTCTGTAGTTTATGCCTCGCTCCGTTCGTCCTGGGGATCACCCCATGCGCTTCCTTTCTCTTAGTCTGAGAGAAGACTGGACTTTTCCTGTCCTGACTTGCCGCCTGCCTCCCCCTTTTATATTCCTGATATTTAATCCTGCCCCACTTCTCCTTTATGGGTTCCTCTCTCCCCCCCCCCACCTCCTGAAATGGTTTGCAGGCCTCCCCTGACTTCTTCTGGCACCCTGGCTTCTGTTTTGGAGCTGCATGACCCCATGCCCTGCTTCCTCAGCCTCCATACCACGTGGGGTCCTAGCTGTACTGGGGCCCCTGGAGCTGAGCTGGGTTTACATGTCTCATAGGGCATCCTTGTCAGCAGCCCCCTCACAGTAATGGGATTAAATATTATTTCTTGTTGAAATCCTAACTAGCCATTTTAAAGGTTTTTGGGAAGTTGCATGTCAGCAGAGTCCAGCAGATTAGTTATGTGAGCTTGTTGCTGTGGTTTAAGGACACTTATGGTAAGGTAAAAGGAAATAATGGCATTGGTTGTCCCAAGGATATTCCATTCAGAATAAAGCAAGATAAAATCTAGACCAGAGTACAGAAGTCCCTAAAAAGGGCCTTTATGTATATAAATATAGTAGAGGCCAACTTAGATGCATTTGTGTGACCCATGCTCTCTTGCAGATGAAGGAGAACAGAGAAACAAACTTGATTTCGTTGAAGAAGGGTGAGATTGTCTTTGCGAGATGAGTGCAACAGTCTACAAGTGGTCACTTCCCTTAAAGCAAGAAAGGCCAAAATATGGAATCTTGTCTCTCTGCCACACCCGCAATTACTTTACAGTAATTGCAATGTTGATATACATCAAGCGGGACATAAAGTCAGAATTGTATGAGTGTATGTCTTCAAGTATTATTTGAATGGACCTCACCTTCAGTTCTTTTTGCATCTCTCAGGGGAAGAATGGTAAACAAAGCAAACTCTACAGAGGTGTAACTAGCAGTTTCAGTCTTTATGCTTTGCTGTCCATTGATGGGGCTTGAAGTCCTGTAAGATGGGCATGATAAGAGGACCAAGAAATTGGGAGGTAAAGCTTTGTCTGAGTAGAGGAGTCCTATTGTGGATTTGTGCTTAACCTACTTGCTTTGGGTTTCTTTTTGCCCCTGAGGAGTGGCTAGAAGGGGGTATATGTGCCTGCCATGGGTGAGTTAGTGCCCTCTTAGCAAGAGATGTCAATAAGGAGGTTCCAGAACCTTCTAGCACAAAATGTTTGCATCCTCTGAAGTTTGGTGCTGCAACTTGGCACATCTAGTTGACCAAACGTCCCTACTTCGTTATGTGTTGTTACTTGTTTTCTTACCTTCTATGGTTTCAGCAGTCTCCTTAAAGTATGGCTAAGGTGGAGCTGGGTAATAGGACCACACCTTTTATCTTCAGTAAACATTAGCGGATCTGATCTTTTACGGGTTGTGAATTTTAGCAAAACACATTTTGCAAAACTGGGAATGAAAGGCAAAGAGGTCTAAGAGATTAGAACCTTTGATCTTGCTAGAAATAATGGATGTCCAGGGTTGAAATAAAAAGAACTATCATTAACCTTTGTAATTAGCCTGTCCACGGGCTTGTGGCATCAATTAAACTGTGAACATCTGGTAAGGTTCTCTTCTGTCCTAGAGAATAGAGTTACAATAAAGAATCATCCTGGACTGTGGTCACCAGCAGGAATTTAAGCAATTACCACTAAATAGATGTTTGAGATTTTCTGCCCTGACAGGGTTCCACAGGGAAGCTTCTCGTTTTGCAGGCTTCAGATAGTGTTCCTGTTAATATTCTTGCTGGTAAGACTTCAAGCAACAAGTTGGCGGTGGAGGGGAGGAAATTGTTATAAACTGCCCAGAATAGTGCTTTGCATTAATTGGGGTGATACAACAAACAAACAAATACCAAATCACAAAATTACTTGTTCTCATAAGGCTGTCTGCTGCAGCATGCTGAAAAAACATGTTGTTGTGAAATTGGTGACACCCACAGAGGGTGGGTTTCTCAATTTCATCATGAGTAGGAGACAAAAACATATTTTTTTACTGAGGTTTATTTCCTTTATTTTATGGTCCCAGCCCCAATAAAAACTTATTTATTTTATTTTATTTTATTTATTTATTCGATTTTTTACCCCGCCCCTCTAGACAACGTCTACTATACATCTATAAAAATGTTTCAGAATGGTTCGAAACAGTTAATGAACATAACCTAAAACCAATAAGCATTATAAAACAGAGGCAAATATTATTTTGCATGTTCTTTGGTCAGACAGAAGAAACTTAGAAACACTAGCTCTGTGTTGGATGTTTTTTTTTTTTTGTATCGGCTAGGGAATACTTTAAATACCAAACCAAGGACCCGCCCGGAAAACTATTCATTATAGGGTTAAACAGTCCGGTATGTTCATCCCTATAAAATTGCATACAAAAAGGACATGCTCCAGAGTTTCAATTACTTTATTATTTCACGGGCAAAATCACTTTTCATATTACCATACCATAATAGCGCCTGTCTAAGACTGCAGATGGAAGGCAATACATTTGGCTCTTGAAAAGACCCGCCAATATTTTGAGATGGTCAGCTTTTCCATATTCTTGGCACTTTGGGAAAAGTTAAAGTTTAGACCAAAATGCAAAGGTGAGCAGGTTATTGATGTTTGTGCAAAATGTATCTGTGTCTTTTCTCTTTGTGAAATAAAGCACATGTCTCTATATGCACAGCAAGCACAGAAGAACTGGCTAATTTTTAAAAAGGGTGTCCAATGCTACAATTTTTTTTTTAAAAAAAACATTGACAAGAAAACAGCTGTCATTTGTTGTATGTTTTTTGCATTTTGCACAAAAACATTCCAGCAAAGGTAAGAAATCTTGTTGATACCAGCTGAGAATATCTATCTATCTATCTATCTGTCTGTCTGTCTGTCTGTCTGTCTGTCTGTCTGTCTGTCTGTCTGTCTGTCTGTCTGTCTGTCTGTCTGTCTGTCTGTCTATCTATCATCTATCTATCTATCTATCTATCTATCTATCTATCTATCTATCTATCTATCTATCTATCTATCTATCTATCTATCTATCTATCTATCTATCTATCTATCTATCTATCTATCTATCTATTCCTTTAATTTATAAACCACACCCATTAGTGCAATACACTGTTCTGAGTGGTTTACAACATACTAAAACACAGCAACACTAACTTTATAAATAAATACAATCAAGCAATACAAGAAGCATAGTCTAAAGTAAAGATGGGCACAGACTGCTGGTTCAGCAGTTCGGCATGGTTCATTTACCGACCAAACAGCTGATCTGCAGTTCGGCACCCCACTCCATCTGGTGGGCACCCACTTCACAGTGGCATCCTGCCCTCCCTCCTCCAGGCACTGCCTCCGAGTGTGTGCCTACCAGAGGGAGTGAGGTGCTGAACAGCAGATCAGCCGTTCAGTTTCTAAATGAACCATGCCAAACTGGTGGTTCATGTCCATCTCTAGTGTCAGGAGAAAAACTAAAAGGCACCACCATGAGGCAAAATCAGGCAGGGGTGCCGTGTAAGTCTTCTCTAAAGAGCAGTGTTTTCAGCAGCCATTTAAATGCAAGGAGAGACAAGAGGGCCTTCTTAAATGAACAATGCAAAGAAATAGAGGAAGATAACAGAAAAGGAAAGACCAGAGATCTGTTCAGGAAAATTGGACATATTAGAGGAACATTTTGCGCAAAGATGAACATGATAAAAGACAAAAATGGGAAGGACCTAACAGAAGCAGAAGACGTCAAGACGAGGTGGCAAGAATACACAGAGGAATTATATCAGAAAGATTTGGATATCCCGGACAACCCAGACAATGTAGTTGCTGACCTTGAGCCAGACATCCTGGAGAGTGAAGTCAAGTGGGCCTTAGAAAGCCTGGCTAACAACAAGGCCAGTGGAGGTGATGGCATTCCAGTTGAACTATTTAAAATCTTGAAAGATGATGCTGTTAAGGTGCTACATTCAATATGCCAGCAAGTTTGGAAAACTCAACAGTGGCCAGAGGATTGGAAAAGATCAGTCTACATCCCAATCCCAAAGAAAGGCAGTGCCAAAGAATGCTCCAACTACCGTACAATTGCACTCATTTCGCATGCTAGCAAGGTTATGCTCAAAATCCTCCAAGGTAGGCTTCAGCAGTATGTGGACCGAGAACTCCCAGAAGTACAAGCTGGATTCCGAAGAGGCAGAGGAACTCGAGACCAAATTGCTAACTTGCACTGGATTATGGAGAAAGCCAGAGAGTTCCAGAAAAATATCTACTTCTGCTTCATTGACTATGCGAAAGCCTTTGACTGTGTGGACCACACCAAACTATGGCAAGTTCTTAAAGAAATGGGAGTGCCTGACCACTTTATCTGTCTCCTGAGAAACCTATATGTGGGACAGGAAGCAACAGTTAGAACTGGTCATGGAACAACTGAGTGGTTCAAAATTGGGAAAGGAGTACGACAAGGCTGTATATTGTCCCCCTGCTTATTTAACTTATATGCAGAATACATCATGCGGAAGGCTGGACTGGAAGAAACCCAAGCCGGAATTAAGATTGCCGGAAGAAATATCAACAACCTCCGATATGCAGATGATACCACTCTGATGGCAGAAAGTGAGGAGGAATTAAAGAACCTTGTAATGAGAGTGAAAGAGGAGAGTGCAAAAAACGGTCTGAAACTCAACATCAAAAAAACTAAGATCATGGCCACTGGTCCCATCACCTCCTGGGAAATAGAAGGGGAAGATATGGAGGCAGTGTCAAATTTTATCTTCCTGGGCTCCATGATCACTGCAGATGGAGACAGCAGCCCTGAAATTAAAAGGCGCCTTCTTCTTGGGAGGAAAGCGATGACAAATCTTGACAGCATCTTGAAAAGCAGAGACATCACCTTGCCAACAAAAGTCCGAATAGTCAAAGCTATGGTTTTTCCTGTCATGATGTATGGAAGTGAGAGCTGGACCATAAAGAAAGCAGACCGCCGAAGAATTGATGCCTTTGAATTGTGGTGCTGGAGGAGGCTCTTGAGAATCCCCTGGACTGCAAGGAGAACAAACCTATCAGTTCTAAAGGAAATCAACCCTGAATGCTCACTTGAAGGACAGATCCTGAAGCTGAGGCTCCAGTACTTTGGCCATCTCATGAGAAGAAAAGAGTCCTTGGAAAAAACCTTGATGTTAGGAAGGTGTGATGGCAAGAGGAGAAGGGGACGACCGAGGATGAGATGGCTGGACAGTGTCTGCGAAGCAACCAACATGAACCTGACACAACTCCGGGAGGCAGTAGAAGACAGGAGGGCCTGGCGTGCTCTGGTCCATGGGGTCACGAAGAGTCGGACACGACTAAACGACTAAACACACAGAAGGGGCCAGGAGCAGCTCCATTGGGAGCTGGTTCCCTAATGTCAGTGCTGTATGAAGAGAGGGGAGAAAATATTAGCCTTTTCTCACTTTCACGCTGCAGGATGTGAGAAGTGAGGATTTGTGTTCCTGCTTGCTTGATGGCTGTGTTGGCCAGGGAAAGAGAGGCGAGAGAAGAAGTGACAAGATTGCTGGGGTTATAACCAAAAAGCCAGCATTTCACATCTACGGTAGATTGTAAGCTTGGCTGTGTCTGACTCATCCCATCTCAGTGCTTCTGTGCAAACAAAAAGCCATGCTATTCAGGGAAATCTATTGAGAAAATAAGCCTTTGCAGTCTGGTTGCATTAGGAGCAAACGGTCTTTTGCTGGGTCTTTTTATCGCTTGTATTGTCTGCAGGGATTCTTTGTGTGCCTTAGCAAGAGTACACTTAAAAGGAAAAAGAATATGCAGGGAGAATTGACAACCGGGTTCCTGAATATTGTGGATTTTATTGTGGATAGTTCTCTTGGGGTTTCTTGCTTCTACCTGCCATGTAGGAAGCCCCAAAACAATGGTGTGGTCCTGTGAGTAACCGTGAGAATTTCAAACTGCATTTCTAAGACCACCTCTGTGTACCATTAGGCACAGTAGGGAGAAACAGTATGGACCCCTGACATTTCCACTGAATTCCGAGTCCCTTAGAATATCTAACAGCCTCTTATTAAAGACATCACCCCTAACTCTAGTGTAGGTAAAGATGGAGCAAAAGGCTTCATCACCTTCTCGATCCTTTCCCAATGAAGAGTAAGTGAACAGCCGTAGCAGCAGGTAAGAAATGAGTCAGGGATTTTACAATTATAGAATAATGGAGTTGGAAGGGGCCTATAAGGCCATGAAGGCCAATCACCTCCTTAAGGAAATAATTCAAATGAAAGCAGATCTGAGAGAGGATAGTCCAGTTTTCTGTTGAATGCCTGTAGTGTTGAACTGCTCACCACCTCTTCCTGAGGTAATCGGTTCCATTGTCGTACTGCTCCAACAGGTAAAACTTTTTTTCCTAATATTCAGCCCAAATCTGCCTTCCTTGAGCCCATTATTGCGTGCCCTGAACTCTGGGATGATCAAGATCCTGCCTCTCCTCTGTAGGACAGCCTTTCAAGTGTTTGAACAGTATATATCTCTCCTCAGTTTTCTATTCAAAAGACTACATCTGTCCAATTCTTTCAGTTTTTCCTCATACGTTTGGCTTCCAGTCCCCTGGTCATCCTTGTTGCCTTCCTCTAAACTTGTCCCAGTTTGTCTGAATCAGTTTTAAAGTGTGCAGAACTGGACACAGTACTCAAAATTAGGCCTAACCAGTTCCAAATAGAGGGAACATATGTAATAAATAAGAATAGCCCATCCTTAAATCTGCTTGCCAGCAGGCTAAAGCATCCAACAGAGGTGTTTTTTCATATGACCAAACAATATGAGATGGAGAAAGGATCTTCTCTGTAGTGGCCGGCCACCTAGGAAACATTTTCATCAGGGAATTTTGCCTGCTACCTGCCTTGATGTCATCTATATGCCAGGTAAAGACCTTTTAAAATTCCAGCCTTTTACATCCTCTGTATGATTTAATTTTTATGATTCTTGGTGTTTGCTTTCAGTTCTGCCACCTGCTTTATCCTGCTTTTTTTTTAGTTGTGTTATTTTTAGGTTTACAGATTTAATTTATTTAGTTTGTCTTCCTGTAATTTGAACTTCTTGTTCTACAGTCAGTCAGTCAACCAATCAATCAATACCATTTTGAAATCTGCCGAAAGGGCTCAAACCAAATAAACATCTCTACCAGTTTGTTGTGGAACTCAGTGCTGGGTGGAAGGAAATTAAGGAGTCCCATTCTCTTATGTTTTTTCTTTAAAAAGAAATGGATGAAAGATGTAAAATCCAAAATACATACTCTAGGGCTGTCACCCGATTTCCTGTTAACTATTGGGTATAGCAAAGCAAGAAACCTACTAGAACAGCGTTTATTTGATATTGAACACCAAAATAATTTGTTACTACTAAATTGTGTCCCTGGTACAAATTCTCTGTGATAAGCCATCCAAAAATAATGGCACAATATTTGTATATGCTGACAACCCCCAAATACAGATGGGCCTTTTCACATGCAAGACTTAACGCCATACCTTCAGCACTACTCGAGGGTCGTATTAAAGGAACCCCACTACAAAAACATATGTATCCTTGTGGTGACAGTGTTGAAACGCTTACCCATATTTTATTTTTCTGTTCTTTCTACAGCAAAGTCTGCAAAGAGTTAATTTGCCCTTTGATAATCAAGAAGTCAAGATGTTCATCTGAATTTTATGTGTCTTTTCTTCTCGCAGACCAAGATAAACAAGTAATAGCATAGATAGCCAAAATTTTAGTAGTAGCAATTAAAATGAGGTCAATTATCATTCTAAAGGAGTAATCACATAGTTTTATCTGACCAATTTTGGTAGGTATACAGTAGTTATCTGATGCATATGTACTCATCTGTTATTTTGACTCAGATGCATTGATTCTGTATTTTTGTAGATTTTATACTTACAGTGGTGCCTCGCTAGACAGTTACCCTGCATGACAGTTTTTTCGCTAGACATTGACTTTTTGCGATCGCTATAGCGATTCGCAAAACAGTGATTCCTATGGGGGAATTTCGCTGGACAATGTTTGGTCCCTGCTTTGCAAACTGATTTTCATTAGACAACGATTTTGACAGCTACGTCTGTGCTCGCAAAACAGGTGTTTTCGGGACCTAAGCTTCGCAAGATAGCGATTTCAACAGCTGATCGGCGGTTTACAAAGCGGCTTTCCTATGGCTGATCTTCGCTAGACAAGGACGATTCTTCCCCATTGGAACGCATTAAACAGGTTTCAATGCATTCCAATGGGGAAATGCTTTTCGCTAGAAAATGATTTCGCTAAACAGCGATTTCAATGGAACGGATTATCATCATCTAGCGAGGCACCACTGTACTTTGCTATGGCAAAGCAATCAATGTCTGGTATCAGCATGGCCCTTGGAGCCCCCCCCCCCAAACTGCTGGAAAACAATCAAATCGCATAGAATATGTACTTATTACTGGAATTCTATTATATTTTTGTATGAGCTTGCTTTACAATGTGGAGCATGAACCCCTGAAATGCCATATAAAAGGAACCTTTGACAGCCATTTTTAACAGGCTGGAAGAATTCTTTCTTTAAATTGTACAGGAAAAAGAAAGCACTGTGAGTTCCATATCTTATTATTCTAACCCAAATGGTATACACAAATCAGACTGCAGACGTCCTGCTATCTCCCTACGGTAATAAGAGATTCCAACTTTGAATGATGAATTACAGTGCACATTGGGTGATCCATGCATAGCAATACAGTCACTATCAATAAATCAGCTGTCCCGAACAGGGAGCATTGCTCAGGAAGTTTTATATTGATGAACATAGCAGAAATGTGCACTTGGAAACAGGGGTATTATCACAGGTGGTTTTTCGTCTCCTTTGTTCCTACTGTAGGAATATATTGAAAAGTTCTTACCCCTATGTTTTAGTCTCCAAAATACAAACAGTATATTGAAGTAGTGATGAGTCTACCTTGTAAGTAGTCTGCTGTGGTTACTACTATGAGTAGTAACAGATTCACAAAAATGTATTGCTGTATAAACTGCCAGTATGTTACTATTTGTATTTTGAAGGATAATTTTTTTAAATGTACATAGAGTTTTCAATATACCCTTATATTATGGTTTTATTATTAGCACAACCGATAAACTTGATTGACAGTATGTTCAATACTAATAACAGATTCTTCACTATGATATAATTAAGAAATGGAATCCATTGCCCCAACATGCCTTTTTTTAAAGGGTTGAAATGATTTCTTGAGTAGTTATTTAAAAATATGGATTGAGACATGATGAGTAGAATAAAATGTTAAAGAGTATTTTAATATAAAAGGAGTGCTTCTGTAGTTGGACATAGCTTTCTCTTGGATGTACAAATCCATTCCTCTCGTAAAGCTTTTCCTTTCCCTCTGTCCCATGACGTCCAGTATTCTGTCAAGTCATTTCTTGTGCTCTGTTTTGATAGGCTGATGGAGGAGTGTATAATGGTATTTGTTGTACTTCTGCAAAAGCTAGGCATAGTGGATATCTCACTTTTATTTCCCCATGGCCCCTGTTTTGATTGCAATGGTCTTTGTACTTTTGTTTTCAGCTGTAGCTAAATAGAACTAAGGACTCAGGTACATAGCAAGAAAAAATGCAAATTCACGCGTGGTGAAGTAGCATCTGGGGATTTACATTTTGCTGGATAAATTCAAGTTAAGTGGCCACACAAGAAGATAGGAGGAAATTAACTGAACAACCTTGTTTGCAGCTTGTTAGCTCTCCTGAACTAATAACAATTTCCTTCTCCTTTCCTCCTCTTCTCTCTCTGTGATGGCGCCAAGCCTTTAAGAAAAGAAAAGGCGTTACTGTTTTCTGCATTGGTTCAAGTGATCACACCATCTGAACCAATGTGAATGGATCTTCTGTGAAAAAAGTAGAAGTTTCAGTGTTAGAGGAAAAACTAAAGGTTGGCAAGGGGACCTCTAGGCTGATATGTCTTTGCTTTTACATCATGTGGTCAACAGAAAAAAATGCAATCAGGCTATCTCAATCCTGTAGCATTTCCCACATTTTATGTCAGTGTAGTCATACCCACAGTCACATACAAAGTCAGTTAGGACGGCAGCATACCTAAGAGTCCTGGGTGCTGGATGCTGACCATGGACAAGAAGGGGTTTCCATCCCCATCTTGTCCTGCTTAGGGTTTCACACAGCTGATAACAGAATGCAGGGCTGGGGGTTCTTAACAAGTATAGTCAAGTTAGATGCTACACTTAGTGTGTCATTAAAAGCAGAGCTATGTTAAGAGGTGAAAAACATCTGTTTATATTAACATGAACTTTTCTCCTTTAGCATGTTGAAAATTTGCCTGGGTTTGTTTTGCTATTGGTCATCAGGAAACACAGGCTTCATTTACAGCTCTGATTACTTAGGAATGGAGCAGTAGGAGGAACTACATCATTCAGGGGAAAAGTAATAGAAAATGCAGTTTACCCATAACATGTAATTTGACCCTCAGACATGCAAAATCCCAGATAGGGATCTCTTATGACAGTGGCCAAAGAAAAGCCTCCTATAAGCAGCCAAACATGTGGTTAGACAGTCACGGCCAACAGTTCACTGCTATTTGAGGTAGACGAATCACGACCCTGATAGGGCAATTCTGCACACTGCCACGCCTGCCACCATCACCCACACAAATCTTCTTGCTGCCATCTCCTCCTCCCCAGCCTTGTCCTTCCTCTCTAGATTGTGCTAGTTGGTCTATAATGGAGATATGATGAAAAGGAGGTCTGCAGTATCTGTGGTGAAGGCCATGAGGAACAGGGGGTGAGAGGTGGAAGCTTGAGGGAGGTGGCAGAGCAAGCCACTGCAGGCTAAGGAAGGGGGACCAACAGATGCAATTATTGGATGCTTCTCAGTGCAGAGAACAGCCCCATTCTTGAGTCCTCTGTCTGTGGCCACCTGAATGTCGGAAAGGTCCAAAACCGCAGCTTGGAGAAGTTAATTGTTTAGATTACAATTCCATGAATCCCCCGGCCAGCCTATGCCAAGTTCCTTTTCCAAACTCTGCTATAAAGTCAAAATGGAAAATTGGCTTAGAAAAGGTTGGGACAAAATCTTTAGCACAATAGTCATCTGGATCCTTTTATGGAAGAAGGAGAGTATTTATAATTGTCCCTTGATTTTATAACAATATGCACAATTGTCGGCTCCTCCTTGTTTCTTTGCCTGTGGGGCTGTCTATAGTCTGGATTTCCCATTTGGTGAGAAGCAGATTAAAGATTTTTTAAAAATTAGGGTCTATATTCTTTAGAGTCTATTCTTTCTTTTCCCTTGAATGAGATGGGAATCCCATTAGTGAGATTTGCTTGAAAGATATGTGGCTTAAAAGCTAAATGTGGCTCCACAATTGATATGATTAAGGACTGATTCATAGAAAAATCTGAGACAGAAATAGCAGGTGGAATTTTAGACAACCAGCGAGGTTTGAGTGCTGTGGACGGCAGATGGTGACTGTTAGGTTTAGGATTCCCCCACACACACACACACACACACAGTTCAGAGGAACAAGAGAGAAGCTCTGGAAACTCTGCACCATGTGATGCATCTTTTTAAAACTCATCATTTGTGAGAGGCTTATAAATATATAGAGAAAATGTTCCATGCACTCCAGGAGATGGGATTTCTTTGGAGATGAAGATATGTCATGTCCGACTGCACACAGCCTCTTTCCTTATAAGTGATCCTTGGAAGAGAAATACAGGAGATAAAACGTATTAGCAAAAAATACACATTTCCCTTAACATGTAATTTGACCCTAAAAAAAAATATAAAATCCCAAGAGGGATCTCTTATGAAAATGACTTGGGATGACCCTCCTGTACTCAGGCATGCAATTCATTGAAATTGGGCATGATGGCCCAAAGGGTCTTACCACTTGAGGTGAGAGAAATGCCACCCCCTGCACCCTTCCAGCCAAATATCTGCCTCACCCACTATCATCCCCATTGCTGCAGCATTGTCATGGAGGTAGGCTCTTCCAGTTTTGGTAGCATAGTAGCATAGCCTTTTACCCCTTTTCTGAATTCTTTACTCAAACCTACTATTTTCCCAGGACAGTTTCTTCATTTTCGTGCCAGTTCTAATTGCTTGGATTAATCAGAGAAATTTATTTGTTTGTTTGCTTATTTATTTGTTTGTTTGTTTGTTCATTCGTTCGTTCATTCATTTCTATTATTTATATGCTGCATTTTCCCCCATAGAGGAAAATAGCTAAAACTATGAAACAGTCAAGAGTTTTAAAATACAATATAGATACCCTGTTTCCCCGAAAATAAGACCTAACCTGAAAATAAGTCCTAGTATGATTTTTCAGGATGCTCGTCATATAAGCCCTATCCCCAAAATAAGCCCCACTAAAGTGAAACCCTGCCCTCCACTGTTGTGCAGCAACCAGAAGATGACATGACTGTATCTGAATAAATGTAGATTGTTGTACATGAAAAAAAAAAACCTAAAGCATCCGCTGAAAATAAGCCTTAATGCATTTTTGGAGCAAAAATTAATATAAAAACCTGTCTTTATTTTTGGGGAAACACAGTATCATATTTAAAAAAATTAAACATATATTATTGTTAAAACCAAGATTAAGAGCAATTTTAAAACATTTGTAAAAACATTTAGAAATGATACCTGAAAAGCAATGTATGGATAAGAATAAATAAATAATATAGATGATCTCATCTAGTAAGGGATCCTACAGTGAATGGGGTATTATCATAATTAATAGCTTTCTTCTGTGGGAAAGAGGAAACATATATATAAAAAGGGAAATCTTTCCATAAGGAGCAGTGGTACGTTGAAGTCATGGCTCACAGGGTCAAAACCTTGAGACTTCCTGATTAGGAAGGACCACAACATCATCCCCTTCTCTAGTTAGCAAGGGCCATGACATCCTCTCCTCCAGTCTTCCTGAAACTTACCTGCAGTTTTTAGAAGAGCTGAGGATAAAGTGGATTTTCCTAAGAGCAGCGTAGTATTGCTAGTGATCCCTTTCGTTACTGCTTTGGTTGAGAGTGGCTTAGTCTTGGTTGGGTGATTAAGAACCACCGACTTTACTAAAGTCCTGCTTCTGGCTGTTCAGGCATTCGGGAGAAAATTGGGCAATCATCTGTCAGATTTGCTTTGATTGGGATTCCTGCATTGAGCAGGGGGTTGGACTTGATGGCCCCTTTCAGTTCAATTATTCTATGATTCTGTGACCCAACTGCATGTGTTACAGCTATTTCTGGTTAAAAATCTTTTTTAGATGTCATCTGGTAGGGCTTACTTTTGTCACTTCTTATTTTGTATTTTGCCCCATTCATAGTACTAATTTGGGGGCAAATGTTCTTGTAGGAACTATGTTTCACAGATACTTCAGTTCTGGGGGGCAACTGGCACCAGTTGGCAAGAAGGGGAAACATCAACCCAGTCAAAAAATCTATAGGTTGTCTTTTCCTTCTTTTCTGGAACATGGACAGTGTTTATTCCTTCTTTCTTACTCTGTTCATGTCAGAAGCTCCACAGTACCATCAATAAATATATCATTTAGTTTTTGTCCCATGAGGGGCAACATTAAGAGCACTTGGGGCAACTAACATCATGTCTCTCTTTTGGAAATATGGGCAATGAGGGGGGAATGTTTTTATTTTATTAAATTCTCATTTAGTCAGACCGAGTTGTCTGTGTGGTGTCATCTGGTGATTATATTCACTATATTATTCCTGATTAGCTAGGATTGTGCTGTGAAGAAGCCCTTTCAAAACAGATTTAAGTTATACAGTATGGCTGGCAGTCAAAGTGAAAACAAAGTATACTTTATAACTTGTACTCAACTTGAAGTTGAGATTTTTCAGATGCAGAAGTTAGTGACCAGTGAGCCACTAAAAGGCGTCACGGAAAGAAAAGGGTGTTGTGGTATAGAGTCTTCTGAGTGTGTGTGTGTGTGTGAGAGGGAGAGAGTGTGTGAGTTTAGGTTTCAAGGTGTTTATAGATACTATACCATACTTACATTAAGGGATTAGTTTATAATATCTTCCTTATTCTTTGCTCCATAGGGATGAGAAGAACCAGTCCATCATCGTTAGCGGGGAATCTGGTGCCGGCAAAACAGTCTCTGCCAAATATGCCATGCGCTTCTTTGCATCAGTTGGAGGTTCCTCCAGTGAAACCAATATTGAAGAGAAGGTCTTGGCTTCCAGCCCTATCATGGAGGTAAGCAATAACTTGCAGGTGTCATAGATTCTTCTGCTGTGGAGTAAGAAAATGTGGGTGTGGACATGGTGGTAGACGCCATGCCATGTCAGGGTTATAAAGCAAATCAGTCAATCAATCAGTCAATCAATCAATCATCTCTAGAAAACACTGTCTCAGGTTCTGCTCCCAGACTTTGGAACTCTCTGCTGAGGGAAGCTAAGTTAAGACATCTCTCAGTTATTCTTCTGCCAGCAGACAAGGACTTTTTAATTTTTAATTCAGGGAGGCTTTAGGAAATTGACTGACTCCTGAGAGTCGGGTTCTGGACAGATTTGTGTTGTACGTTTTTCAGGGTGCTCTTAAACTCAAGAGTGGCTAGACTTCTGTTGGCAATCAAAATTGCCACTCACAATAAGGTACTGCTTGTGTTTCTTGGGCATACACCCATGAGCACAATCAGGCATGCATCCAGGAGGAACACAATCAGCACCTCATTAATGAGCAGCAATTTGCTACTGTGACTTCTGCAAGAGTAAATCACTAGTAGGATTCTTGCCAATGTTTTAGTGCTACAATTAATTTATCTTTGGACATTATATTTTTGATAATTGCTTTTTCTTTAAAATGTTTATACTTTTTCCTGTGTTTTTGTGTAATAACAACAACAACTATGTGCTGACTTCAGGGCTTTCTAAGTATAGAGTACAGTGGTGCCTCGCAAGATGATTTTAATTCATTCTGCGAAAATCACTGTCTTGCGAAAAAATTGTGAGGTTCCCTATGGGAACCTCGCCAGATGAATGAAATTTATTCATCTTGCGAAGCATCCGTCTTGGGGAAAAAAGTCTTGCAAAGCATGGTCATAGAAAAAACCGTCTTGCGAGGCACCATAGGGATTGCTAAAACCAATCGTCTTGCGGGTTTTTTTGTCCCCTGGGGCAATCGTCTTGTGAGGCACCACTGTACTCAGAAGTCATTTAACACTCCTGCCTTCTGGTGGTGCCCTGGAATTGTGAAGAATTCCCAGACTGGCTACACAGACTGGCTCTTTTTCCAGAGGCACAGTGGGGAATTTAACTCCCAACATCTGGCTTTTAATATTGTGGTGAATCACTTGGAATTTTAGTCCTAGGAGAAAGGTGAGATACACATCAAATAAACAGATGAAGAGGTCCCAAATAGATTTCAGATGAAAATTTACCCATAGGAAATAAACAAAATACATATAATGGATTCTCTGCAACTACACCAGCAATGGAAATGTTGGCCCTCTGTGTGTCGTCCATCATTTCTCACCATCAACTGTACAAATAGAAGCTGATGGGAATTGCAGTCCATCAACATCTTAAGTAAATACACATTCCACTACTCCATTTTTCTTTTGATGAGTCCATCAGTCTGTTTCCAAAGCTCTTAACTGTGGAGGAATTGGAGAAGGGCTGATATTTTAAACATTAACATGGTTTGTTAAAAAGGTCCCCTGCCACAGCTTCATCCATTAGACCATTAGAAGCATTTTGGTTCTCATGTTGTTTCTGCTTCTTGAGAAGCTTCTCAGAATACCCCTAGAAAGCCATAGAGCTTGGAATTAACGGTCCTTTTCCAGTTTTCCAGAAAATGCTGTTTAATGCTTTACTGTACCTAGACATGGCAGTTTTTGTAACCTCGTAAGCACCAGTAGAGTTAAGTTCTCCATAAATTTTACTAAACCTTTTCCCTTCTAAACAACTGGTCGTCGCATCCACTGGGAGTGAATTCCATCAATTAATTATGCCTCACATGAAGAGTTACTTTCTTTTCCTTTTCCTGAACACACTGCCAATTTTATTCAATGGCTTCAAATTTTAGTATTTTATGAGAGGCAAGAAAACTTATCTTTCTCCACACTATAATTTTATCTGCTTCTTCCTCTCTGTAATTTTATAGCTCTCTATTATGTCTCTCCTTGGTGGTTCTCCCTCCCCAGACTAAAATGACTACATTTTTTCATCAGAGATCATCTTGATAGATGCTTTCGTTAGCTCTAAGTATAAAGAGAAAGGGAGGAATTCTCTTTTTCTCAGTAAGAACTTTGAATTCTTACTATTTGTGTTGATTTCACTAAACTTCAAGTGTTTACTGCTCTGCATCCTTGGTCTGGTGTGCTAGATGTTCCAAGGTAGTTTGCAAGATGAGGGCAATGGCAAATTTGTGAAGAAATTGGGAACAGGTGATCAGTATGGTTTAATCAATAGTGATGTGCAGTCAAATCAGTTGTGACTTAGGTGACTCATCACAGGTTTTTCTTAGTATACTCAGAAACGGTTTACAAATTTGTTGTATAGCTACATCTACATACCTCACACATGGTAGAAAAAAATCATGCCAAGCCAGAAATCATATCTAACAAGCACAGTGAACTGCACAATTAGTTCTGCACTCAAGCAAACAATACAAACTCTGTGGGTGTAACTCCCTATTACATCTACATCAACAACCAACCACTTCCTCGAGGTACCAGACTTTTAATTTGCACTTTTTTCTTTACATTTTATTTACACTGAGCCTCGTGGTGCAGTGGTTATTAAACTGCTGTACTGCTGCCAAAAGTGTGCTCACAACTCAGGGTTATATCAAGGCTGAGTCAGTCTTCTATCCTTCCGAGGTCAGTAAAATGAGTACCCAGCTCAAGAGAGGGAGCAAAGTGTAGCCTGCATAATTAATTTGTAAACCACCCAGAGAATGCTTTAAGTGCTATGGGGCAGTGTATAAGAAGCACACTTTGCTTTTGATGATCTTGTACTTGCTGCTCAGTAAGACAGCTTTGAGTTGGTAGAATATCTAACAAATCCATTAGAACAGTGGTGTCGAACTGTGGCCCTCCAGATGTTCTTGGACTTCAACTCCCAGAAGCCTTCACCACCACCTCTGCTGGCCAGGATTTCTGGGAGTTGAAGGCCAAGAACATCTGGAGGGCCACAGTTCGACACCACTGCATTAGAAGAACTTGGTGGATACTAAAGAGCCTTGTGGCACAGTGGTTAAACTGCAGTACTGCAGAGAAGACTCTGCTTATGACCTACGTTCAATCCTGGACCCAGATCTAGCCGGCTTAAGGAAGGGTGCCAACTAGATTACTGTTTTTGCTCCCAAATACCTTGTTGCTTTGATTCATTTGCTGACCTATAAGAAACACAGCCAAATTAAAAGCAAAATGTCTCTAGAAGGAACAGTATCCTTCAGAAGCTATCATGAACTGGTTGGGGCAGCCACGTACACTAAGAACTACAGCATTGCCCTATGCTGTTCTGCAGGCAAATACACAAGCCTGATGTGATATAATTCAGTCAGTGCAAAACAGGTAGATGTAGCACTCAGTGGAAGCTGTAGAATCACTCCCGGATGCCTGAATCTCACGTCTGATGATAAAATCAGTTTCCTAGCAGGTATTACCCCAAGTGACATACACACAGAAGTAGCAGTTAATAGTAAAAGACTCAACGCATCTACATCAAATGCTCATTCACTCTTTGGCTACCATCCCACCCTTCTCAGATTAAAATCAAGGGTAATTTTTTCAGAACCTCTGTGAATCTTGACGGAGAACATCAAGAGAAACCAGGATTATTGTGGAAAGAAAGAACCATCTGCCTCTTAAAATGAATAGAATCTCAGGAACACAGAAAACTTAACAGACTATGGATAAGAGTTGGCAGAGACAAAGCAAATCCTGAGAAAATGGCACTTTTGCAGTGACCCAGTCTTTTGTGAATGTGGAGAGGAAAAGCAACTTCACACCTGTACTGTATCAGTGTCTCAGCATGTATCATAGAAGATTTGATATTGTCTCCAAATGCTATTGATGTTGTCCATTGTTGGGTAAAAATCATTTAATTCTAAACTTTAGAATTTAGGACTCTGCTCTTGAGTTTCTGGCGCTATTCATTTATGTCCATTGCCAAAATTTCCTTATTTTAGGAAGTGTGATGTTCATAGTAGCTTGTAGTATTCCTAAAGCCCTTTGAACATAGAACGCTAGTTGATACAAAATACTACCCGCACCCAGTCTTGTTTTTTGGAGTAATACTACTACAAGCTATCCCTCTTGCAATGCAGAGTATATCAACGTGGTTGGCCTTGAATTGGCAATTCAGCCATTAACTTTATGGAAGACCTAATCTGGGCCCATGCAGTTGCCTGCATTATGGACTGTGGGGAATGTCACAATCAGCAGCTGCACTTTCAAAGTTGATGTTATGCTCTTGCTTTTATGCATTCTGTGATGCAAAACCCAAAATATTATTGGTGCCCCCCTTGTTCTGTCTGTCTTGGTAGGCTATTGGTACTGCTGAATTTGATAGATGGATCTAATATTTCTTTCCCGTGTATCGAGACTTCTTTGTCATGTGCTCTGCAATTTCTCTTTTGCGGGTTGGGTTCATTCTTTGCCCATCCTCCAATAAATGTATGCTTTTCCTGCCAACTCTAATTTCAGATTGATAGGGAAAAGAGAATTAATTGTCCTTTCTATGATAGACTCAAGTGCAAGATCTGCCAATTTGGCTGGTTTGCCTTGACTTCTTTTTCCTCTATTAAAAAGAGATGCTGCAATTTTTCTGTTACAAGCCATGGCTGGAAGCCAAAAGGGAAGACCTGTCTTCATTCTTTTAAGCTGGAGCCTGTATTGAGGTCTGGGCCTTAAGGTGTGGGCACTTTCAGGCGTGCAAAGTTATTTTGTTTTAAATAATTAATTACTGTCATAGTCCAAGAAACATCCTTGCTGCCAAAAATGAATTATAGGCACAGAGTTGAAAAAGTAACTGTTTACTTTCCCATTTTTCAAAAGTAACTAAAATGGTAACTTCATAGACCATTTCTTTGGACAGAGGAGGCATCGGGCCATTTTCACAGATTGCAATCCATTGTTTAAAAATAATGAGAAAGTAACTCATGAATAACGAGTAAAGCATTACTCTGGCTGTGCCTTTTGTTTGCCTTCAGTTCTATCAGATCTTAACTGAACCCTGTCTCCGTTCTGAGGTTGCCTTCACATCAGTGCACAGTGCTGTAATACCAGCTTCTGCAGTGCAAGTTGACGCTTCTGCTTTTGAACCGAGTGCTTGGACGTTCTAATGATTCAGCCTTAGCCAGCAGGAGTGCCATGGGGTATTGCAGGTGTCTTCTTATTGTTTAGTCATTTAGTCATGTCCGACTCTTTGTGACCCCATGGACCAGAGCACGCCAGGCCCTCCTGTCTTCCACTGCCTCCTGGAGTTGGGTCAAATTCATGTTGGTCGCTTCGATGACACTGTCCAACCATCTCGGCCTTGTCGTCCCCTTCTCCTCCTCTTGCCTTCACACTTCCCCAACATCAGGGTCTTTTCCAGGGAGTCTTCTCTTCTCATGAGATGGCCAAAGTACTGTCCTTCCAGTGATACAGTATTTGAGGAACTCAACCACAAACTTTCCTTGTGCAAAGCACCTACTCTACAACCAAGCTTCTTTAAATTTGTTCTTGTTGTTTAGACATTAAGTTGTGTCCGACTCTTCGTGACCCCATGGACCAGAGCATGCCAGGCCCTCTTGTCTTCCACTGCCTCCCGGAGTTGGGTCAAATTCATGTTGGTCGCTTCGATGACACTGTCCAACCATCTCGGCCTCTGTCGTCCCCTTCTCCTCCTCTTGCCTTCACACTTTCCCAACATCAGGGTCTTTTCCAGGGAGTCTTCTCTTCTCATGAGATGGCCAAAGTATTGGAGCCTCGGCTTCAGGATCTGTCCTTCCAGTGAGCACTTAGGGTTGATTTCCTTCAGAATGGCTAGGTTTGTTCTCCTTGCAGTCCAGGGGACTCTCAAGAGCCTCCTCCAGCACCACAATTCAAAAGCATCAATTCTTCAGCGGTCAATCCTCTTTACGGTCCAGCTCTCACTTCCATACATCACTACTGGAAAAACCATAGCGTTGACTATGCGTACTTTTGTTGGCAAGGTGAGGTCTCTGCTTTTTAAGATGCTGCCGAGGTTTGTCATCGTTTTCCTCCTAAGAAGCAGGTGTCTTTTAATTTCGTGGCAGGTGTCTTAGTGTATGTGCAAGCTGAGAGTCTTATTGGGGTGTAGCCTTCCTTGCAATAAGCAGCCCTTTCTTGTCTCTGTTGGGACCGTAGGAGTCGCTCCCTTCCTTCCTGTTCTCTTAGTGCAACCAATCAGAGCAAAACGACAGCAATTGAAATTCTGCGTAATTAGTAGAAAACTCTGATCCCTGAGGGATGGTGTTCTAATGACAGTTTTTTAAATCTAAGAGAGCGTTGATGAGGGGATGAAATTAGCAAGCCCAGCTACCATAACTCAAAACGTGAGGCACTGAATCCCTTGATGAGTAAATCTTACAAGGAACTTAGAGGGCCTTGATCCAAGAAGCATGCACACAATAACTTGTAAATTAGCTGAAAGCACTGATGCAATTAGGGCTGTTCAGAAACATTTGCAGCATCTTTTCTGAGATCTACAGAATGGTTTCCATGGAGTGTTCAACATACTTTGCAAATTTTTGGAGATTGTTGCATTGCTGTTACTGTACATTTTATGTCCTCGCCAGCCTCCGGCTGTGCTGACTAGTGTAATGTCATCAAAGATGGCAGACATGGACAGAGAGGAAGAATGTGTATCACTGCATCCAGTCAGATTGGTGTGTCCAAGGACATTCAGAGTTAACGAGCAGCTGCCAACAATGGAACTGTCAATGGTGCTGATTAGCTCATTGCTGCAATTCAGTGATGGTGGAGGAATGTTCAGTTTTGAACTACAAAGCCCATGCCGGCTGGGATATTTGTTCAAATACAAACATTTCCCATCTATGGTTACTGGGGGCAGAGAGAACGCTGGCTTGGTTTGTAATTTGGCTGCTGATAATTTCAGTATAAACGCTGATATTGTAGAATGGGTGAGCTTCACAGTCCTAGGGCACCTGCAGAAGAAGGGAATGATAAACCAGTTCTGAGGACTGTGCCTAGAAAACCCTGGAAAGGGTTGCCATAGATCAGAATCGTCTCAAGGGCACATCATGGTTATTATTGTGAAGAGTAAGTGCCTCTTGCTATATGCTTGGTGTCTGATTATCGTCCGTTGGGTCAGGGCATAAGAGGGTTATCAGAACTTAAAACATTACATTTTTGGACTCCCACGGCCAGAATCCCAAAGCCAGGATGGCAATTCTGGGAGTTCCAGTCCAAAAAAGTTGTTTTTCCAGACTCTATTCCTACTGTCTCGATGGAAGTGGTTCACCTCTGGGAAGATATGTAGTTTCTATGTTTTATGCATGACTTTAAGCTGAAGGAGCTGCCATGTCTCTTCTGTTCACTGACTTTGAGTGTAAGGTCAACTTTTGTTGAATGAAGAGGCAAAAAGGAAAAAAGAATTAGCATCTCTTTCTCTTGGAAACACTTGAAGCTCTTTGTCAGTTTGTGAATACAACAGACCCCCGTGCTTCTGGAATCTGAGCTCTCCTGCTGTCAGATAACATAAAACTTCACATATTTTCCTGTCACCTGAACTTCAGTGGCCGCACAAGAAGACAGCAAGAAGAGGAAGGCTTAGTTCAAATCCCTATTCAGCCATGAAGCCCATTGGTAATGCCGGTGCGGTCACTACCCCATCACTTAATGTGCTTTCTAGGATGGGCGTGAGAATAAAATGGAGGTCTAGTGAATGAACCCCTCCGTGTTGCCCTAGATTCCCTGAATGAAGGGTACCCATGTTACTAATAAATATAGGTACTGCTATTGTTCAGAAATGTAGAATTTAAAAATAGTTTAAAAACAACAGTTAAGAAGCAAATAAATAAGAGAAAGGTGGTGAATACTTTCTTTTTTCATTTAAAATATTAGATCCAGTCTTTTGTGGTCAGTAACAAAAAGAGAGTGCTGGGACAGCTGGGACATGTTTAGCACTATCCAATTTACTTGGGGATTTCAGTCTGTTTCTACAGACACATCACGTATCTTGAGTAGGGGATTAATCCATAAAGATTCATTCTTGAATATATTTGTGAGTCGTAAAGGTGCCACTATGCTCTTGTTCTTGTGGTCGTTGTCGCTGCTGCTGCAGCTCCTGCTCCTGCTATTGTTGTTCTGGTTAGCACAATACATTAATGCAAGAGATACCAGTGTTGACTAAAAATATACATTTATTCATGATTTTTGGTCCTCTTCTAATTTTATTTTCTATATGTATTTGCAATAAAAGTTTGCCTTTCTGGGTAACCGTTGGTTTAGGTATCTTGCTGCAGAGCCAGAGGCTGGGAGTTTGATTCCTCATGATTAGAGATGGGGGTATATGTATATGAATACCCCTGCACAGGTGGACATAATGAGGGTCCAGCCCCATGGGGCTGTATGGTCCACTCACCCTTCCGCTGCTGCCACAACCTTCGCAATCCTTCCAGTGGTTGCGGAGAGCGTGTTCGGTGAGCTGCTCTTCAGCCTAGCAGAGAGGCTTGTCGTCCTGCATCCTGCCAGGAGTAGTGAGCTGGTCGTGATCTCCAGAGCTGTTGAAAGAATCGTGGAGGTCACGGCAGCAGTGGAATGGTGAGTGGACCATCCAGCCCTTGATGATCCGTAGAGTCTCTTCCAGTTCTTGAACTTGAAAACATTGAGAAGCCTGCGCTTGAGAACCAGTATTTTGCAGGTTCTGTCCAGGCTGAAAGAAATTATATAACAATCATTTGCAGCAAATCAATAAATCATTTAGGGAACATACTGTTAATGCTAAGTTTGCTTCTCTGAGTGTTGAAGCATACTCATGTTTAGGTTTCTTTAGAAGGAGGTAATGGGAAGCTTATTGACATTTTGAAATAATTAGGTTTAATATACTAAAGATATAGATAGAAGTCCAGCTTAAATATTTAAATAGGTAACCCCATTTGTTATCCTGCATACAATTTCTAAAGAAAGGCAGCCAGTCGCCCAAAATATTGTTGGTTTACAAATTCCATAACTCAGCTCTCTCTGTGTATCTTGGAAAGCTGCAGACTATTACAATCTCCAGCTGTTTGTATGTTAGAGAAAATGGCATCCTTAAAATTGGGGCTGGGGGAGAGAAGAGATGTCACTTTTCTGGTATATTGTAACAGTGCAGAAATCCTGCAGAAGATTGTTTTGACAATTAGCTGACTTAACACCTCAGTATTAATACTTCCTTATCAAATCCAAGACTCTGGTCAGCTGTTGATTTATTTATTTATTTTGTTGTATTTATAGGCTGCCTTTCTCCCAATGAGGGGACCCAAGGCAGCTCACAATATTAAAAGGAATAAAAACATAAGTTAAACATTTTAAAAAGCCAATTAAATGATACACGAATTAAAATGCAATTGAATAATTAAAAGCAAGTACAGTGGGGTATTGACTTGAGAACTTAATCCGTATTGGAAGGTGGTTCTCAAGTCAAAAAGTCTGTAGGTCAAGTCTCTATTGACCTACAGTGCATTGAAAACCGATTAATCCCGTAACAGGCCGTTTTTGTTCCATTTTGGTTTTTTTCTGGTCTGTAAGTCAAATCTCAGTCTGCAAGTCAAACCTAAATTTTGCGGCCAGAGAAGTCTGTAACTCAAAAAGTCTGTAAGTCAAGCCGTCTGTAAGTCAAGGGTCCACTGTAAACATTTAAAACTGTTTTAACTCTAAAAAGGTATTCAAGGATTGATTGTTAAAAGCCTGCCTGAAAAGATGGGTCTTCAGCTGTTGGTGCCCAGCCCGATCTCCCGAGGGAAAGAGACCCATCGCTTGGGAGCTGCCCCAGAGATGGCCCTCTCCCGTGTCCCTATCAGCCATCTCTGGTGCTGGCAATGGGACCAAGAGGAGGGCCTCCTCTGATCATCTTATATGCCAAGAAGGTTCATATGGGGAGAAAGGGTCATTTACAGCCAATCACAAGGATGGTAGCATTGACAGAAATGAATTCCGGTACAGAAGTTGCAGTCTTCATTGTTCACCCTCAAAAGATGTATTGTAAAATAGATTACTGTTGTTTCCCATTTCAAAACTAGATGAACCGGGAGCTTGAACTGGGAGCTACTCCAAGCTTGGAAAAGTTACTTTTTGAGGCTGTAGTTCTCAGAATTGGTTACCAGACTGGTGAAGTCTTGAGAGTTGTGTCCCAACTACAGGAAATGTCTAAAGCTGTGGCTGTAGATCCAGTTGCCTTACCAGTGCTTAGAACTCATGCTTTACTGCCCAGTGTCTTGTTTTTCTTTCAGTGCAAAGGCTTTTGTGTTTCTTTATAAGCAACTATAAATTTATACGACATATTTGAGGTCCTTGCAGAAGGGTCTTTGTTTCTAATATATATTCCCTTTCCTAAAGGCCATCGGCAACGCAAAAACAACCCGAAATGACAATAGCAGCCGCTTTGGGAAGTACATTCAGATTGGCTTTGATAAAAGATACCGCATCATCGGTGCCAATATGAGGACATACCTGCTTGAAAAATCAAGAGTTGTGTTTCAGGTTAGTTTGTTTATTGTACTGAATAACATATTCACCACTTCAGGAGCAGGACTACATGTCACTCTTAAAGTTGACATGGGGCTCCTCCGTGAAATTGTAGTGCCATGCTGACCCCATTTTTATGGGGGAGAATTCTAAGCTAAACCACGTGCCTTTTAATACTCTACAAATTGGATGGCCCTCCCATTTTGCAAAATACTAAGATTTTCGTAGCATGCAAACAACCCATAGGTTCTTCTGACGAGCATGAACGGTATTTTTAAAATGTTTTAAGCTTGGTTTTAATACTGATATATGTTTAATTTTTAAAAATACAGTTTTAGTGATATTTAATACTGTTGATTGTTGTAGTTCTAGTTATCTTATAGTCTTATAAAATAAAAGTGAGTTTTTAAAATTCAGTTTTTAGCTCTTAAACAAAAAATAGCATCTAACTATAAATATTTATGCACAGCTGGGGGACTAGGGGAGTATTTATCAAAAAATAGGTTACTCCCTTCTCAAGGGAATGTGACCTTTGACAGAAAAAAAATTACCCCTATATTAATGGCACCAATTATTTGTCATGCTGATTGTTTCCAAGACTATCAGTACTGTGCTTTAACAAAGCATCATTGGCTGATGTCCTGTTTCTTGTTCATCAAAAGTGTTGGCTGTTGCAATTCCTCAGCTGAAGTTTAAATCTTCAAGGTTTTTTCTTTTCTTGCAAAATGTCTTGTACTCTCTTGGGTACTTATAAAAGTCTTTGATGTCTGACTTTGTAGAAACTCTACGAAATAAAGTTTTGCCTTAAAAGTTATTTCAGCTTGCCCTCCTCAAACACCAAGAGTGTGACTACTTTAAAAAAAAATTAAATTTGGGAAATTCAGATAGCTGGCAACCTTTTAAATAAGCAACTAAGGTCAGGAATCATTCTTTATGCTAAAGCAAACTAAATCTTTGAGGGCAAATCTCTTTTATAGACAAAGTGACACCATTCATACTCAAAAGAGAATTGTCACCAGGGATAAGGAAACCTCAAGATTTGCAGAAATACACAGAATCTTTAGGGAAGAGAATTCTAAGGGTAGGGGAGGATGCACCCCCAAAAGAGTTTAATTGGGATGAGCATGCTTAGTGACAACATGGACTTAAACCCAGCTGATGGTCAGAGAGTTCCAGAAAAAAACATCTACTTCTGCTTCATTATAAAGCTGAAGAGAGACTAGAACTGGTATAAAATCTCAGCTCCACTATGTTTCATGCATAGGAAAATCCCATTTTCTCAAACTCAGTTCTTCTGCTATGGAATGGGAATAACTGTCGCATGCCTCACAAGCTTCTAAGGACAACTGTTTTTGACATTCCCATTCTTTTATTAATGATGATTAGTGGTATGCTTCTTGTTCCTTCCCCGCTCATTTAAAAATTATTGTACATGGTTATATAAATAAAATAAAAGTTATTTGAGGAGGGTGTGAAATATGATCGTTCTGATCTACAAGAGGGAGAAGGGCTCTCTAATTTATGCTTAATGCCAGCTCTTTTCTCTGAAACCAAACCTGTTTTACTCCCCAGGCAGATGACGAGCGAAACTACCACATCTTCTATCAGCTGTGTGCCTCTGTTGGTCTTCCAGAATTTAAAGATCTCTCGCTAAGTGAGTATGATATCCTTGTATAATCAGTCTTTCTGCTGGAATAATTCTGCAATGTTTTTCTCTTCCTTCCTTGCCTTCATAAAATATTGAGGCATCTGAGGTGAAATTCCATGTAGCATAGTCCAGGATTCTAGTGCCTTTAAGGACTGGAACGTACAACAAGGCTGTGGGCAAGGAAGGGCTGAGCTTATAAAAGCAAAAGTTAGACTTGGCATGTATCTATACTACAGAATTATAGCAGTTAAATAACAGTTTAATACCACTTTAACTGTTATGGCTGCATCCTAAGGAGATTGTGGGCTTTGTAGTTTCCTGAGGTACTGAGAATGTCCTGATATAAAGCAAAACGCGCTGGTTATATACCGCCCCATAGTGCTTCAAGCACTCTCTGGGTGGTTTACAAGTTAATTATGCAAGCTACACATTGCCCCCCCCCATGAGCTGAGTACTCATTTTACCAATCTCAGAAGGGATAGAAGGCTGAGTCATCCTTGAGTTGGCTACCTGGGATTGAACCCTGGATCGTGAGCACAGTTTTAGCTGCAGTAGTTTAACCACTGCGCCACGAGGCTCTTTAATATAGTTAAAAGAGGTGCACCTGATACTTCTAGTTAAGAGTTCTAAGGTTGGAGCCATGTCAGTTTAAGTGGCATCAAACTGCTGTAACTATGTCTGCATTCTATGTTGACATGGCTCCTGTTCAGTTCTGTGAAACAGAATAAACAGGCTGTAATGTAGAATACATTTAGGAGCTACAAGAGTTTCCCCTTGCACCCCAGCACTGGCCAGAATCCTTTTTAGTTATGTTCTTTCTAACGTTTCCCCAGTCTCTGTGGCCAGCATCTTCAGAGGACTACACGCAAAAGACCAGCTAATGACATCCATCAATCACAGTGACAGATAATCTCTCCTCCTTATCACAACAATACACACACAACAAGACACACTAATCACCCATCTCCTGTAAAGGACAAAAGCCTATCTCACAGCCATAAATACTCAACTCCCAAGCTAACTACACCAGAGCACAGAGTGCTGTCCTCTGAAGATGCCGGCCACAGAGACTGATGAAATGTTAGGAAGAACAACCTTCAGAACACGGCCAAAGAACCCGAAAAACCCACAACAACCAGCTAATTGTTTGATTAACGAGTAGTCACTAAATAATATGGCACAGTGCCATATGTTTTGTGCCCTGTAGTGGGTTAGGCAGCGGAATCACAGCATGGCCATTTTATATTCTAGTTAGTTTTATATCTGAGACAGAATTTCAAAGCTTGCTTTCTCCCATCCAG
This sequence comes from Pogona vitticeps, assembly GCF_051106095.1. Classification (NCBI taxonomy): domain Eukaryota; kingdom Metazoa; phylum Chordata; class Lepidosauria; order Squamata; family Agamidae; genus Pogona; species Pogona vitticeps. The sequence goes on from NC_135784.1 coordinate 301,625,428, forward strand.
TGCTGCACAGTTATAAAAATTTGATGCCACTTCAGCTGCCATGGGATCCTGAGATTTGCAGTTTGGTGAAGTACTTAGCATTCTGTACCAGAGAGCTCTAGTATCCTTCCTTGAACTACAGCAGAAAATTCTGAGTATTTTATTAAACCACACATCCTGTGATTTTTGTAGGATGGAGCCATGACAGCTAAGATGGCATCTCGCTACCATAACTGTGTAGTGTAGATATATTTCTAGATTCTAGACTATAGTTTATATTAGATTTCTCAAGTTAACATGGGTTGGAATTCCCTCTTTAGAAAAAACAGTCAGGATATAGAAAAAAACAGAGATCCTATTCAGAATGTCAGATAGCTTAAGTTGGAGTAGGGAATAGAATTGTAGGCATCTTTCAGTCTCGAGAGACTATGGTAACGTGCTCTGTATGGAGGACTTGGAACAGCATCTAGTGTGGCTGAGGAGGCCAATTTGAGAGTGACAATCCCTTCTACACTGAAGACAAACGCAATCTGTCCCCTGTCCAGCTCCCTGATTTGCCTGCTTTCATGGCTGTCTCTTGGCCTCGGCCTGCTGGACAAGGGTCTCTTCAAATTGGGAGAGGCCATGATGCAACGCCTGCCTCCAGGCTGAACACTCAGATGTCAGGGTTTCCCATCTGTTGAGGTCCATTCCCAAGGCCTTCAGATCCCGCTTGCAGATATTCTTGTATTGCAGCTGTGGTCTCTATCTCTTGGGCTCTTTCCCTGCACTAATTCTCTATACAGGAGATCTTTTGGAATCCGATCGTCCGCCATTCTCATGACATGCCTGAGCCAACATAGGCGTCATTATTTCAGTAATGTATACATGCTAAAAATTCCAGCTCATTCTAGGACTACTCTGTTTGGAGCTTTGTCCTGCCAGGTAATACCAAAAATGTGTCGGAGGTAATGCATATGGAAAGTGTTCAACTTCCTCTCCTGCCATGCACAAAGGGTCCGGGACTTACTGCAATACAGGAGTGAAAATAGAGGGAATAGAAATAGGGAACAGAAAAGAAAAAAGAAATGATACTACCTCCAGGCATAAGAAGGAAAGCCTCTTTCATTGTATTAAGACAGTAGCTTTTAACTCCGGTGTCTGGAGGGAAAACACTTAATAGGAAAAAAATCAGAAATTGTAGAAAACTGAGCACACGTGGAGGTTGTCCCTGCAAGGTATTAAACAGGATGGGAAATATTTATGTTTTCTCTGTTGGCTTTCAAGCTTTTGAGAAGAGAAAGCCTCTTTGCCCTCCAGCCGGGCTTGTCTCTCAGTGAGTGTTTGTGTATTTATTTTCAGAATGAAATGTTCTCTTTTTCAACGGCAAGCAGACAGACCCAAACATCCAGTGGCTTTGTTTGAAATTGATTTTTGTTTTAACTTTGAAAAGCTTGAAGAGTGTGTTGAAATCAATTCTAAGGTTGTTGCTATTTTGTTTTGTTTTTGTTTTTAATCCCACTTCATTGACAGAAAATTGTTGGTACTTTCCAAGGATTATTGTGTAGCAAAAGAGAAGCCTCCTTGAGTCCATCCAAGTGAGGTCCTTAGAGAGCAGGTGTTACCCATGGCAGATGGGGCTTCCCAAGCCCGGGGCACCTTTTGGGCAACTATAGTCGTTCATCAGAGCCAAAAGCCCGTATTCCAGCAATGCGGACCAGCAAGTCGTGACTCATGGCTGAGTCCAATTTCAGCCACACTGGAGACTGGAGTTGCACTCGACTCACGAGTTTCTGGGTGGGTGGGGGACTCATGACTTCGACCCATGTGTCCCAGTCATGTTGTCAAGTCCCTATAGGGCCTTCCCTTCCTGAAGCTGGCCCCAACCCTGCTCACTCACCAGCCTCTCAGCTGACTGGTGCATGCATGGGTGGAGGCAGCAGCATGCTCCTGGAAGGGAAAGCCAGACCAGCTGCCTCTAAAAACGGCAGGCGGCAGGCAGTTGTGGCAGCTGGGTCAATGGTAGTGGCAGCAGATAGGACTGCTGTCTCTGTGCATGCGCTGTGGCCTATCAGCTGGGCAGTGCATGCGCAGTCTTGAGTCTATGGGACTCTGGCCTGGAGACTCAGAATTGAGGCTCAGGGTCCCAAGACTTGCCCACATCCTTGCTCTATTCTAAGCCGATGGCCACAAATGTATTGGTGAGCTTGAAAAATCAGTAGCAAATTGTCCTTTATTAATGAAGTGCTTATTGTGCTCCTGGTACTCAGGAGCACTGTCAGCACCTCACGGATGAGCTGCAATTTGCCGCCATGACTTAAGCAGTTTCTGTATGCAACTATAAATAGCCAGCAAAAATCAATTTTTTAAAAACTTATTTTTTTTACTTTTACTTAATCTCCTTCTATGCTAAACCTAACTTATACGTTCATTACATCCTGTACTTATTGTAAGCACATGTATGTACGTAAGCTTTTTGACTGACGGCCTTTGTGTGCCTAGATGCGTTTTATGTCTAGAAGCAGGCGTCTTAAAATTTAAGCAAGAGGGGTTTCAAAAGCCTAGACAGCTCAGTTTACATTATGGTGGCTGTTACGGTAGCTGTGGAAGAGGATAAAGACACAGTAGGGCTGAGATAGAGAGGGGAGGACATAAAAAGGGCTGAGGGGTCTGCATCTTGTATACAACAGGGGAGGAAACCCTTGGCAGAAACCTAATGAGATGGCCTACAGAAACTGATGGCCTGAATCTGTATTTGGGGGAGAAAGTGGAATGACCCTAGAAAATGCACCCTAGTTTTCTAAAACAGATTTCATCTTGTTCATATTCGTGGTATCCACTTTTATAACCTATTGAATATATAGAATATATTAGGAGCTGGGATTTTTGGTCCTCCACATGTTTTGGACTTCATTTCCTGAGACACACAGCCACGGTGATGAGTGTTAAGAGATTATGAGAGTTGTAGTCTAAAACTTCTGGATGATGAATGATTTCTCAGGCCTGGCAGATACTGTATAGTACTTGAAGCTAATTCACATGTACATGCTAGTTACTTGATGGCTCTTAGCCTCAAGTGGCCAATAGGCATGTGTGAACAACCTCTCCTCTGTTGAAATATCAAGTGCACTTCTACAACTCAGTGTTACCTCAGTTATAATCCTTTCCAGTTAGGTCCTTCTATGCATCCAGGTGCATGTCTTGGGAAATCAGAGTGTGTGCATGCATTTGTTAGCTGATGCCTCAGTTTAGAAGTACAGTGGTGCCCCTCAAGATGATGTTAATTTGTTCCGCGAAAATCGCTGTTTTGCAAAAACATCGTCTTGCGAAATGCGGTTCCCCATTGGATTGCATTGAAATCTGTTTAATGTGTTCCAATGGGGAAAAATCGCCGTCGTTTTGCGAAAATCGCCCATAGAGAAACCGTTTTGCGAAGCACAGATCAGCTGTCAAAAATCGTCGTCTTGCGAAAATCAGTAAAAAAAAAAAACCGCAACCTGTCTTGTGAAGAACGGACCGAAACACTATAGCGATCACAAAAACTCATCGTCTAGCAAATAAACCGTTTTGCGAGGTAATCGTCTAGCGAGGCACCTCAGTATCAGGAGACAAACCACATGAGAGCATGGGAGAGTTAGTTTTTGGACTCCCAGCTCCCTGATTCCTCCAGCCATCATGGCCGATTGGCTGTGGTGACTGGCAAATTCAGGGAGCTGTGGTCCATGAAAGTTCTTTTTCCAAGGTCTGACAACCATAGACAGAGGTATACTTCTGTACTGTACTTTAAAAAACAAAACACAGTGTAATTCAGTTTTTCTGGGCAGATCTCTGCCTGCCTGGCGGGTTCTTTGCTTGGCCTATAAATCATCATGAACCACATCTTGCAATGATTGTTGAAATGCCTAAGAAAGTTTCAAAGAAAGCTATGCCATTGTGATTAAAGGAAAATAAAAAGAAAACTTATGAAGAGAAGGACTTTGTGCACTGTCCTTAGGAAGGGTTCACAGCATGCACAGTTAATCAGGCAGAAGCACTGAACTAATCATGAAAAAAGAGTTGTTAGTCTCCTTTATATGGACAGTTAGGTAGAAAATACACATTTTAAGCAGAAATGCACTTCCTGAAGTCAGGAATATAATGTAAACTGTATTCCCTTGTTTTTGTGTTTTTGTTTTTGTTTTACAAATCAACTTCAAAAGGAAAATGTTTTATTTCTCCAATGCAGGATTATTATGGTAAATGTTTTTTTTCAAGCTCACTCATGTTGAAGCCTTGGGTGAGCCAGCAAATAGGTGTGTCACCATGTCATGTGAAATGGCCCACTGCTGGGGGGCCCATCCCCACCCTTCAGCCCTCGGGATGCATTGAAGACTTTACTCCCACAGAAAATTGCTTCCAGAAGGCTTCCATTTTAAACAGACCAATTTAATATGTTAATTTTCACTAAAGCAAGGCTGTGCTTGAACTTAGAAGCTGAAGAGAAGACATTATGGATACTAGCCCCTCCTTAATCCAGATTCCACCACATCTTCCTATGTATAGAAGGGGAGTGAATGATCCAGGAGTCCCCTAAATGGACAGCATGTATGTGTTTTTGGGTGCAACTGCAACTAATCTACTATGAATTCACACCCAGGAAGTCAGGATTCCCTGAGTAAATTCACTTGAGTGAGTCATATAGGAGTCATCAGAAAAAAAGGAGAAAGGTGCTAATCAGCATTTATTAGCACCTTGTTAAACCAGCTCTACTGTAGCCATCCAGCTTTTCAAGTACAGCTACCTGAACAAATGTCATGTAGTCAACAGAAAATAATATGAATCTGACAGTCCTAATCTCAGAGCATTTCTTACATGATTTGTCAATGTAGTTGCAGCCTTCATCCATGTCACCCAACCTGTCTTAAGGTGAAGTGTAGCACCTTAAGTGTAGCATTTTGAAATTCTTTGGAGAACAAGCAACTTTGCTGCCTCAAGTTAAATGCATCAGAGTAGGCAGGGTGGGTTCCAATACTAGAAGACCTCCCCTGTCAAAAGCTGGGAATGTTGAGCAGATGTTGTTATCACTTGAACAAGCCACATGTTTTTCTCTGAAGTTACCTTGCAGGTTTTTATGCTATGGTTTGAGATACATACACATGCAAAATAATACGTATGGTGTTGCCTGCCCAGACACATGCATTAAAATTGTGCTAACCTTGATATAGGTTAATAGTTGGCTTTTCTCCTTGCTTTTACTATCCTGCATTCTCCATTTCTTCTCTTCTAGCATCTGCGGAAGACTTTTATTACACATCTCTGGGAGGAGAAACATCGATTGATGGAGTAGATGATGCAGAAGATTTTGAGAGAACCAGGAATGCTTTTACTTTGCTTGGTAAGGGCTTATTCTTAAGATAAAATGGGTAGTTTCCTGGTAGAGCATTTGGACAAAACTCCACTTCTTCACAAAGACTTTGAATAACCATGTAGAAGCAAAACATGATGGATGGATGGATGGATGGATGGATGGATGGATGGATGGATGGATGGATGGATGGATGGATGGATGGATGGATGGATGGATGGATGGATGGATGGATGGATGGATGGATGGATGGATGGATGGATGGATGGATGGATGGATGGATAGATGGATAGATAGATAGATAGATAGATAGATAGATAGATAGATAGATAGATAGATAGATAGATAGATAGATAGATAGATAGATAGATAGATAGATAGATAGATAGCAGGCTATACATTGCCGCCCACCCACCCAGCTGAGCTGGGCACTCAGTTTACCAACCTCAAAAGGATAGAAAGCTGCGTGAACCTTGAGCCAGCTACCTGGGATTGAACCCAGGTCATGAGCAGAGGTTTGGCTGCAGTACTGCAGTTTAGGGGCTTCCATGTGATGGCATGACTCCTGGAGGTTTAGGGTTGTGCTTATTAGAAATCAGTTGGCTTTACTTTGCTTTTCTATCTGTGCAATTTGAAATCCCAGGTCACAGCTTTTTTAATGCTTTTGTTAACACCGTTATCTAGGAGGCTGTGTTCACTAATTAACTGGTTTACCTTGTGGATTAAGACACTGAATATTTTAAAGCAAGTAGATGATTTTAAAAGTTGTTTTTAATGGAAGAAGCTGCAAAAAATCACAACCAGCACCAGTTAGGAATAAGTAACCATAGGAATGAAGAATCCTTCCATGACTTTCCTTTTATTCAAATTTGTTTCTTACTGTGAGAGTTCATGCAGATTAAATGATCAATTGAAAAATCATTTGATGTGACTCATGGGGGTTTCCTTCCTCTGGTCTTGGTCTGAAGGCATTTAAGGCTTTAGAATTAGACTTAGAATTAGAATTTTAGAAATTAAACCTATAAGATAACATTTGTCCATCAGCTGTTTTTCTCTCCTTATTTGCCCTATGTAGAAAACTCTGAGTAGAAGGTGCAGTGTTAATTACTCATTGTTTGTGTCCTTTTCCATTTTTTTAAAATGTCTGTTTGGGCCATACTAATCACCTCATCCAGATGAGATTTCCTGTGTTGTCAACTTACCACACACACATTAAAATAGGAGTTTGAGGAGGCAATAGATTTGTGCAGCAATATCTGCTGTGCTAGCTGCCTCGTTGACCCTTCGGTTGATTGCGTTCCTGTTTTTCCATGTGAGACAGAGAGATTCATGGGGTGATCAAAGTTCAGGTGCACTTGGGCTGTAAAATATGTGAGATACAAAAGAAATTTCCTCAAAAACCAAAACAGGCAGTAGAATCTGAAAGGGATCTCTTCAAATGGTGTTGGTAGGGTTTTAGGGGCTAATGAGATGTTAGAACACCCGCTACGTCTATCGAGTCAGCCCATTGGAAAGTAACTTACTTCTTTACTCACTGCAGCTAGACTTGAGTTCAGTGGAGAGAGCTTTGAAGACAGCCAGCAAATAAGAGGGATAGACAGGTTTATGGACAGCTGTCATTCGTTACTAGTAATGAAAGTTGTGTACTGATTCCGTTCAGGATTGCACCACAGCACCTTTCTAAATTGCTGGATACAGCACCAGCAGGGGAGTGTTTCCCCTTGAGTTTTGCTTGTGGGCTTCCAAGAATTATCTAGATTGACAGCGGAGAGAAACAAGATAGTGGCCCTGCAAGCTCTTCAGTCGGACCTGGCTAGCCCTCTGTTGCTGTTATGTGTGGTCAGGTCACTTCTGACCTATGGTAAACCTAAGGGACGTGGTGGCACTGTGGGTAAACCGCAGAAGCCTCTGTGCTGCAGGGTCAGAAGACCAACAGTCGTAAGATTGAATCCACACAACGGAGTGAGTGCCCGCCGCTTGTCCCAGCTCCCACCAACCTAGCAGTTCGAAAGCATGCAAATGCAAGTAGATAAATAGGGACCACCTCGGTGGGAAGGTAACAGCGTTCCGTGTCTAAGGCGCACTGGCCATGTGACCACGGAAGATTGTCTTCGGACAAAATGCTGGCTCTATGGCTTTGAAACGGGGATGAGCATCGCCCCCTAGAGTCGAACACGACTGGACAAAAATTGTCAAGGGGAACCTTTACCTTTACCTAATAAGATTTTGAGGTACATGAGGTTTCAAGGAGTGGCTTTGGTTCATTCTTTGGAAAGAGGCATCCAGAAAGTATGTCTTAGGTCCTATTCTTCCGTATGGCTACTGGTCTTTGGAGTAGCTTAGAGACCTTGAGGGTTGTATACTTGGGCATATCAAAAAGCAGCCCAGTGAGGGGTGGGGAGGATATCATTTGTAGGGTTGGAGAGAAGTATGTGGATGAGACTCAGGCTTCTATCTCTTTTCCATTGAGTCCTAAGGCGATTGCAGACATCCGGATCAAGTGCCTGGAGGCCAATTTGGAATGGATGGCAGCTACAAGCAGATTCTTAGTCAAAATTCCTTGTTGGAGAGAGGAGACAAGCAGCGCCAGGCTAAATTTTGAAGTGCAGGTGCTCATTATGATGGACTCCATGGCTAGACTCACTGCCTCCCCCCCCCAGGGGAAGTCCCAGGGCTTTGATGCTGAGAGCCGTGGCCCCCCTACCACGCTATGTGTGAACAGTGTCAGATGAGGTTCTACTCTTGCTTAAAAGATCTTGTGTGTAGGGTTTTTTTTGGGGGGGGTAGGGGAGATCCTGCTGGATTCAGCGCTGCCTTTGATGGCGTGGAGAGATGCCATTGATTTTGGCTTGTACAGAAACTCTGTCCCCATCTGGAAAAAGTAAACCTCACTCTAATCGTCTGTCCTCTGTTCACATCCAGACTGGACTACTGTAACATTCTGTAAATGGAGCTTTCTTCAAAAATAGTGTAGAATTTTCAATTTATGCAGAAGGCAGCTGTTTGGTGGTGAGGATATCTATTCTGGCCTAGCTACCCTGGTTCCCTGAGCTGCTCTGTAGCAATTTTAAAGTGTTTGCTGACTATATTCAGACATTATGAATGAAAGTGGTGCAGGGCCAAAAAAAAAAAAAAAGATGGGGAACCACATAAGCCCTGTCTGCACATCCTCACACCATCCAGAAGTAAGAGACACACATTTCTATATTCAGAGCGAAGATTTACAGAAGCACTGATAGTGCTCCCGTGATTGAGAGCTTTGATAAAAGAGCACTCTGGCATATTCAGTTGAATAGAAAGCAAATTAAATTTAGAAAGCAAATTAAAACGTGGGTTTTCACTCAGGCCTTTGAAAGCCTTACCCTTACTTAATTCTGTTGTTGTTTAGTCGTTAAGTCATGTCTGACTCTTCGTGACCCCACTAGGCCCTCCTGTCTTCCAGTGCCTCCTGGAGCTGGGTCAAAGTCATGTTGGTCGCTTCGATAACACTGTCCAACCATCTCATCCTCTGTCATCCCCTTCTCCTCTTGCCCTCACACTTTCCCAACATCAGGGTCTTTTCCAGGGAGTCTTCTCTTCTCGTGAGATGGCCAAAGTATTGGAGCCTCAGCTTCAGGATCTGTCCTTCCAACTTAAATCTACTAATTATTTAATTATTGGCAGCCCTGTGTCTATTGTTTAACTGATACCACTGTTGCTGCCATTCTGAGAGTTAGATGTTGTTTTTGAATATAGTTGGGTTTTAAAAGGGTTTATTTTTCTGTCTGTTGTGTTAATTTATGTTTATTGTTTAATGTGATGTTTATTTCCATTGTAAGCCACCTAGAGTAGTGTCTTGCCACTAGGTGGGCATGGTAGAAGTTCAGTTTCCTCCCCAGACTGTCACATTGACAATGCAGAAGTCTGCCTCACTTCAGGGTCTGGTGGCAGGGCTTACTTGTGCTTCCCTGTCTCCCGCTATAATTTTGGCACTTGTGATTGGGTTCTTTCTCTGCTGGGGGTGGGTCTTTCTTTTCCGCGGGAGAAATAGACGGAGACGAAGATAACGGTACAAACAGAGCTTCCTTATTCTTTTTAACTTCTGGATTGTCAACTCCAAAAGGGTCCAACAAACTCAACTCCGGTAGTAACTTGTAACTCTTAACATTCGTTCCATTCAGCTTCTTTACTCCCTTCACTCCCTCTTCATCCCATGAGGGGTTTGAACGGTTTGGTTCCAGGTTGGGAAACTCAAGGCTGCACAAATCGTAACTGGTTGTACCAATGTAAGTTACTTTCTTCCCTATATCTTGGGAGCATGGCACCACTACCATACTCCATCCTGCCTTCAACTTAGGCTTGTCTTTCTCCACTAAGCTTGGGGGATCTGGTAATAAACCTCCTCCCGTTCTGAGGTTTGGGAACTCACAGACTAACCCGACAGGCTCGTACCTTTGTAGCCCCTTTTCTTCAGTCTGTGCAGCTCTGTCTTCTCTCTCAACATCATGCTTCCTCCCTCCTTTTCTCCCTTCCTCCTCCTTTATACTCTCATCCCACCTCATAAAATCTAGCTCCTCCCCTTCCTTGGCTTGTCTACCCTCTGCCATGAATATTTTTTATTTTTATTTATTTATTTATTGTATTTATACCCCGCCTATCTAGTCATTTCGACCACTCTAGATGGCTAATATCTCTACTGCTTTGTTCCATCGTACTTCTCCTTCATCTATCTGAATCAGTTCTCCTACAGCGCAACCAGTCACTAACTGTTTTCCTCGGAGGACAGCACACTAGGCTGTTCTCCTTCACAGCACTCTACATTTTCAGGTATAAAGCCTGAATGGGCTCACTTCTAAAACCCTAAATGCGTTCAGACCAAGACCAGAAGACCTTTCCTTGATTCTGCACCCTTCATAATCATATTTGGATATCATTCCAACTTCCCAAACTCTGTTGAGAAAGGCTAGATGTGACCCTTCTCTGCTGTCTTTCCAGCCATAGACAATGATCTTTTCATTCAGGTGGGCCTTTGAACTATAGAAGGAACTTTTCACTAGGTGGGTGCTCTGCTTTCCTTCACTGTTGGGTTTTTAATCTTTAATGCTCAAATATGTTTTGTACAGTGGTGCCTCGCTTGACGAGGATAATCCATTCCAGCAAAATAGCTGTTAAGCGATATCCTCGTCAAGCAAAATAAAAAAATCCCATTGAAATGCATTGAAAACCCGTTCAATGCGTTCCAATGGGCTGAATAACTCACCGTCCAGCGAAGATCCTCCATAGGGCGGCCATTTTCTGCTCCCTGTCTTGTGAAAAAGCCTTCCTAAACACAGCGGGGAGCCATTTTGTACAGCTGGCAGCCATTTTGAAACCTGACGATCAGCTGTTTTTGATCGTCGTAATTTCGAAGAATCGGTTCCCGAAGCAGGGAACCGATCATCGCAAAGCAAAAAAAACCCCATTCAAACATCATTGTGAAGTGGATTTGTCGTCAAGCGGGGTAAGCAGCACTGTATTTCAATATTATCTGCTTTATTCTATTTTGTTGTACTGTAATCCTATTCTGGAAAGGTAGATGAGATAGAAATCCAATCAGTTAATCAGGCCAAGGATACTTACTCCCATATGAACCTGTCTGACCCCAAAAGCCTAGTGCATGTCTAAGGAAGGTTGGCCCCATCCCCAGAGAATAATGATTCTTCTGGGTGTCATGGAGGTGGTCACTAAAACCCCATCTCCGGCTACCCAAAACGAATTCAGCTGTTTTCTTTGATGTTTGTAATTTGAACAAGCATTGTTTCTACAACTACGTTTTCGGGCTGTGATAAATGGACACTTTTTTATCATTGGTTGTTTTTAAGAGAAGACTGACTTTCTCAAGGTGGGGCCTTAAATCAGACTGTTTAGGTCTTTTGCTGAAAACTGGATATGAATTCCTTTCAGGAGTGAAGGAGTCCCATCAAATGACGATTTTTAAGATACTTGCCGCCATCCTCCACCTTGGAAATGTGGACCTTCAATCGGAACGTGATGGAGAGTCCTGCAGTATATCAGTAAGTTCTTAATAGGCATAGAAAACGTCATCTGTGTGATTTGATTTGCCCCTAAACCCCAACAAAATAGCTTAGGGCTCTTTCGGTATTATACTGTATTGTACCTGAATATTTTAGCACTCCTGTTTGCCTCATTGGGGCAGCTGTTGTTCTGAGCAGGAAGAATTAAGCATGGTTGCATTTTATGATACCTGTTTATAAATGTGCAGATTGAGCATGGGGGAGCAAGGAAGGATCTGGAATAAGCTGGTCTTCAAAGCATCAGCGCCTCCAGAGCGAACAGCATGATTTACCAGAACTCCTCTCCAAAGATGCTTTTTGTCAGTCAACTACAAAACTACCAATGCAGTCACTAAACTAGTGAGATTATGCTGGCCAGTGTGTCTTTGTTTAAAATATTTCTCTGGGTTTTTAAGCATCTCCCTCTTTCTATTTTTATCTCTAAACAAATTAGGGCAATGACTAATTTTTTAAAAAAGTACTGTATAAAGGCTTCACAACAATGATTTTATTTACCTTAATATCAAGCGGATATGGTGGACAAAGGTTTTTTTTTTCATACCAAGAAAATAACTAGTTATGAAACAACTTGGCTGTATGGAACAAGAAGGTATTCAGCTAGTATCTAAACACCATTGGGGGCAGTGAGGAATGAGCTGCACATCCTTTGAACAATGAGGAGGATGAAAGCAGATATGGAATAGTATGGAAAGATATGGTATTTTTTTAGTATCCTGGTCTCGGTGTTTATCCATCTAGTTTAAGTTGTCTTTCCCAGCATTGGGCTTCTAGAACTTACTGGACCACAGTGGAGCAAGCGTTCTTTGTTTTGATCCAAACGTAGGATCAGTGAATGCAAATTACAATAAAGGAGTTTCTGACTAAACCTTAGGAAGACAATCAGAGCTGTGAAATGGCGGTAGACTCTCTTTCATCGAAGGGTTTTGAATAGAGGCTGGATAGTAATTTCATAAGCATGCTTTAGCTATGGAATTCCTTCATTGGGAGGGGGTTGGACTAAGTGACCCTTTGGGGTCATTTTCAACTCTACAGTTTGGTGATCTTTTAATCTCCTCAACCTTAATGGCTGTCTCCATGTCTCCCAGCATAGAGGTTGTGAACCAGCAGCTCCAGAGACTCAAGAGTGGGAAAGTCCAAAGCCAACATCACCATGTAGCTGAATGTTCAGAGTTGACTTAAGAGCCGGCTTTGAAAGAGGAACGTGACATGTGTCACAAAGCATTCAAGGCCAGAGGAGGCAGCCATTAATAAAGGGTAGAGCCTTTGAAAAGATAGAGACCTTTATGAATGGCACAGCTGCCATTCATAAAATGAGGTTGTGTAAGCAAATTTCTGCTGGCCTGTGCTCAAGGATTCGAGCTATCTGATTCCCAGCATGTCGGCTTTAAGGATGGACCAAAATGTGCCCTCAGAAGCAAGTTCTTCTCTATCTGATGTAAAAATGAGATGTTGCTGTTCTGAAAAACAGTGGTGCAGGCACTGAAACAAAACACATGGCTGTAATCAACCAGAGTTGGAGAACAAAACATTTGTGAGGGTTCATGAGCAGTGCTTCTTTCTTCCTTGTGTGTTTATTATACTAACAGTAAAAATGCAGTCCTATAGTACCATTTCTTATAAATCGATGGGCAGTTATCACGTCATGTTAAGATCAGTTTTCTTTTAAAAAATAAAATAAAATAGAAAGACGTGCTTTGGAGTGATGCTGCTGTTGCCCGAGAGATGATGCAATGGGCTATTTAATTTGAGGGCTTTGACGAACTATGTACATAAGCAAATCTTCTTTTATAGTGTCTCCCCTTAATTATATTGCCGTTATTTAATTAAAATGTAAGCATAGCTCTGTGATGCTAGCTTCGTCTGTTAACTCATTTAATTAGTGACAAGGCAACTTGATGTAAAAAAATGTGGTGGTGCAGAGAAGAACGTAGCTTGGCATAACCCATCCCTTGATTGGACCTCATTTTTCTTGTTTGCGTTCTTTTCAAATTGCTTGCATGATTGGTTTATGAAACATCCATGTTCAGAGGCAATCAACATCCAAGGCATGGAACCAACCAGTTACAAATAACAGCTTAGTTATAATCAGTTCCTTTCCCCAACAACAAAGGTATAATTGCATTATGTTGCGTTGTAACTTAATGAAGATTGGCATCAATTCTTTTATGGTTTATTATAGTTTTTTCTTTGCTTTTATATTTATGAGGGTGTGAACTTACAAAAAAAAAGTAGAAGAGAAATATCACATGGCAGAAGTCCTGTCTTGTGCTGGTGGTTTGTGCTCTTTTTTTTGTGAGCACAGAAGCAACAAGGAGACAGACTGGAAGACACTGTTCTGGATACCACAGTCCTGTGGCTTGTAGCTTTGAGGTTTTTTTTCTCTTTTCAGTAATGAATAGTATTTATTTTTATTACTATTGGGGGAAAAAGAGAAGTAACAGTTTTTCAAAATTGGGCATAAGCTTTCATGAACTGCAGACTGCTTCTTCAACTACAGATGGAATTATTTAAAGATTGCATCTAGAGCAGTAACTTACAAAGGTTGGAGGTGATGACTTGGAACTGTAACTATTTTCTTTTCAAAAGTAACTTTCAGGAACTAACAGTCCAAGGAAGCAGTAACAGATAAGACTGTTTCCTTTGTTCTGTGCTTGTGGGTGTCCTGGAAGTACATTGAATCAGATGGCTAGTCCAAAAAGGAACCTTGAGATTAAACCCTTTGACCTGTTCGTGCATTCCTAAGCTGTAGAGATCATAAATGAGAGGGCAAAGGTACAGTCTAGCTCTCAGAGGTTTTAATTCTCCAGCATAACCATCAGTTCCAGAAGGATCCTCACCGTTCTCGTACAACCTGGGCATTTTATCTGTTTCTTGGGGGTGCAAGAAAATGGCTCCTTAATGCCCGGTATTTCTGTGTGAAAAGCATCAGAAGATCTTCAAGATTTAGGATGGAGAATGTTTTGACTTCTGGATGTTGTCCCATTAGCCCTAGATGGCATCCCCTATTGAGAAAGGTGATAAACATTACAGTCCAACAATACCTAGAAGGTGACACATTCCCCACCCCATCCCTAAGGGAAGAACTGTGTTTAGAAGCAGAGATGCCTTAGGAAGTAAAGGGTGTTTGTCTGGAAGTTGAACCATGGCAACTGGACTTCTTTCTTACTAGGTTGAAACGTTTCACTCCTGATCCAAGTAGCTTCTTCAGTCTGAGAAGAGTTGGTAGGAGAACCCTGATATATTCTCCAGGTTCGTTTCACTTCCCCGTGGCCTGAATAGGCTCATTAGATGGACAAAGGATGGGGGGGAGTGAAAATCCCACTTCGGCAGTCCTTATCAACCCATTGTCATGGGTCCTTAATGATTGTTAACAGTGGTCTTTCTGTTGTGTGTGGTCCTTATCTTTCTGGGGATGGATGAAAGGGCAACATGATAAATAGGAGGCAGATTGTATCTAAGGCCTCCACCCCTGTTGAGTGAGGGATTTTCTATATGCACATCTAAAGCCTCCCTGACCCCTCTCTCAAACCACCTATCTTCTCAGTCCAAAATGAGTACACCTTGGTCATTAAATGAGTTTCCTTTGTCCTCCCAATGAAGGAAGACTGCTGATTGTGGTCCTGAGCTGTTGCCCCTTCTATGCTGGGCCATTCTCCTGTTTAGTGGCTGTTTGGTTTCTCTCATGTAGAGCTCGGAACACTCCTCTTTGCATTGCACAACATATACTATATTGCTCCTGTTGTGTTTTGGTGTCCAGTCTTTTGGGTGGGGATGAGTCTCTGCCTTAGTGTGTTTGTGGCTGTGAAGTGCATGGGTATGTGGCATTACTGATTAGAGATAAGAACAGAAAAATCTACTGGGTTGCCATGCAGATTAGGTTTGGGGTGGAAGCATCCAGTCCCCTGTATTAGATGATGGGGCTGAGAATGAGAAAACTAGCACTTGGGACTGGAACCTTTATTTTATTTAAAATAGTGGCATCCTTTCCCTTGGAGGTATAATCACACCTCATGAAAAGCTGCCTTCTACCAAGTCAAGCCTCTTGGTCCATTTAGCCCAGCGTTGTCAAGATGAGCTGGCCGTGGCTTTCCAGGGTTCTAGCCTGGAATTTTTCCAGCCCTACCTGGAGATGGCTGAGGATTGAATCTGGGCCTTTGGCATTTATACCATGTATTCTACCACTAAGCTTACATCCTCTCACCTTTGTGCAGTTATCTCTCTGCAGCCGCCACCTGGAGTCAGGATAAAATAATAGTTTGTGACATACTCTTGGAATTTTAGAAGAGGCAACTGTATTAGTCTGTGCTCTCTTATCAGGCAAAAACAAAATAAAAATAAAAAAACACGTTGTGGCACCTTAAAGTCTAACTGCTACACTTTAATATTAGCTTCTGTGGACAAGTTCACTTCCTCAGACATAGGAGTGCGATTACATGGCCAATTGCCTTTAAGGTATCTTGCAATTGTAAAACAAGCTGCCCCTGAGCATGAGCCTAAGAATTCTGCTTTTTATTCCCAGAGCTGAAATTGTGATATTTTCTCCCAGAACAAAATTTTAGCTGTCTAATTTAGACTGCTTGGTTTTGTTCATCTTGGTAAGCAACTGGATTTCAAAGGAACTATTGCTAAGCTACCGAAAACTACCCCAATATCTAGGAGATGAATCTTAACTTCTGCCTAAACAACAGGGAATAGCTTGGATCAATAAACGGTACTTGGGCACTCTGTAGATAAAATGCTAGTCTTACTGTTAAATGTCTTGATGATCTATGTATATGCCATAACCTATTATAAACTGAATCAGAGTGGCACCCAAACTAGAAATGAACCAGACTGTAACAGGGTCTCTGAAACAAAGCTCATCCCTTTAAAAGAAAAGAAAGAAGTCAAACCCTCACTCAAATCGAGGAATCAGGTGGGTCCTTGTCGTCTGCTTACAGCAGCTATTGCATGCTTTTCTGAATTGGATGTCTTTCTTTATATCCTAGAAACAGGATGAACACCTGCATAATTTTTGCAGATTGCTGGGCGTGGAGCACAGCCAAATGGAGCACTGGCTTTGCCATCGGAAGCTGGTCACCACTTCAGAGACCTACATCAAGAACATGTCTGTCCAGCAGGTTGTGAATGCCAGGAATGCGCTGGCTAAGCACATTTATGCCCAGCTGTTCAACTGGATCGTACAGCATATCAACAAGGCCCTGCACACGACCATCAAACAACATTCATTTATTGGGGTCCTGGACATTTACGGGTAAACAGAATTATTTTCCTGCTTGTCAGCCTTTCCTTCTCTTTTTCACTCCCCCTTCCCCAAAGGTTTCTGTTATGTTGACATTTGCTTTTGTGCGGTAGGACAATTCTGCATTTCATAGTTGGGGATCTCTTGTTTTTGCAATGCAGTGTGTTGTGTTTTACATGCTGACCATCTGGGTGTAGCTGCAGGAATGCAACCATAGCATGTGATGTTTATGCAACACACACATGGGTAGGCATATGACCACCACCACCATCCCTAAGACACCTGGCAAGCCTCAGATTTTAATGAACCATTTCCATGGGCCCTGGATGCTCCTGACCAAAAAATTCTGGAGAGGCGGGGAGGGAGGTTTTTTTTTTTCAGTCGTAGGATTCTTTGGAAGCGAAGGTTTTGCAGTAAAACAGGTTAAAGTCCCTCCCAAACGACTTCTAATGCTGTCTATCCCACTAGAATTCTAAATAACAGGACTTTGAGTTGCTAACCTTTAGCTCTGTTAACTGATTCCACACCTCCACTCACTACTTCTCATCAATATGACAACACAGAGATTTGCATCTTTAACCAGATCCTATGGAGAATCTCCAGAGAATAGAAGAGCCTGTTTTAATTACTGATGAGTCACCTGATCAAGTACTGTACTTGACTTACTGTATTTTTCCGTGTATAAAATGACACTTTTTCCTAAAATAATTAAAGGACAAATTGAGGGTTGTTTTATACTCAGAAGTAAGGAGGGGAGGAGGGATCAAAGTGCTTTGATCCCTGTTTCCCCCTCCACGTTTTGCAAAGAAAATGGAGGGGGAAAGCGATTCCTACTTTCCCCCTGACATTTTCATTGCAAACATCAGCATTCCCCCCTCCAGGCTTTGCAAAGAAAATGCACATGGAAAGTGATCTCTGCTTTCCCCCTACATTTTCATTGCAAAACGTTTGGAACAAAAATGTAGAGAGAAAGCAGCAATCGCTTTCCCCCTGCATTTTCTTTGCAAAACCTGGAGGGGGAAAGCTGCTTTTTGCAACTAAAATGTTGGGGAAAAGCTTTCTTTCTTGCAAAGAAAGAAATTTTGATTTAGAAAAGGGGAGGGTTATACACGGGGGCATCTTATACATAGAAAAATATGGTAATTTCATCTCCCCCAGTGCTGCAACAGGTGTTGAGATGTACTGCAATGTCCATTACTCCTGTTAGAAAGAAGTGCAACTACAGTATACTGAAATTTCAGATCATTTACTAAAGGACAAACCTCAGAGTAGCAAGAGTGATAACAGAACACATGGTGATATACCATGTTAAAAACATTATCTGCAGCTCTATCAGTGCTCAAAGCTTGACTGAAAAGAAACGCCTTAATCTGCCAGTGGAAGAACAGGAGGGAAGGCGCCAGCCTAGTCTGTGAAAGAGAGTTCTGTGGTTTTGGAGCAGCCACTGAAAAAAAAAACTAAGCTTAAAAATCTTAGACTGTCTGCTTAACTTGGGTCATGATCTTAGGAAATTGAAATCTTCCTCCTGTTCCCTCATGGAAGGGGAGGGAGCTAGTAAATATATATATATTTAAAGCCCTTGTAAGTTAGTATTGACATAACTTATCTTGTAGTAGTCCATTTCACTGATTATTTATTTTGTGAGAAAGTGCTTCCTTCCGGAACCCATTACCTGACAAGCCTCATTGGCTTAATGCCCTACCTGCTTCCCCTGCGCCAGATCTACTCTCGTGAAAGATGGAAGGAAAATTAAAATATATCATGGTACCCTCTCTCCAAAATGATCATCAGGTCTACGTGCCATCACATGTGTGTCCACATTTCTATCATCCTTCTTTTTGTAAAGGGGGGGGGAGCCTCTTTAGTCTTTTTTGCTACAACGGAGACCTTGTTTTTATTTGTTTAATGTTTTGAGCCGCCCTGGGTAGACTTTTGTTTAGACGGGTGGGATATAAATCCAATAATAAATAAAATAAAAACATTGTGATATCTTGATGCACAGTACAAAAGCAGTGTGCAAGTCATAAGATTCCTTTTAAAAAAAGAGTTCTAAAATTCCTCTGAGTTGTCTTGCTTTCAATTCTGAGTGACGAAGGAGGAGAGGAAGGGAAATGTACAGGCAGTGGAAAGAAAGGGAGCATGTGTGCCAGTCAGAGGGCTGTGCGTCGAGGAGGGGAGCGCGAATGAGACGATAATTCCCCTGAAAGATTAAATTAGAGGTGAGGATGTTAATAGCATGAAGCGTTGTGGAACCTTTTCCTCTCCCATCACGTCTGCTTATTTGTCTAGAGAAGACATGGGTTGCGGAGGTGGGATTACCTGCTTAAAAATGAAATGTAATAAATACTGGGCCCAAGCAGCTTTGTTTAATTGATCAAAGGGATGTTTCAGGGCAAGGAGCTTTTCCTGTAGAAGTGTCAGGAGTAGAATGTCTTCAGCAAAATGGTATTATCTGTTAGGAGTACTGGTGGAGATTAGATTCTGCCTTTTGTCTCCGTTCTTGATGCCTCCTTCACTAAGGAATACCCGCTAAAGATGTGAATTGCAGAATCAAGGCCAAAGGTGCCTCCTAGTTCTGCTCTCCTCCTCCAAAAGTCTGGAGCCGAGGCTTCTCCCCAAGTAGTGTGCAATAGCTAACAGGGTTGAATCCCTAGGGCTTTTTGAACATAATGGATTATGAGGTTGCCCACACACCACCACCTTCAGGCTTCCCTGTTTCCTCTGAGTTTAGGTATACAAACCTCAAAGTAGCTGAGAAAGCAAAGCATTGCAAGCTGTCTCCCTCTTGTAATATAAAGTGTTTGCACGTGGTTTGGTCTTGAATGGGTAATTAAGAGGCATTAACTTTAGAGAAGACCTGATACCCATTTCATGATACAGGTTGATCCAGCTGTCTGTGTTTTTGGACTTTCCTTATTGAGGAGTAGCAATGGGAACTGTAAATGGCAGGATAGTGGGAGCAGACGAGAAACCTGATTTGTGTTTCACCTTGCCATGCTTCCCCATCCTGTTTCAAGAAAGTTCTGCAAAATGCATTGGGGGGTGGGAATCATTGCTGATTGTATCACCTGGAGCTGTGCAATAAATTTAAAAAGATTTATGGCCGTTGCCCACAATATCTGAGATTTATTTTGGTATGTAGCTGATGCATCAACACTGTAATAATTATCTTCAGGGAGGAAATACCTGGGATGTATGCCTTTCTTTTTCCCAGCAGAAGTCAAAGTACAAAAAGGGAGCCTTTTCAGAGTTTTAGGATGGAGGGATGGAGGGATTTTATTTGTTTTATTCATAGACTGCATTTCTGCCAATAAGGGGACTCAAGGGGGCTCACAGTATTAAAAGGAATAGAATTAAAAACATAATAAATTAAATGTTTCAAAACAATTAAGCTTTATGCTAATTAAAATGCAATTGAATAATTGAAAGCAAACAAACATTAAAAACTATCTTAACTCCAAAATATATCTCCTTTCCTTTGCAGAGTTGGGTAAGTCTCTTGTGCCGTATGCAGTTGCCGTATTTTTCCATGTATAAGACTATACTTTTGTCTAAAATCTTTAGACTAAAAATTGAGGGTCATCTTATACATGGAAGCAAGCTGAGGAAAGAACAAAAATAAGTGGAGGGGAAAGCAGGGATCAAAGTGATCCTGCAGGGCTTTGATCCCTGCTTTCCCCTCCACTTGCTAAGCCCCACTTAGATTTCTTAATTTTGGATTAGAAAAGTGGGGGGCGTCTTATACATGGGGGCATTTTATACATGGAAAAATATGGTAATCTCTCTCTTTGTTTGTGTGTTTCAAAAAGTGTACACTAGGTTAAAACATTAAGTACAGTTAAAGAAATTTTTTTAGCAATGAACCTTAAACATTAGAATAATGAATTTGCGAGACTATCAGGCTGTTTCAGGCAGCAAAAAATATAAATGCAAGCTTAACATGGCTGGGCAGATTTTAAAAAGGTTGGAATGCCAGGTGAAAACAATACAGTGCAATATTGATGCCAAGTGGTCCTTGCATCAATTTCAAAGAAAGCACATTTCAAAGAAAGTTATCCCTTTGTAGCTGAAAAATGTACCTTTCTTACAGTTGGAATTACAGCCAAGAGTATCTTAATGGACAGGCAGGTTCATATTCCTGATGTTCAGATTTCTGGAGGTCCCTCCTTTGCCAGTTGAACTGGATGAAAATTCTGTTCATATGCAAAATACTGAGATCCAGCAGATCCTGCCTCCAACCACCAAAGCTGCCTTCAGTTGTTCTAGCTGTCTGCATGCTTTATGCGTGGGAATGAGCGCCCTTATAGACTCCCAGTTGCTGTGCTTGTCACCTTCTATGTATAAAGTGAATGTATACTGTACATTGGAACAGGGCAATCCTGTCTTGTTGATAGACACATTCTCTGTGACTTAAACACCTGGCTTTTCAGGGTTCTAAATGAACAGAGGATGTCTATGAACAGGGAAGGTTCTCCACTTCAGAGAATTTTCACAGGGAAGATGAAAAGTACACCCATTCCTTTTCCTTATGTGCAATGCTGACATGTTAATACAAGCGAAGAGAACTCAGTGTTTTCCAGATGCTTAAGACAGCTATCTTTTACGGCAGCTACCTTTCAGTACTTAAGAAATATATAAAGCCAGAGTGGGCAGCATGTTGCTTCCCACTGGCCTGTATGTGCCCTCTTGTACCTCCGGATCTTGCAGGGTCACCCGAAATGTAATATGTTTTTTTTGGGGGGGGGGGGAATGGAACTTCAAAAAGTCTAGGGTTGCGGTTGACAATTTTGTCACTTTTTGAGATTCTTCCAGGACCGCTGTCTCCTGCATCTCCCAAACTTTTAAAAAGGGTTTTGGCTATTATAAATAGCATGAGGACTTCTCAGTGAATCTCTCCATTTTTGTAAGAATTTTATTTGGAGGGGCAGTTCATGGGAACAACCCACCAAGGTATTAACAGCTCCCAAACCTCTGGAGTTTGCTGACCCCTGCTGTGGAAATCTGCACCATGAATACTGTGAGGGAAGTACATAGCAATACAGAAGTAGCTCTTATGCCCAGTGTTTTACCAAGTACGTCCTTCAGTGCAGCTTGACAAAGAAATGACTGTATAGAAAGAAGAATCTACTGAGTACTTTGGCCCAGACTGAAAATTTTCGTTAAGACATACAGTTATGATGAATATAGTTTAATTTTGTGTTAACCAACTTAGCAAAAAGAACATAGAGTGGTCTGGTAGTCCAGATAGGCAGGGTGTAAATCAAATAAATCAAATAAATAAATAGAGAAATATGGGGCAATAGGCTGTGGCTTAGTGCATGGGTTGATAACTACCTCCAGTTACATTTGGATTTTGAAATATAATGTGGGAATGTGGCTAAGTATTTCATTTCCAGAGCATCATGGAAACATTTGTGAGGATGTCTGTGAGGAAAATAGGTTGCTGAGGAAAACTGGTTCAGCTTACATTCAGCTGTAGCTATGTGTTTTAATTTGATCTAGAGCTACCAAAAATATTGAGTGAAATGATATGATAGCACTTTTCAAATACAGTGGTGCCCCACATATGGGGAAACATCACTATACGGAACCGAAAACGCCATAGAAATGCATTAAACTTAGTTTAATGTGTTCCTATGGCTCCTAAACTCACCGTTGTGCAAAGTTTCCCTATAGCGCCGCCATTTTCGTGCCCTCGGTAAGCGAGGGCAGGGCACGAAAATGCTGCACGCGGCCATTTTGGCCATCCAGCGGCCATTTTGGAACCGCCGAACAGCGATTTTAAAAATCGCAATGCGAAGATTGGTAAGCGAAATGCTTACCGATCGTTGCAAAGCGATTTTTTTCCCTATCTAAACATCGCAGTGTGATCGCTTTTGCGATCGCAATTGCGACGTCGCTATGCGGATTCATCATTAAACGGTGAGCTCGTTAAGCGAGGCACCACTGTACTTGAAAGGTAGTCATACAGAGGAGGGGCAGGATCTGTTCTCAAGTGCAGGATACATAATGAGCTGAAGCTACAGGAAGCCAGATTTTGGCTGACTAACAGGAAAAACCTCTTAACTGTTAGAGCAGTATGACAATGGAACTAATTACCGGGGGGAGGGGTAAGCACACCAAAGCTGGAAGCATTCAAGAGAAAATTGAACAACTATCTATCACATCTGCTTTGATTTGGATTCCTGGATCAAGCCTTAAGTGTTGTTGGGTTGCAACACTCACTGTTCCCTGCCTTTGATTGTGCTACCTAAGCTTGATGAGATCATCTCTGGAGGCCTGTAGGTTGACACCCCTGCTCCAAACTCTTGGGACTGTAAAATCATAGAATAACTGTGCACGTCATGCGCTCCCACTATGGTTTTATGAACTTTACATACTTCTGTAGTGAAAATTCCTCTGAAATCTAGAAAGAGCTGTTATTCCCCATAGAAGGTCCCAGAAGACATCCTGCCGCTTACGTTGGCTTCACCACCTCCTATTATTCTGATAAGATCATAATATGCCTGACAAGCCAAGCAGGCTGGCGGGTTTGGGAGGGCCCTTGAACCAAGCTGCTCTAGTTTTTCCAGCTTCAAAATTACAGCCCTCAAAACACAGACAGATAAATAATTAATATTCTTAATGCTTCTAATTGGTTTCAAAGATAAAAGTTAAAAAGGGCCTTTTCTGTATCATGAAAACAAACAAGATTGCTCAGAGGAAGAACGGTTTGCACTGCATTACCGCAGACCTGCTTTTCTCAGTTCCTTGTTGGCCTGACACCGCCACCATAGGGCCCTCCGCCCTTCACACATACGTAAGTCCTTGCAGGAGAGGATATATAGTATATAACTTGTAGAGGTATGGGTGACCACAGACAGTGGTCTTTGTATCTTGGAGAGCTGCTTCTTCATATCTTCTACAGAGCAAGGAGACCATGTCACCCTGTTTTCTTCCCACTAGCTTGTTTTAGGCTGGGGGCGGAAAAGTTAAGTCACTTGTGGTTTGGCGAGGGAAGAAAACATGGACTAGAAGGAAGCCAGAAGTGGAAACGCAGTTGTATTGGCCCGTTGACAGTTGTGTGAGATTAGAGAACTGTTTTACGGTTTTATCAGGGAGGGCTTAAGGATACAGGATGCTGGTGGCAGAAATAGAGAAAGGTCCAAGGCTGCAGTGCCCCTCTAAACCCTTCAGGTAGCTGATCTGACAATATCGTCTTAATTTTATGGCTCTTACTATGTACTTCTCTTGATTTATCAGTGGGTCAGTGGGTCTATTCTGTTTGAGGCTATCGACAGGATATTAGCCCTTCTTTCTTATCAGTACCTGTCCATTCTTCAGGATTCAAGAAGGCTCACCTGTATTTTCCCAGGTAGTCTTACAACCAAGATTTCATCATCTCCAAACGATGATAGCTTTAGACAATGCAAAGATTAATAAAATGGGTTCTAACAAAGAAGCATTGATCCATCTAAGCTTTAATTGCTGTAATTCTGTACCAACGTTGGAATACCCCTCCAAAAGTATCATAAGATATTCCTTTATCTCACTTTCTTTCTGGCCATGCAGTGTTCTGTCTTTGGAGATGAGCGCAGCCCTGCTAAACATGCCGTCCCAAGATTCAAAATGTGCTGTATGTAGCCAGACAGCTTTTGCATGTTTGTGCCTGAGAGATTTGTCTGCTCTATGGAGTTTCCCTGTCTTCTGTTGTGATAGGATAGGCACACACAAAGTGCATTCTGTGTAGCTGCATTATTAGCACACTTCTTTTTTTTTAATGAAACATTAGCAAAATAAAAGCTGTAGTGAGAAACATAACACTGTGTTTGCAGGATGCAAAAAAAAGTAAGATTTTTTTTCCGTCTTCAGTTTAAAATCTCTGTGGGTTTACATTTTTCATGAAAAAAAAAATCTGTCTTTCTAAATAGCATGACTGCTTGCCCAGCAGAACAATATAGTTCCTTCATGAGCATCTGGTTGCAGCTGTAATTTGTTTTTTAAGCTAAAAAAGGAAAAAAATGCAAAAAGCTGGTGTAGTGTAGAAATTACAGAGGTAGGGTTAGGAAGTTCTGGGTTCATATCCCTACTCAGTCATAAAACTGATTCATGACTTTAAGTACCTTAAGCTATTCTGCAGTACAATAATGAGGGTAAAACTTCATAATCATTGTGTTCATTATCTTGTCTTGCTTAGACAAAATACAAGGTATAGCTATTATTAGCAGTGCTAGTAATTTCTGACAATAGTAATAGAAGAAACTTGTGTGGCTTAAATTTTTTAAGTTGTTATCAACTCACTTCCAGTATACGGTAACCTCATGAATAAATCACTTCCAAAATATTCTATTCTTAACAGCCCTCTTTGGGTCTAGCAAACTAAAGGCTATGGTTTTCTCAAATGAGTCACGCCATCTCACGTTTGGGCTTTCTGTTTTCCTTTTTGTTCTTTTTTTAAAATAAAAAGTTCTTTAAGTTATTTTAAGTTAATAATTAGGGGGCATCAGGTCAGTTCTGAATAACAGCAGTCCTTCCCAAGGTTTCCTAAGTATAGGATACTCTGAATTGATTTACTGTTCCCTTCTGGGAGCATTTTGAGACTGTGCCGCTTGCCCAAGGCTACACAGACTGGATGTTGTCCCTGGAGACATAGTGGGGAATCGAACTCCCAACTTCTGACACCTAACTTGCTGAGCTATCCCACCACCACTGTTAATTTTACAGTCCAGCAACCTAGCTTTCTTGAGCTAGGACTCTGAAGATTTTGTTCAGAAAGGCTTCTTGTTCCTTCCAGAGGATGTGGGGCAAATTTCCCCATGTTTGATAGGCACCCTGTCTTTGCCAACCTTCCAGAACCCGGTACCCTTCAGAGATCTTGGATTATAATTCCTGTCCTCCCTGACCATTGGTTACCGGCTGTAGCTGATACAGTTGCAGTCCAAAGCATCTGGACAACATTAGTTCAGAGAAGGCTCCTTTTTGCTAACAATTATTCCAAGAGTGCTTTAGCATGCTAAAGCATTTCCGGTATGTTGCCAGAATCCTTTTATTTATATACACTGGGAGGTAAGTGCAATGCCATAAGTCTCAGCAGCCACTTCCCATTACAGTGGACCCTCTACTTAAGGAATTAATCCGTATTGGAATGGTGGCTGCAAGTTGAAAAGTCTGTAAGTCGAATCTCCATTGACCTACAATGCACTGAAAACCGATTAATCCCATAACCAGTGGTTTTTATTCTATTTTTATTCCATTTTGGTTTTTTTCTAGTCTGTAAGTCGATTCTCCGTCTGCAAGTCGAATCTAAATTTTGCAGCCAGAGAAGTCTGTAACTCGAAAAGTCTGTAAGTCAAGCCGTCTGTAAGTCGAGGGTCCACTGTATTTAAAAAGTCACAAGTTGCATTCCTCAACATGCACCGGTCATGTGACTTCCTACATGAAAGAGAAAACAAGCAGCAACTCCTTAATTAGCAGCACTGAAGTTCACTTCTGTAACATAAGCCAGTATATACAGTATATATACATAAATAAATAAATAAATAAATAAATAAATAAATAAATAAATAAATAAATAAATAAATAAATAAATAAATAAATAAATAAATAAATAAATTCCTAATGGGAAAAACCAAGGTAGCCTGCAGTACTTTTCATAGCTTGCTATACCCTGGGAATTTCTCATTTCCAGCTGTTACCGTATTTGGAATGTTGTAGCTTTGTTGAAAATATTGTTTTTTGTTTCCCCACCACCAAAATACTAGTTGGCAAAATGTAATCTTTGGTTGATACCAAGTTGTAGCAGAATAACCGCAGCTTGAAAGTAACTAGGCGTATTATGAACGGTCAAAATCTTGACAGACGTTTTGACAGGAATGTTTCAAATTTTAAGCCATTCTGTTATTTATTTAGTTAAATTCCGAACGGTCCATCTGACCAGTGGTCACTCTGGGGGTGTACAACATAGTATAATCAACATGAATCTATAATTCAACAAACAGTTAATATAAATTAAAATCAAAATAAAATCAGGCAGTAGTTATAGATGTTATCTGTCCTAAATTGCAACTGTAGTATTGGTGGTTTTTCTTTTTTTTCATCTTCTGTTTGTGCAAGTATTTTTTAAGGAGCTAACCCTAAACCTAACCCTATTTTAAGGTATTTCAAAATATCCAAATTCTACCCTACAGGGAAGCAGAGAGTTTTCTCCTGTGTTTTTCTGGCATGCTGGTAATGGCAGTGCAAGGCAACACAATGGATTGTTTTTTTGTGAACAGAGAGATAAGAATGATAGCTTGGTTGTCACAAAGAAGTAGTGAGTGTCAAAACACATTTAATACTTTGAACATGATTGGTATTCAGGGACCTGATTTCAGGGAATAGGGGGAGAGCCGTCCACTTTTCAGAAACCAAACAGAAATCATAACCTCACAAATCCACTTAAAGACCAAAAAACTAAATCCGAGTCTTTGATGAGAAGAGTGGGAGAATATAAAACTATTTCAAGGAAGAAATTCCCTTAATCAACCTTAAATCAAAGGGATTGAATTTCCTTCAGAGCAACATGTTTACAAATCGGAAATATTAATGGTATTATCTTAAGCCTTTGGTCCTCTTGGTCTGTTAAGAATTAAGCTGTTACACTTGACAATAGAAGAGCTTTTAATCTGATAAAACTGAAAAAATAATAACTGGGGAACATATTAAACTGAATGCACCAGCATTAAATAACAAGATTGTAGGGCATGAGGAGTTACAAATGTAGCTCCTAAGAATGAAAATTTAAAAATGCGTTTAAGCTTTTTATCTTTGTGGTCCAGTGAAAGAACTCTTTTATCATCTCAAAAGCATTATTAATTGAATGAAAATATTGTGTTACTTCTTCCTTCTTTTTATATTATAAAAAGTGGATGTTATTCACCTCTAGCTCTTGAGGTCAATGTGAATTTTTTTTTTGATACGCCAATTGTGTTAAAAAGGTGGGAAGGGAGAGACTACTCAAACCTCTAACTATCTGGGCCATCGACATTTCTGATTGGAACATACAGCTACTATAAAAGTGGCTGCTATAATGATAACAGTGGAGTTGCTGCCTATTTCTCTTATTTGTGAATAGAGAAATCATTGCCGATGTGGCAGCTGATGACGTTGTATTTTATTTTTGCTTGACATTTGGGTACTTTGGTGCATTGTAGCGCATTTTCAATAGTGGCTTCAAAGGCTTGGCACTAGATTGTGGAAGCTACCAAGGACACAGTGGCCTTGTAGGCCCGTTCCAAATCAATTATTCTATGATTCTGTGACTATACTGGTGTTCTGGCAGATGCCCAGTGTTGCTGATTTGACACTTGTTGGCAGCATTGTGGAGGACCTAGAGTTGTGTAGGGTCGGCACACAGGAACTTTCTGAGTAACAGAGACTGTGACATAATCTGTCACTCAAATTGGGCTTCCATATTCCTTTTGAGTTTGCTTGTTTGTTTATAATAAATATTATTTATTTATTTTATTGGACTTCTACCCCACCCATCTCAACCAAAAGTCTACTCTGGGCGGCATTACAAATTTAAAAACAGTGAAACACCCAATAAATATATAGCTTTGGTGCAATTCTCAAAGTATCTGGAAGAGAAATGGATTTTCCTACATCCATTGTATTGTTGCAAACTATCCTTGTAATGCAAAGTAGTTGTAGATGAATTGATTCTGAATGGGCAATTAAGAGCCATTAACTGTGCAAAAGATATGCTCCTCAGTTGTTACTATGGTCTGATCCAGCTGCCTGTATCATTTGGATTTTGTGTGGTGGTGGTGGTGGTGGTGGGGACTTATTGGATGCGTGAGGGTTTTATTTTGTTTTATCTTATACCATCAACGGACATGATAGACATAATGATGAGACAAATCCTTATCCTGAGAGGGCTTTATGGTTCCAGTTTTTTAACATATAAGGAAATACTAAGGAGAGAGCAGGCGAGAAAAACAAGAATGTATTCGCGAAGGCTTTCACGGCCGGGATCTAATGTTTGTTGTGGGTTTTTCGGGCTCTTTGGCCATGTTCCGAAGTTTGTTCTTCCTAACGTTTCGCAACAGCACTCTGTGCTCTGGTGTAGTTGGCTTGGGAGTGCAGTATTTATGGCTGTGAGATAGGCTTTTGTCTTTTTCTGTAGATGAGTGATTAGTGTGTCTTGTTGTGGCTGTATTGTTGTGCTAAGGAGGAGAGATTATTTGTCACTGTGATTGATGGGTGTCATTAGCTGGTCTTTTGTGTGTAGTCCTCTGAAGATGCTGGCCACAGAGACTGGCGAAATGTTAGGAAGAACAACCTTCAGAACACGGCCAAAGAGCCCGAAAAACCCACAACAACCAAAAACAAGAATATTTGTGAATGCAGTTCTACTTAGACTTCTCTCATATTAGGATAGGCTGTGGGTCAAAATAAATGTTATGGTGAAACTGTCATTAGAATGGAGCTCCCTCTGAACATTATATTCTTTTGCTTATCCTCATGGTGCAGTGGTTAAACTGCAGTGAAGACTGCTCACAACCTGATATTGATTGTGGTGATCTCAGGTTACGCAAGGTTGTCTCAGCCTTCCATCCTTCTGAAGCTGGTAAATTTGAGTACCGAACTTGCTGGGTTGGGTGAGAATGTGTTGTCTGCATAATTAAATTGTAAACTGCCCAGAGAGTGCTTTAAGAACAATGGGGCAGTGTAAAAGGAGCACAATTTATTCTAATGTAAGAACTGGATAGCTCAATGATTTAGGTATCTGGCTACAGAGCCAGAGGTTGGGAGTTTGATTCCTCACTGTGCCTCCTTGACAGGGGCTGGACTTAATGATCCGTAGGGTCCCTTCCAGCTGTGCAATTCTAAGATGGTGATGATGATGATGATTTCTCAGCTTCACACATTGCAGATTCACTTTGCTTCTGATTGGTGATAGGTTCCATTTGCAAGACGTAGCATGCAAAATAGAAACTTAAAGAATTGGGTCTTTCTAGTGAAATGTGTTATCATCAACTTCCACGTTCAGGTGAAAGGAAGAATTCTTACCACACAGTCACATATCAGAGAAATTAGAGAGTGAAAGGGCTGAAGAACATGACCCCAAGACATGCTTTCCAGAGTTCTTTGGGGACTTCCGAGGAGTAGATTGGATTCTGATGGATAGATGGGATGTCCTGAGCAACCAGGACAAGGGTGGGCAGTGTGGATCAGTGGTTCACAGCGTTGGGTCCCCAGATATTCTTGGACTAAAACCCTGAAATCCTGGCCAGCACAGTTCGTGATGAAGGCTTCTGGGAGTTTTAGTCCAAGAACATCTGGGGATCTAAGATTGGGAACCACTGTTCTAGAAGTTGAGGAACTTTATACACTCCATGCTAGATCTCATGGGGAACTAGCCCCTTAGAATGTTTGGGGAAGTGTTGGTGTGAGGACTGTGGGGTTCAGGAGGGTTTTGCCCATCCAGATCTAGGCCAGTGATGGTGAACCTTTTTGAGCCTGAGTGCCCAAACTGCAACAAAAAACCCAACCACAACCATCCTGAAGAGTCCCACTTCTCCGCCCGCACAACCTTTAGTGCCTGCCTGGAACATCCCCCACTCTGCCTGAAGCTGCAGTCCTTAAAGGCATAGGTGGGAGGAGCCAGGTGTTGTCATGCCTGGCGTCCGAGAGTGTGTGTGTTTGTGGCAGTGGCGGCCATTACCATCTTGACTTTCCCTTCCTTCCCAAGAGTTATTCCCGAAATCTAGGGTTGGAGGATGGGAAAGTATTTCTTGATGACGATTTATGGCTCGAATGCCTATAGTGAGGGCTCTGCATGCCAGTGGTGGCAGGTGTGTCGTAGGTTCGCCATTGCTGATCTAGAGCAGTGATGATCAGGAGAGAGAGGTGGTGGTGATGGTAGCCAACTGCCGGACTTATGACTCCGATGAAAAAGAAGCGGGGGAGTTTAGGACAGCAAAACTCCCAAGAGATGGAGAATCGCTGATCTGAAACAGGTCAGAGAGTTTAAAACCCTCTGATTTATAAGCAGATGGCACTTAAAGAAAGGGATATTGAGTTATATGTGTGTTTTATACAACTGTTTGTTCATGTTTCCAGGACAGAAAGAATTAAACAATTAAAATATAAATGCAAATGAAGTTGGGTTAAGAAAATAATAAACTGACCTGTTCAGCCTTTACCTAAGATTGTTGTTTTTCCTCTGTAGGTTTGAAACCTTTGAAGTGAACAGCTTCGAACAATTCTGTATCAACTACGCCAATGAAAAGTTGCAACAGCAGTTCAACTCGGTAATTTGGGCCTTAGAACTTTTTTTTCTCAATAACCTTGTCTGGGGGTAGGGGGAAATACGTCAGAAATCATCAGACCCTGGCCTTCAGTTTCAATATGTATGCAGAAGGAGGCAAAGGGCTCCCCAAAATATTGTAATTAACATGCAGCAGTTTATTGCTGTTTACATATGACCTATTTTGTCTTCCTTGATATTAGCATTTATTAAGTATGTTTAAAAACATGCAGAAACACTCAATATTTATAAATGGTGTTGCTATATTATTTGTACTTATTTGAATTCAAGAGTGCCTTCCATCAATTTAATCTACGATGTAGCTTCAGTAAATGTTGATTTACTTCCTGAAATCATTTTAAGCATTCACGTTATTTCAAACATAATCCCAGTTTCCTGATTATATAGTTTACCTATAACATTTTCCTGTGTCTTCCTTTAAACCATCAGTGGAATCACATGAGATGACGAAGTACAGTGGTGCCTCGCTTGATGAGGATAATTCATTCCGTTGAAATCGCTGTTAAGCGAAATCATCGTCAAGCAAAACGAAAAAGCCCATTGAAATGCATTAAAACTGGTTCAATGCATTCCAATGGGCTAAATACCTCAGCGTCCAGCGAAGATCCTCCATAGGGGCAGCCATTTTTGGTGCCTGTAAAGCGAGGAATCCATCCTAAAACACAGTGGGGAGTCATTTTACACAGCAACTTCCATATATAGGGACATTGTATTCTTTGGTTCTCAGCAAGTCGATTGTAGTCATAGATTGCAATCTCTGAAACTAAATACACCTTATAATTCCATAGCTTGTAGAACCACCTTTAGCAGCAATAACTTGAAGTAAATATTTTCTCTACAGTGGTGCCTCGCTTAGCGATGTTAATCCGTGCAGAAAAAATCGCTGCTAAGCAGAAATAAAAAGCCCATAGAAACGCATTAAAACGTGATTAATGCGTTCCTATTGGCTAAAAACGCACCTTTAAGCGAAGATCCTCCACAGCGCCACCTGAAAACAGCAGGCGGCCATTTTGTTTACCCAGCAGCCATTTTGAAACCGCCGATCAGCTGGCCAAAAATGGGGGCTTTGCAATGATCGCTTCCCTGCGATCATCGCAAAGCGAATTTCCCCCATAGGGACCATCGCAAAGCGATCGCTTTTGCAATGGCAAAAAGTCCATCGCAAAGCGATTTCGTCGCTATATGGAGCAATCGCTATGCGAGACACCACTGTGTAACTATCATTTTCTCATATCGTTGTGGAGGAATTTTGGCCCAACTTTCTTTACAACGTTGCTTCAGTTCAATGAGGTTTGCGGGCATTTGTTTATGCACAGCTCTCATAAGGTCCCATCACAGGATTTCAATTGGGTTGAGGTCTGGACTTAGACTGGGCCATTGCAACACCTTGATTCTTCTCTTTTCTAGCCATTCTGTTGTAGATTTGCTGGTGTACTTGGGATCATCGTCATGTTGCATGACCCAATTTCAGCCAAGCTTTACCTGTCAGACAGATGGCCTCACATTTGACTCTAGTATACTTTAGTGTGCAGAGGAGTTTATGGTCGACTCAATGACTGCAAGGTGCCCGGGTCCTGTGGCTGCAAAACAAGTTCAAATCATCACCCCTCCACCACTGTGCTTGACAGTTGGTATTAGCTGTTTGTTCGTGCTGATATGCTGTGTTTGGTTTTCGCCAAACATGGTGCTGTGGATTATGGCCAAACATCTCTACTTGGGTCTTATCTTTCCAGAGGAAATTGTTCCAGAAGTCTAGTGGGTTGCCCAAATACAACTTTGCATGTTCGGCTTTCTCTTTGTTAAATAAATCACAACACATCGTAATATGTTGTGTGTTGTTGTTCATCTGAGGTTGTATTTTCCTAATTTTCGGACCTCCTAAGGACCTGATGATTTTCATTATGTCCTGATATGTAAATGCATAGAATTCAAAGAGGGTGTACTTTCTTTTGCACATGACTGTACAAATGCAGATAACGCGTATTGGGCCAAACCCATGTTTAATCCGGGAACTGATTAAATAGCTTCTTAGGCTGTCTAAAAGTCTACTAGACTCAAGAGAATGTTTTTAGCTTATCCTCCAATTAGTCATTCCTAAATACAGGTGGATTTTTACTGTCTGTTTCTGTTGCAGCATGTATTCAAATTGGAGCAAGAAGAATACATGAAGGAGCAAATTCCTTGGACACTCATAGATTTTTATGATAACCAGCCATGCATAGACCTTATAGAAGCCAAGCTGGGTATTTTGGACTTGCTGGATGAAGAATGTAAGGTAAAAAGAACAAAATGCATTGTCAATGTTCTGTGATTAAATTAAAGGGAAGTAGAACTAAATCCAGGCATTCATTGAAAGTAGGCCTGTTGAGTCCATGAGAGGAATGATGGTATTTACTCTGCATCTAAGCCCTTCAGGTACAAGAATACCACCTTAAGCAATAAAGTTTAAAAGCTGTTTTTCTTTTTTAAAAAAATCTGTCTTTGCTATTACCATTATTTACCAGCGATAAATAGCAGGGCAACAACAGCAGCATTTAAAAATCATCCCCTGGATAATAATCCATCTCCTGCGTACCTTTTATTTAGTTTCTTGCCTCACACTTTAAGAATTTATGCTCCACTCTTTGCATAGATGTTTTTATTTCAGATGTAACGAGGAATATAATAAAGTCAATAATGAAATTATGGGAATGCATTAAAAAGGCTGTAGTCAAAGTATCAGCGAGGCGTGTTTAAAGGCCTGTGAGAATAAAAGCAAAAAGGGGTGGGGGAGAAAAGCATGTGACTTATATACCACAGTATAGATGAAAATCAGGTTGAGAATATTCTGTACTCCAGTTTTGGAGATCCAGGTGCTAATCTGTGATCCACAAAACCCATAGTGAAAGTATACATCACAGATAACATGTCTTCAAAAGGGGAAATAATTTTAAGCACTGAAAGAGGAGAAACTCTTCACAGTCCCTATAAGATGCCAAACAGCTTCCTTTGTTTTGTGATCAGTCACTGGGAGGTAAATTCTGGCTTTGTTCGCCGGTGTTATTCCTCATATATAACAGTGTGCCTGAATGGCATCTTTGGAACCCTAACTTGAGTTCAGCTGTTAGCAAGCTCCTTTCGGTACCATGTAGTTTGACCCTCACTAGGTGAGCTTGAGCACGTCGCTCTGTCTCTCAGGAGGCATTAACGAGTAATTCAGGAAATGCTCTCAGACTGGGACAGTCTGATTCATATGGTTTCCCACTGACATCACGACGGTCAAGTCCATGCAAATCAGCCCAGCGTTTTCCCCCCAGTGTGTACTTTTTTCCTCCACTGCTGGAGCTTCTACTTTAAAAAAAACCAAAAGAATTTACATCAGTTCAGGCAGTGTGGTTGCTTGAGCTGATTCAGGGAACAGAAGTAGGTTCTTCCAGCTTCCTTGTTCAAAGAGGGGAGAGAGAGCAAAGCAAAGGGGCATTTGTGGGGGTGTCAATGCCTCTCAATTGAGCACCCCTTGTCTCCAAACTATTTTCAAAGGGCTTGGTGGCAGCATTGGCGTGCTAGAGCACCTGGAAACCAAAGGGGTGGGTGGGTGAGAAAGCCTGAGGAGTCAGTAGAGATCAAGGAACAAATTGTTAATTAGCAGCTTGTTAAGATTGCTGTTTGCAGCTTGCTAAAGTAGCTCTGCTGCAGCTGTTCCTCCTGCAGATCTGGATGACCACAGCAGAGCCACCCTCACAAACTGCAAAGAAGATGATTGTCATAGTTGTTGTGGGTTTTTCAGGTTCTTTGGCCGTGTTCTGAAGGTTGTTCTTCCTGACGTTTCGCCAGTCTCTGTGGCCGGCATCTTCAGAGGACTGGAGTAGGAACTCTGTCCATGCTCTGTTGCTGTTTGTTGGATAGTTGAGTATTTATAGCTGTGGGAACAGCTTTTGTCTTTTTTTCAGGAGATAGGGTGATCAGCGTGTTTTTGTTGTGATAAGGGGGAGAGATTATCTGTCAGTGTGATTGATGGGTATCGTTAGCTGGTCTTTTTTGTCACTTTTGTCACTTTCCTTCTCTTTACTGACTAGTGTGTGATTGACTACAACAAATTGCAGCTTTGCTACAGGCAGCACCATGCCTTGGGTTGGAGCTATATGATGGGACCCATTGATCTAAATCCAGTTGCTGGTCTCAGTTAGAGTAGAGCCATGAATCAATGAATACTAGTTCAACATTTCCATAAATACCCTCGATTCATTGGTTCTACTCTAGCTGGAAGGAGCAGTTGGATTTAGGACATTGTGTTTTGGAAGTAAAGGAGAAAGTATGCATTTTGGTGCAAAGTAGCTGAATAAACTTAGTTATTAACGACTGTAATAAACTTTAGAAAAGTGTGATTAATGCAATCCTGTCAGATCTTCACATTACAAGGATACCTGAGTAAGTAAATAACCACAGGGTAGCTTATATTTCTGACATGCAGAAACTATCTGGAAATGTTTTTAAAAATTTTCTCTGTTCAGTGCAATAATTAAAAAGAAAATAAGAGAGCTGTTTGAATGTTGCATGAAATTATGGAACAGAGAGAAGATGCCTGAAAAGTTACTGCTGAAAGATGTGTTTTTCCTCATCTGTTTATTTGTCCTTTGGGTAATTAAGACATGTTGTGTTTTCACACCCACAACTGTTACTTATCTGGCTGGAATAAAAGATTTGACCTGAATAAATCAACTTTATACTTAATTTCTGCAGAAGTATTTATTTAGTGCTTCTTTATGCAACAGTGACCTCATCCAAAAAAAAGTCATGATGCTAACAAAAGTTGTAAAGGGGGGGGGGGAGAAATTAAATAGAAAACTAGAAAACCCTTCAACTATTTATCCTCAAGATACTGGAAGATGACCCAATAAAAATGGTGCTCCATCTTGCTTTTATCATCAAGCATGCTGCAATATTGCCCTCCTATGTTGAACGTCTGCTAGGAGTCTTATGTTCCAGCCCTGAATATCTTCCCCTTTGTTAAAGGGAGAAATATCCGACTCACGTACCCTAGAATCCTTTTGTGACTATGACTTCAGTTTTGCGCAGCAAGGAAGGCAAAGCACAAGATGTTTAGATTTTTACATCACATTAGAAACTTTTCTTCCACTTTGTTAAGGCTAGAACCTGTTTTTATCCACTGCAGCTGATTAGGGAGACATTTGAGACATCACTTTTCACAGAATGGATATTTAGTGGATGTTTAGGTGGTGGAATTCAGGGCCCTACGATGTAGCAACGGCTACCAGCTCAAATGGATTTAAAGATGAATTAAACAAATTCATGAAGGTTCGGGCCATAAGTAGGTGCTAGTGATGATGATGATGTGTGTGTTATAATGTGCTATCAAGTTAGAACTGAGTCTTTATGGCTGAGAGTGAGTCCATCACTCTGTCCATTACACTACATTGGTGGTAACGACTAGTGATAATAGCTTTACATATATTGCCGCAAGTATCGGAGGCAGTATGACTTTTTCAGTTTCTGTTGAACATGAGATGGAGCATAAAACTGCAGTCACACAACTGCTTTTGGAGATCACATCTGGATTAGTGACGGTGTAAACAGAATGTTATGCTAGTTCTGGAACAGTCTGACCCAGCTTGGCTTTTCCTATATCCTGATAATCCTAATTCCAGAGAATTGGAGAGAAGGAAGAAGTAGAAATCCTATCTGATGGCCCTTGACTGATCTGACCTTCGTCAACATAGACTCATATTCCAACACTTGGATATCAGATAGAATGAGCGTTTGAGTGATTGCTCATAGTCTAGTCAATTTACTGTTTGCAGGATCTGCCTGAATCCCAGCTGCTTGTGTGTAGGACTGAACGTATGCTACTGAGTAGTGGTGACAGTCATGGGGTAGACAGACAACTGCTCAGACTGAGAGTAACATTGTGTGTAGCCCAGACTCCCAAATGCAAAATTCATATGTACCATGTGAGCTGTGGAAAGTCTAAATTTCTGCTTTCCCACTTCAGGTTAACAACAAAAGTGACCAGGTTGTCTATTTTCTTATACATTCATATGCCTTTCATGCCTATTGTGGTATGCCTTTATTTTGTTCTTGAGCAAATATGAGAGAAATAGGAGTCTAGATCATCTTGCCATTGTTACATCAATTGCTACTATAAGTCCTCATTCAGAACTATCTTAATCCTTGCAGGGTTAGTGCTTTTTTTTTCCAATAGGTCCATCTCCGAGTTGAAACTTCTCCTTTCTCTTCCTTTTCCTTAAAAGGTCCCCAAGGGAACAGATCAGAACTGGGCTCAGAAACTGTACGACCGTCATGGCAGCAGCCAGCACTTTCAAAAACCTCGAATGTCCAACACCTCTTTCATTGTTGTGCATTTTGCAGATAAGGTAATGGAAGTGGGTATGGCATAGGTGGCATCTCATGCCATAGGTTGAATCCTGTTTCGCACCTGCCGGGGGCTTGTGGAGGCTCTGCGTGGGTGTTGCCTGCAGCAGCTGTCAAAAATGTATTTTGCCTCCAGACCGATGAAAGCTCATCGTAATTACAAGTGAGTTGAAAACTGAAGCTCAGGGTGGGATGGGAAGAGAGTTCCAGCTTGCTTTTGTTGCATTGTCATGTCCTATGCTAATGTCCTATAGCTGGAGCCTGAAAAAAATTACGTTTTGTTCTATAACTCTGCAAATGCTCCCATCAGCATGATTTTTTTTCAAAAAAGTAACTTTTTGAAGAACTAACTGTGGTGCGTAGTGTTGAACTCAAGGTGGAAAATTGCATTGTTGTCTTCTTTTTTTGTCTTTTTCTTGTGTTTTTAATAGCACCTTGACACGTAGGACTCAGCTGCCTATCCTCCTGCTTACATCTTAGTGTCAAAGCACATGGCAGTGGAGCCAGAAAATAGACTAGCAATCTGTCACGTTCTAGGCGGAGTGAAACATTAGGGGTGCAGTCCATCCAGTCCTTCCTCCAGAAGGGTTAGATAAAACACTCAACACCCCCAGTCCAAAAGACCGCAGTCCGCCCCTGCAGTCTGATAGTCAGCAAAGCGTCTCAGTCCCCGAATGAACAGTTGCAGAGTCACGGGCCAGAACTACATGTAACAGAAAACCTGAAGTGAATTCACAGCGACGTCAGTCACTTTCCATAATGCAAGTCTTGGTGAGGTTTAAAAATGGCACCATTGGACACTTTTGAAAACTGCACCAGGGCTTACTGTCACTGGCCAGCCAGGGCTGAGAGGCTCCCGGCCACTTAAGTGCTGGGGTCAGAGCATCAAAAACTGCAGCTTTTAGTTTGCATGACTGCTGTAATAATAGAAGAGGGAGGCAAGTAAAAAAGATAATAGTTTTCAACCAGATTGAAAGTAGAAATCTAGAGCAAGCTATCTGAGCTTTCCATCATAGACACAGATTGCAGGGAGTGTTAGAAAGATAATATTTTTGAAGACATTTGTGAGAATATAACCTACCAATTACAATAGATCATTATTGTAAACAAAAAAAAAGTTCTGGATGTATCGGCTGAGGGAAAAAATCTGTTCTAACTCTCTCCCTTTTTATTCTGTAATCTGTCCTAGGTGGAATACCAGTGTGATGGATTTCTAGAGAAGAACAGAGATACTGTGCACGAAGAACAGATCAATATACTGAAGGCCAGCAAGGTAACATTTGAAATAAGTAAAGAGTTAAAATTTGGTCTCTGGCATTTATATGATCATTGCTGAAGTGCTTCTTCTTCTGTTTCACTCTTCATGATTCACTTAAGATTGAACTCTAGAGAAGAGCTGTCCATCTTGATTGACTCAAAGTAGATGCGAAGTCCCCTCATCTTAGCACAGCCTTTGATACAATTCCTTAAGAGGAGTTTCTCATGGCCGTAGAGAGGCCTGGGAGATGACACAGTCTTCACCAGGAAGAACTGTAGTTCAAATGATAGCACACATGGTTTGTGTGGATTCAGTCTCCTGCATTTCCCAGTAGCACCAGGAAAAACCCTGCCTGGGCAGCTGTTGCCGGTCAGAGCTGACACACCTAGCTAGATGGCCCAGGGGTCTGACTCAGGAATCTGGCGGCTTCATGTATCCCACCAGTCTCTGATGTCACCTGAACCGTTATCCCAAGTGAACCAAAGGAAGTTAATTAACCTTTCATTGATTCTGCAGATCATCCCTGTGAGGAATGATTGAGGGAACTGGGAATGTTTAGCCTGGAGAAGAGTAGATGAAGAGGTGGTATAATAGCAGTCTTCAGATATTTGATGGGCCGTGACACGGAAAATGGGGCTAGCTCCAGAGAGTAAGACCTGAAACCATGGATGCCAGTTTTAAGAAAGGAGATTTTGCTTGATTAAGATGAATTTCTTGATAGTAATTGCTGTTTGACGGTGGAACAGACTGTCTTGGAGAGCAGTGGTTTTTTGAACAGAGGTTGGATTTAATAGGAATGTTTCAGCCATTAATTTTCTCCATGCGGGTCAAACGTGGGTGGATTCTACAGTTCTGTAATTGTATGATTCTAACCATGAGGCCGTCGCTTTGTCTTTTAAGGGGAAGAGGGTCTTTTTCTGCTGCTGATTCCTTCTTTGTTGCGCTCTTGGCACTTGTTAGTGTTTCTTGTAGGCATACAGGTAGAATAGCTTATTAAAAGTGCCCCAGTAATTTTGAAAAAAGGGACACTGTGTAAAAGTTACAATCTATGCATTCCTTTGGAAGGTTTGGTTCAAGTCAGCTCATATTAGAATTTGCAAAGATCAGATTTTCTTAATATCCTTAATCCAAAAGGGGCCTACATATTGATCACACAGTTACATGCTATCTGACAATATTTGGAGGAGGAGGTAGAAAATAGTTCTAAAGAGCTTGAGTCTGTGCCTCCCATTATGAGCCTCCTCGAGTGTTAAGATCAACAGGAGAAGCCTTCCTCTCGGTCCCGCCACCTTCACAGGTGCATTTGGTGGCTGCTCCTTTAGACTCTGGAACTCCCTCCCACAAGAGGCCACACTGGCCCCATCTTTGCTGTCTTTCCACAAGCAGGCAAAGACCTTTCTCTTCAGGCAAGTTTTCCCTGAGTGACTGGCTGCCTGACTGAAGTTTTTAAATAGATGGTTGTGCCTTACCTCTTTGAATATGTTTTTGGTATTGCTTTTGTTTTCTGTCTTTTTGTATGGTATTTGTTTGATCCTTTTTAGTATTTGAGGTAAACTGCCTTGGGTTTCTCCTTAAAGAGAAAAGCAGGATAAAAATATTATTAACAAACAAACATGCAAGTGGGCCATAGACCACTCAAAGCTCCTTGTGTTGTTTTATACATTTTTTTAAAGGGTATCTCTGTTTAAGGCTGATGC
Source organism: Pogona vitticeps (assembly GCF_051106095.1). Lineage (NCBI taxonomy): Eukaryota > Metazoa > Chordata > Lepidosauria > Squamata > Agamidae > Pogona > Pogona vitticeps. Next base: position 301,665,642 of record NC_135784.1, read on the forward strand.
ATATTCCCCAGAGCTGTGTGTTTGCTTTGTCAGGATCTTGTTTATCTCTCAGTTGTTGTTTTAACAGGAGCATCTCAGGGGCAAAAGTTCAATGAGAACTCCTGGGAAATCAACCAGAGCAGGAGAGTGGTGGGCAAGAGGTGGCGACAGTGGCAACGGGAGGCTTTCTCCAAAGATCCAGGGACCCCGAGTGCATGAAGCAGATAACACTGTTATCTGTGGCAGGTTAATTTCACATCATTGTTAGGCTTGAGGTACATCGGGGAAAAGGAGCAGCAGGGTAGAAAGAATCCAAGACCAAACAAAAAACATGAAATGGTTTTTGTGACATTCTGAGCAGGATTCTGTTTAGTGGCCCTATCCAAGGGACTCAGTACGTGAGATAACTCTGGCAGGACAAAATTATTTTTCCCAAATATCCTTTTTTTGTTATTTTTATTTTTATTTTTGTTGTTGTTGTCAGCAGGCATGCATTATTATTATTATTATTATTATTATTATTATTATTATTATTATTATTATTATTATTATTATTATTATTATTATTATTATTATTATTATTATTATTATTATTATTATTATTATTACACTCTCTGTTGTTCCCTCTTGAAGTACAGTCAGGAAACCTGGAGCTCTCTGGGTATCATTTGACTTTAGCCTTCTTAATCCCTGACAATTGGCCTCACTGGTTTAGATTTATGGGAATACTGTAGGAATCTTACAATTTGCAGAAGGCTATCAGTTCCTTGTCACTGTTGTTAGTATGTTTTGGCAAGAGTGGCAGCCGTTGTTAACCTGCTCCAGCGAAAACAACAAAACACCATAAGTCCTAGCAGGTGATATTTGACATAATTTAAGAGTTGCTGCCCATAGTGGGTTCTATAACAGGAAAAGGATTTTGGGCCATCCCAATCCATTGGCATCCCCTCAATAAACTTACAAGTTTATTCAGATATGGAGCACATAGGAAAATGTGAATGATAACGGTTAACGAAGTGGGGAACGTGTGTGATGTTTGGATCCCTTCCAGAAAGCAACACAAAGACCTGGCCTACAAGCAGTTCAATAGGGCATGAAGTGACACCCATACGTTGAAGCTCGTGCCAAATGTAATGTGTTAGTCTTTAAGCTGCCACAGAATTCTTTGTTTTCTTGACACTGTAGTGACTCTAACCCAGATCCTCCTACTTTAGCTGAAGGATTGTGTAACCAGAAAAGGGCAAACCCTACTCAAGTGGAGCAACGTCTCCATTAAGAAGCCTGCTTTCTCCTTTTGAAAAATCACACAGTACTAAACTGTAATTTAACATTATGTTTAGAGGTGGGGGTATTCGTAAATGAATACAAATATCCCCCCCACAGGTAAAAATAATCTATTGTCTGCAATAAATTAGCCACTCCTGGCAGAAGGCGGGATGACAAGCCTCTCTACCAGGTCGCAGAGTGGCTAATCCATCGTGAAGAATGACATGATAGGAAGGCTCTGTTGAGAGCGCATGAATGGGCAGTCCAGCCCCATGGGTTCAGACCCTTATTATTTCCACCTGTGGGGGGATATTCGTATACAAATACCCTCTAATTATGTCTTAATCCAGTCAGTGTTGCAACTGGCTGGGTAAGGTAGCCTTACATGTGTTTAAATAACAACAACAAGCCTGAACTCAATATGATAGAAATCCCTGAATTATTTGGTAAATGGCCAGAAGCAATCGAGAATAAATAATTTGTACAAAGTGTGCTGCTTATATGCTGCCCCATAGCACTTAAAACACTCTCTGGGCAGTTTACAATTTAATTATGCAAGTTACAAATTAATTAGGGTACATTTTGCCCCCCTCCCCCCGGGTACTCATTTTACCGACCTTGGAAGGATAGAAGGCTGAGTCAACCTTGAGCCGGCTACCTGGGATTGAACCCCAGGTCGTGAGCACAGTTTTGGCTGCAGTACAGCAGTTTAACCACTGCACCACGATGCTCCTCCTTCTGTACAGAAAATAAGAGAAATGTTGCAAAATTTGATGGAACCTCCCCAAGCATAAGACCTTTCCTCCCTAAAATATATGCCAATAAGTTTGTTTATAACGCAGTGTCAAATCTAAATTGGATTGTAAGCAATTTTCTCTATGAAAGGAATGATATTCATTCAATTCACTTGGCAGCCAGCATTTCTAAATTGTAATACATTCCCTTAAGATCACAGAACACAAAACTGAGGAAATGAAGAAAAACATACAATAAACCTGCCTTGCAATTAAGACTGGAATGAGATGTAAGATTGTTGAGGCCAAATAGGAAAAACAATTGCTTTTCTCCCTTTTGTAAGGGGGAAGGATATAAGGGCTGTCTTTAAAAGCTTAACATCATGTTTGAAACACTGTCACTGAATAAGGCTCAGCATCTTAAACTTGCAGACTATCTTTACTCACTGAAACAGAGGCTTAAGGTAAATGCAGCCCAGTTTGATTCTGTGTCCTACTCATAGCTTATTGAAATTTTGAGGATTTACAGAATTGATTAAAGAATTATTACTTTACCATCTAAATTCAAGATAAAGTAGAGGACAAAATTAAGGTGCAGAGACCTATCTAACAATATCCTTCTCAGAAGGTATTTTTCAGGATAATTCTTTGAGCACTTTATTGTTCTGTCTGAATCTCCTGGGTAATTACTAGAAAAACGGCCTTGATGTTTCACACCTAATGCAGATGAAGGGTATTAAATTGTATGCAAGCTCTCATGAGAAACTGGAACAGTCTCTTAAACATTGTTAAGTCTTACAATAGAGATGCCAAAATGAACTTTGATGTTGATAAATGTGCTCTTATCCATATGAAAAAAAAGCAAATTCTCAGAGGGCAATATTAAATTACTAATGGATAGTCTATTCGGTGCTTTGGTGAGCAGAAAACCTATAAATATCTAGGCATCCATGAAAATCTCAGTATAAATTACAGAGAACTTAAGTCCTTAGTCAGGAAAAAATGCTTTGATAAGAATGAAGGTGATACTCAAAAGAGAACTCAATGCAAGTGTAAATATTACTGCTGTCAATACTTGGGCAACAGCAGTACTAGTGTATTATTTTGGAGTTGTGGATTGGACATACAGTAATCTTGCTAATTTAAATAGGAAACCCGAGTCCTCCTGTCAAAATACAGGTACCATTATCCATAGGTGTTTACAGAGCACCTTTATTTGCCACAGAACATGGGCAGGTATGGGCATATTGAAACTTTGTCAAACTTTGAAACTACTTCCATGGAAACAGGATTCCACTTTATCAGATTATAGTAGAAAATGAGAAAGGGATATCAGTATTAAAACCTGCAAATGAGAAATCACTTACGTTAACGAAAATGCTGCAGTGCAGTGAGAAACCATTACCCGGGCAGCTCCCCAGTTACCTCCTGGATGATAATGCTGATAAGCAACAATCAAATCTGCAGTTTAAATTAAGCTATATTCAGGGATTGATTTGCACAATCCAGGGCCAAGTTATTTCTACTAGATGCTGCCAGAAAATAACTATGAAGCAAGGTGTAAGTGATGTATGTATGGCCTATCACAAATCTAAAAACATTTCAAAGTCTCATAGGAGGATGTTCTAAACCAGTATCAAGGGATTATATGTGTTGTTGTTGTTTAGTCATTAAGTCGTATCCGACTCTTCATGACCCCATGGACCAGATTATGGCAGGCCCTCCTGTCTTCCACTGCCTCCTGGAGTTGGGTCAAATTCATGTTGGTCTCTTCGAGGACACTGCCCAACCATCTTGTCCTCTGTTGTTCCCTTCTCCTCTTGCCTTCACACTTTCCCAACATCAGGGTCTTTTCCAGGGAGTGTTCTCTTCTCATGAGATGGCCAAAGTATTGGAGCCTCAGCTTCAGGATCTGTCCTTCCAGTGAGGAAATCAACCTTCAGGGTTGATTTCCTTCAGAGTGGATGGGTTTGTTCTCCTTGCAGTCCAGGGGACTCTCAAGAGTCTCCTCCAGCACAGCAATTCAAAAGCATCAATTCTTTGGCGGTCCGCCTTCTTTATGGTCCAGCTCTCACTTCCATACAGGAAAAACCATAGCATATGTGTAGGCGTAACCAAATTGCAAAGGTCAAACAGTAGATGACCTCTTATAGATTCCGCACATCTTTTCCTCCATTTTATTTTATTTATTTATTACTTTGGTTTATATACTGCCTATTAGTGCCAGAGCATTATTCTACACAGAACTAAATGCAATGTAAATAGCAAAAACAGTCTAAAAACATAAACAGCAGTGCAATTGGTTTTCATAGTGAGGCAAGACTGGAGGAGAGACATTCAGCTGGGGTCGCCGTGAAAGGCCTACCTGAATAGTAATGTTTTTAACTGCCTCCTAAATGAGTATGGGCGGGGGGAGGAAGCATAGCTCCTCTGGGAGTTAATTCCATAACATAGGGAATAAATTAATTATTTATTATAAATTCCAGCCACTTTCAGTTTTAGAAAGTGAAATCCCAACAGTATATTGACTCAGACAAGTTATCAAACATGAAACATAAGCCAGAAATTATACTTCTAAATAGGCAAAAAAGAAAAAAAAGGCATACCATATAGAAGTTGGAGTTCCATGAGCAAGCAACTTCAAAATTACAGAAATTACAAAAATTGCAAAGTACCAAACATTAAAGTAAGAAATCAAAAGACTATGGAAGCAATATCCTCCCCCCATACTAATCAAGTCCAGCAACTGGAGTAATTCCAAAAATTTTGGTTACCAATTTAAAAATTGACAGTTGCTGCTAATTTGCCTCCTGAAATTCAAAAATCAGTAATTTTGCAAACCATCTCATCTCACTGACAGATTTTTACTTGACTCTTAATGTTTAGATTTGACCCTTTGGTCCACCTCCATGCACTAGCAATGTTGAGAAATAAGAACTATCATCATCTCCCAGTAGTTTCCCCAGTATATCCTTATATCTGATTAGAGGCAGCAGAATCCATTCAAAGAAATATACGGAGTCTGTATTATGTAAGTCATGGATTTTTCTGTGGGCTTGGGCAGGAACAAATTAAGATCTCTCTATGGAACTACCGTGTTTCCCCAAAAATAAGACAGGGTCTTATATTAATTTTGGGGGCTTATTTTCAGGGGATGTTTTATTTTATTTTCATGTACAACAATCTAATTTATTGAAACATAGTCATGTCATCTTCTTCTGGTTGCTGCACAAGGGTGTGGAGGACAGGGTTTCACTTAACTGGGGCTTATTTTTAGGGTAGGGCTTATATTATGAGCATCCTGAAAAATCCTACTAGGGCTTATTTTCAGGTTAGGTCTTGTTTTCGGGGAAACAGGGTAGGAGATGGCTTATCTGAAGGTGTGAGCATAAGAGAGGCAACCTGGAGGCAGGAGATAGACAGACAAAAGAATTCTGTGCAGCTGAGTTTAAAATAACACCCAGCAGGCATAAAACAAATACACCGTCATGTGTCTGACCAGAGGATAATATAATGCAAACAGATTCTTTTCTCGGTGGTATTTTGACTGATATGCAAACAAGGTTAAGCCAATTAATCTCTTGGAGGAGCTGGTGAGAAATCAGGCACATAATGAAGGCAATACTGGGGTGATGCTGCTTTATTTCCTTGTAATTCTAGCGTGTATCTTGGGCTAGTGTTTCAAAATGGGGCTAACCACAGTTTCTTTCGTGACAGAAGTCGTGCCTAGTAGAGAATATGTACAGGGGTTGCTGTAGTACAGGGGTGAGCTTGCTGGGGGGGCAATGTGTAGCCTGTATAATTAAATTGTAAACCGCCCGGAGAGTGTTTGTAGCGCTATGGGGCGGTATATAAGTCCAAAAAAAAAAATTACATTCTATAGGGGGCCACATGACTAAAACTGGCAGGAGAGACAGAAAATCAAGGTAGGGAGTTACATGGAATACTCTAGAAAAGGATGTGGCCAAATAGAAGCACTCCACGTTACTTGTACAACCCTCCATAAGGTCCCCTTTGTTTTCTAAAGCACTTTCTGTGGCAAACTGGCTGTCCTTCTCTATAACAGGTGTGTGCAAAAATATTTAATATACACCCGTCCCCCGCTCAACGATTGCCTCACTTAATGAGGAAATCGCTTTATGATAAGGTTTTTGCGATCGCAATTGCGATCGCAAAACGATGGTCTAAATGGGGGAATTTCGCTTAGTGATGATCAGTTCCCTGCTTCGGGAACCGATTTTCGCTTTACAACGATCAAAAACAGCTGATTGTCAGGTTTCAAAATGGCTGCCAGCTGAAGAAAATGGCAGCCGCTGTGCTTAGGGACGGATTCCTCGCTGCACAGGCATGGAAAATGGCTGACCCTATGGAGGATCTTCGCTGGACGGTGGGTTTTCAGCCCATTGGAATGCATTAACTGGTTTTTAATGCGTTTCAATGAGCTTTTTATTTCATTTGACGATGTTTTCGCTCTACAGCGGTTTTGCTGGAACGAATTAACATCGTCAAGCAAGGCACCACTGTATTAAAAATGTTGTTCTCAGTGACACAGACTCCAGTAGACATTAAGAATTATTTGTTGTGTTCGCCATGGTACTGCTTACATTTTATGTAACCTACTTTAAACATAGTTATGAAAACGATTTGTGCAAGAGGAAAGAACGTTTATGTTGCTGCATTGCTGTAAGAATTGAAACTCAAAGCCTTTCTCTCTCTTCCCCCCTCCCCCAAGTATCCGATGGTGGCTGATTTGTTCCACGATGAGAAAGACCCTCCACCGGCTGCTCCAGCTGGAAAGGGAACTTCCTCAAAAATCAATATCCGCTCTGCCCGTCCAGCTGTGAAACCAGCCAATAAAGAGCATAAGAAAACAGTGGGACATCAGGTAGAGTGAACATTTTTTTGTTCTCATATTGCAGTGTGCTTAGCCTTGGCCCCAGCGAAAATATAACGTTGTCAGCTACAGAACAAAAACATTGCTGTATTATTATTATTTTTAAATATATATATACTGTACTCTGATACCATAATTTATAGATTATAAATAGGACTGAAGATAGATTCCCTTATTGTCTTGAGCAGGTGCTATAGTCTTTGCTCTTTCAAAGCTTACAGTTTTCTGTGTCTCAAGGCAGGGAAGTTGGAAGCAAAATTATCCCAGTTCTCCTCCTAAGGCAGTGGGCCTCCAGATTTTCTTGGACTTCAGCTCCCAGAAATCCTGGCCAGCAGAGGTGGTGGTGAAGGCTTCTGGAAGTTGTAGTTCAAGAACATCTGGAGGCCCAAAGTTGAGGACCACTGTCCTAAGGGATAGTTTGCCTGGGTGAGCACCAGGTCCGTAGGGGAGGGCCTGGTCAAGAGGCCTCCCTGTTGGGATCGTTGATGCTACTCTCTGTCCTTCCCCACGTTTACTTGAAGACAGGCGGTGGTATGGCCAGAGGGCATTGCCACAGCAGATCCTGGCCTCCTGTCTATTCATCTGTTTTTACAGAAGATACGTAGTTCTGCAAAGAGGAGCACCAGGCTCAGCATCTTTGTAGAGTTGGAAAAGTTGCTTTTTAAGACTGTCATTCTCAACTCCCCTCAAAGCCTTGCCTGTTGCCCATACTTTCGCCCTATCTGGAGTAAAGGGATTTTTGAAACCACGGATTGGCATTAGCCTGAGACTATCATTGCCTACAGAGTCCCTTCCCGTGCTTGGGGGGGGAGATATCAGCAGGCTTGTGGAAATCCCCCCGGTTTTCAGATGTATAGGAAATCTAAGAGGAGAGCCCTCAGAACAGCCTAATGAGGCCTTTTCTGAACCCAAGCCATTGCTACACTTTTATAGATTTATTGCTGTGTGAGCTTTCATGGATTACAATCCAATTTCACCTCCTTAGTACAATATTTAGGCCACAGATTATACATACAGCGCACATGCTTTTAGACTGAAATTGAGTGAACTGGGATATGAACTTGTAAACTGACAGTTATTAAAACAGGTTATGAACCGCCAACATGTTGATCACATAAAATTGTCCTGACAATTTTATGCAGAGTGAATCACAAAGGTAAATTCTCTGCTTTTATATGATGGTCAAGCTCTTGTGTTTGATATGTTGCAGCCATGACTTTTGTTTTCACTTATGCTGAGGCCAGAGTTTGGTCAAAGGAAGTAACTTTGTGGCTATGAGCAGGACCATAGTGAGCGCTGTGTGTGTTCACTGGCCATATAATGTTGACTAAATATAGCAGCAGTGGGGGGAGGAAAGCACAAAAATCAACTGAATGACTAGACTCCCAGAATAGTTTGTTGCAAGCTCCACTTGTTTGGCATTTTAATGCCTAAAGGTTTTATCTCTTTATCTATCCATTCCAGTTCCGTAACTCCTTACATTTGCTTATGGAGACTCTGAATGCCACCACTCCCCATTACGTGCGCTGCATCAAGCCAAATGATGAGAAACTTCCCTTCAGGTAAGTACTGCTCTTTGATAAAACAAAGCCACCAATAGCGTGTTGGAAATCCATAGCAAAGCATACCATGAAATTCATCATTTGGCTGACAGTGTTGTACAGTGATCTTCCTTTATATTGTCACCATAATGGTGTATGGTTTATAATTAGGATTCAGTCTTTCCCAGACAGCTATCAAACAGCATTTTAAACTGGAGATACCAGAAATTTAGCTTGTTACCTCCTGCAGTTAAATAATATTCCTTGCAGTAAGCTATGTCCTTTCACTAAATAATGGCTATATGGTAGAAACCCCTTATCCATGGGATCAGTATCCAGTGATTCACTTATCCACAGCCTGAAAATATTAAAAAATATTAAAAGAAAAATCTGAGAAATATATATTTCTAAAGATGAAGTTACTAGAACTGGCCACTAGAAGGAGACAGAGGCCATGCTGTGTATAGCGTCTGCTAGAAAAACATATTTCCATGATTTCATTTACCAGAACTGGCCACAAGAGGGAGCCAGAGACTATGCTATGAATACAATTCCCAATTAAAATAGTGTTTAATATCCATGTTTTTCATCATCTTCTGGGGTGGTGGTGCTTGGAACTGATCCCTCATGGATATGGAGCTCCTATTGTATCTGTTTTTTTTTTTTAAAGGAAAATTTGAGGCATGAGTTTTGATAGGAATGGGGATTGTCCACACGCAGCAACTATTGTCCCCATGGCATCTGCCTTTCCCTGATGCCTTTTTTTTTCCAAAAAAGATGATCACACATACCCAATGGCAACAAAAAGCACCACTTTAACTCCATTGGACCCACACGCTATTTAAAGGCCTAAATAGCCTCTCCCCCGCCCCCCTCCAATGACTGGTCACTTTCAGCTTTGGAAAGGTTGCTACAGATCCTGGATTTTACATGGTTTAGACCAGGCTTGTCCAACCTGCGGCCCGAGGGCCACATGCGGCCCAGGTCAGCTCGTAATGCGGCCCAGTGCAATTTTTTATTTTTAAAGAAATTCCAAAGTTTCAAGTTACACTGCCAGTGCTTGCGGCCGGAATGTGGCTGGGGCATGTCACAACAGTAGAGGGGGAGAGAGGGAAGGAAGGAAGGAGTAGGAGGGGAGGGGACAGGGGGGCTGCATGACTGCATTGCGTCGTCCCCGTCAATAGGCAGACCCCCTCCCGGCCCCATAAAGCCGCCAGAGTCGAAGCTGGCAGCCTCTGCTGTCTGAGATCGCAGCTGCTGGTAAGCGCGCTTGGAGCGGGGCTGCGGAGGACAGCTAGGGCTGCCCCCCCCATGCGGCCCAAACCAAATGTATGTGCGGCCCAAAGCAAATTTTCATCTTCTAATGTGGCCCAGGGAAGGTGAAAGGTTGGACACCCCTGGTTTAGACAATCCTAGGTTGGATGAAGCAGTGGTACAAAGAAGCTCGAAGTACAAAAATCTCGGCGATGCACAAGTTCTGTCCTCAGTCTCTATTAGGAAGGTTGAGACTCCCTAAGGCCAAAACTCATTTCTCTTACCCTGTCACATTACTACCTAAATTAAGGCTATTGTAATAGGCAGGGGAAGTTCTGTTTACTTTGAATAATGTAGAAAGAGATGATGATGATGATGATGATGATGATGATGATGATGATGATGATGATGATGATGATGATGATGATTATTATTATTATTATTATTATTATTATTATTATTATTATTATTATTATTATTATTATTATTATTATTATTATTATTATTTTAAAATAGCAGTCTTGTGACACCTTAGACACTCACAAAATGGTTGACACAAGACGGTAACAGACGAACCTGGCCATCCATCTAGAAATAATAAAGAACATATCCCAGCTGGACTGGCGCTCCTTTGCTAGCGTTGCTGTAATATTTTTTATTTTATTTATTTATTTATTAGATATCTACCCCGCCTGCCCCCCTAGACAGCGTCTACTAGTACATTGCGGGGCTGTGTCCCTTCCTCCCACCTCATCACAGACATAATGTTTTTTTCTTGTTTTTTTAAAAAATGTATCATTTCAATGAGAATTTATGGTTGCAAAGGCTGATTCTTTCACACAAACCAATAAAACAACCACACTGTGAAATGCAGTGGAAAAGAGGCAGGAGCATTATATGGGCTGTGAAAGGAATGTGCTGTGGGTTACAGAAAAGAGGGCATCGTTCCTATTGGCTGATGCGGCAACTCAGTTTTGATGGATATATGGATCATTTCACTGACACTTGATCATACACAGATCTTCATTGCATGTATATTATTAAACAACCCTTCCCTTGATACATCTTTGGAACCGGTGCTCCTTTACAATCAGCTGCTTTAATGTAGCGAATGTTGCAAAAATGTTTTAGAAAGCAAACCTTGTTTTATATACAATATACATATTTACAGAAACAATATTTTTCAGTACTATTGTTGTATCTTGCTTCATTGATCTCAAAAACTTCCATACTATTTAATCAGACATGTTACATGTATCACCCTATTATGGCTTTTGGTCAAAATGGTTAACTTTGATTTTTATGGCATACTATCTATGTTCATTTCTAATTTTTTAATGGAATAGTATCTATGTTCATTTCTAATTTTAGGGTTACCAAGGATCACGTTATATTCAATCTCTAGATTAAATCAGATTAGAGAAAATGCAGCATACGGTCAACTATTATCTTGGGATTCAGTAACAACACATTGCATATAATAAACATATTTCTCAGTAACAAAACTTTGCATATAATAAACATATTTCTGCCCATTATTCTGTGCTTTTCTGCATTCTCAAATCTGAGGATAATACATTAATGTAGACAACATTTTAAATGACCCAAATCTCATGAAACCAATCTGACACGGAGCAGTAACTTTCTGTTTAAAACTGGCAATAGATACCTTAACTGCTACTGTTGTTTATTGTTACTGAAATGGCACACATGGATGCTCACACATACAGTTGTGTTCAAAATTATTCAACCCCCAATGCTGCAAAGGGGTTTAGGGACTATAGTGTACATTTGGAATTGTATTCAGAATGAAATCCTACAAGGACGTTTTAAAGAACCAAATGCAACTAAAATAACATCAATTGTTTATGTAATACAGTAGTAAATGTTTCTTTTGTGGTTTCTTCATTGCCACAATTATTCAACCCCTTAAAGACTACCACTCTGAAGAAGAGAGGTTCATTCAGGTGTTTTCGATCAGGTATTGAAAACACCTGTGGATGTCACCGAGCACCAATCAAGCATAATAAGCACCAATTAGGCAGCTTTAAAATGACTGTGATACTCAGCTCCTTCTAGACATTTACTGGTGTGGTTACAAACACGGTGAAGTCAAGAGAATGGTCCAGGAAGACAAGAGAAGAGGTGATTTGTCTTCACAGGAAGGGCAATGGCTATAAGAAGATTGCAAAGAAGTTAAACATACCAAGAGACACCATAGGAAGCATCATTCACAAATTCAAGGCAAAGGGCACTGTTGAAATGCTACCTGGTCGTGGAAGAAAGAAGATGCTGACTTCGACTGCTGTGCGCTACCTAAAGCATAGAGTGGTGAAAAGTCCCCGTGTGACTGCTGAGGAACTGAAAAAAGATTTGTCAGATGTGGGTATAGAAGTTTCAGCTCAGACAATAAGGCGCACACTGCGTAATGAAGGTCTCCATGCCAGAACCCCCAGGCGCACCCCCTTGCTGTCTCCCAAGAATAAGAAGAGTCGACTGCAGTATGCCAAAAGTCATGTGGGCAAACCACAAAAGTTGTGGGATAGTGTTCTGTGGACTGATGAAACAAAATTAGAACTGTTTGGGCCCATGGATCAACGCTATGTTTGGAGGAGGAAGAACAAGGCATATGACGAAAAGAACACCTTGCCTACTGTGAAGCATGGCGGAGGGTCAATAATGCTTTGGGGCTGTTTTGCTTCTGCAGGTACAGGGAAGCTTCAGCGTGTACAAGGTACCATGAATTCTCTTCAGTACCAGGAGATATTGGATGAAAATGTGATGCAGTCCGTCACACACCTGAGGCTTGGGAGACGTTGGACCTTTCAACAGGACAATGATCCCAAGCATACCTCCAAGTCCACTAGAGCATGGTTGCAGAGGAAAGGCTGGAACATTTTGGAGTGGCCATTGCAGTCACCAGACTTGAATCCGATTGAGAACCTCTGGTGGGACTTAAAGAAAGCAGTTGCAGTGCGCAAGCCTAAGAATTTGACTGAACTGGAGGCTTTTGCCCATGAAGAATGGGCGAAGATACCCGTAGATCGCTGCAAGACACTTGTGTCAAGCTATGCTTCACGTTTAAAAGCTGTTATAACTGTAAAAGGATGTTGTACTAAGTACTAAGATTGAATGTCACTTGGGGGTTGAATAAAAACTAATAATGATGTGAGCACAGAAAAGACATTTATGGTTATTTCATTATAAACTTAAGGTTATATTTCTCTGACCTACAAGTGCCTCTTTCATGTAAATGTAAGCAAGATGACTGAATGATCAAAATCAATGTCAAAATGGCCAAAACATTCAATTTCAGTGGGGGTTGAATAATTTTGAACACAACTGTACACCAGCCCAGAGATCTGCTCCTTCCTAAAGGAACACACCAAATGCCAGTTCTTACTTATTTAACTTCATGATAATGTAATGGATCACTTCCTGCAGGCTTGACAGCTGTGATGAATTTTATAATGAAGCAAGTTATCAGGAAGAGCTGTAGTTCTTTTCTGGTACTTATGCATTCAGGTCTGGTCAGAATGGCTCATTGATTCTAGATCTATTACACTTCAAATGTGTAAGAACAAAAAGTACCAGTACACCTTCACCCAAATTTCTTCCTTTAGCCTTTTTTCTCATGTTGAGCTGTGTTTTGGAAGGGATCGTAGTCTGGAGCAGAGTTTGGAAAGTTGTTTAAAAGTAGTTTGTGGATACAGTCTAGCATTTTTTTAAAGCTGTGCAACCAAAATCTCAATAGCCATGATAAAGTCCTGCTTCTATTTAAGAATGAACAAGCAAGAACACATTACAGTGTTTGAAAAGTAATCCATTGCTGTTATTTAACTGCAGTATTGGGGGAAAAAGCTCATTGCATTACCTGTGCTCCTAATTGCTTTTCCATTGCTTGTTTTAAAAGCAGAATCGAAGAAACAAATGCATAAAACTTGAAAAATCCCTTTGTCAAAAGAGCTGAAAAATGCCTTTTCATGCCCTTTTAGAGTAACTGTTGCAGGTGCTAGAAACTATTTCACCAATAAAGTATCACATTACCTTATTATAGCCTTTTTACTTGAGAGCATACCTGAGTACAGATAGCTATCTTACATGTAACGTATTGCTTCCAAACTCTTGAATTGAATGAGCAGACGAAGTAGCTTTCATAATTAAGAATCCAGGTTTAGCTGGTGTTTTCAGTTCAAACAATCTCAATAGGGCTGCAGATGACCCTCTTTTCCAGATTCTTTTGTAGTGGGAGAAAAGGTCGATAAAAATCATTCTTTTGCCATTTACCTTGTCCAAATATTACCTGTTTTTTTTTTAAACTACTTTTCTCCCTGTCTCAGTTTTTGGGGCTTAATTAATGAGAGAGAAGCATGAGGTAGCGATTAAGACAGTTGAAAGAATGAAGAGAAATGTCACAACAAGGAAATCGGACACCAAACCAAGTGTTGCTAATTCAGTTCGGGCAAATCCATATGATTAGAGAGCTCTTGCCACAGACTGAAGTGGGTGAACACTGCTATCCAAAAGTAGGGTAATTATAGGTTTCAGTCCTAAATTCAAAGCAACTTCTCATCCACAATCTTTTATCAAGAAGCCATTATCCCTTACCCCCCTCTGTGAAAGGAGAACAAAGACAGAGCGTGCTGTGTGTGATTTAAGAATACTTTAGGCAGATGTACCTTTGTGACTTCAAAACTAGGTTTCTCTAAGCAACAAATACTCCTGCAAAATCCTTGTTGTACTGCTTTATTTGTGTTGTTTGTCATTCTTGCTGAACTCCAGCCCACCTTTAGAAAAGTGTGAAGCCTTTCCTGAAAAATGCACTATGCTATGGCAATTCTAGCTGGAATTCTCTAGTGGACCACTGTTGGAAAATGACCCTAAAGAGCAGTGGTTCCCACCCTTGAAGTCCCTAGACGTTCTTGAACTCAAACTCCAAGAAGCCTGCATCACTAGCTATGCTGGTTAGGATTTCTGGGAGTTGTAGTCTAAGAACATCTTCGTACCCAAGGTTGTGAAACCACTGCTATAGAGCCTAGATGGACAGTATGTGACCCTCCAGATGTTGGTAAAGTGCAGTTTCCCATCATTCCTCACCCCTGGTTATGCTCGTTAGGGCTGGAGGGCCACACATCCCCAATCCTTCCTCCTGATCAAGATGCATACTTTTGAAATACTCCCATCAGGACATTTAGACTTGTTGTAATGCCACTTTCATGTTGTACCATAAACTCTGCCTTTGCAGCTTTGATCCAAGGAGAGCAGTCCAGCAGCTGAGAGCATGTGGCGTGTTGGAGACCATCCGTATCAGCGCAGCTGGCTATCCGTCCAGGTATTGTACTTCTTGTGTTCCTTTTAAAAATTTGTTCTGTTTCTTTAAAATTAAAGGGGGGGGGGACATAAAAGCAAAGAAGAGCTACTAGTGCACACCAGGAGAGCACATCTTATAATAATATGTATATTGGGGGACAAAGACTTAAGAGCTGAGCTATCGTAGGTATTAGGAAGCTGTTTAATGGTGAATCTCCAGATAGTCAGAACAGCTTTACAAAGCAGTGAATTTCGAGCTGTTCTATTGAATGCTTGTTTTCTAAGTCTTTTAGCAAAAGTCTGTCAGGTTCAAGACAATAATGTTCGACAGATTTCCATTGAAGGATGCTTTCACTGTAAGAAAAGCCAGAAAATGGAGATGCCCCCCCATCCCCTTATGCCCCCCAAATGATTGCTTAAAGCAGCAGAGTGCCAAAAGTAGAAGATTCATAATTCCCTGCTCCGAATTAGGCCTGTTCCTGCCATTCAAGAGAGCCACTGCTGTTCTATAGATCACTCCAAGCAGGCTGCTTTTCAGATGTCTGACTCATTTAAGATCATCCTAGGCATGATCATCCTAAGCATGACCTCCTATACGGCAGCCAGATCACTAACTGGGGCTGGTCCCCGGGACCACATAACACCCCCCCCCCCGTTAAAGCAGCGCCACTACCTGCCAATCTCTTTCTGGGCACAATTCAAAGTATTGGTCCTAACCTAACCTAAAGGCCTAAATGGCTTGGGCCCAAACTATCTCAAGGACCATCTCACTCTTTATGAGCCCGCTCGAGTGCTAAGATCATCAGAGGAGGCCTTGCCCTTGGTCCCGCCACCTTCACAGGTGTGTTTGATGGGGACGAAAGAGAAGGTCTTCTCTGTGGCTGCTCCCAGCCTCTTCCACTCTCTCCCTCAAAAGGCCAGCCTGGCCCCATCTTTGCTGTCCTTCTGCAAGCAGTTAAAGACGTTTCTCTTCATCCAAGCTTTCCTTTAATTTCTGGCTGCCTGAGTGGGATTTTTAAATGGATTCTTGTGTCTTACTTCATTGGATGTGTTTTGATATTGCTTCTGTTTACCATCCTTTACTGTGATATTTGTTTGATTCCTTTTATTACTTGTATACTTACTGTTTTTAGCTTTAAATATTGTCTTGGAATGCTGTAAGCCGCCTTGGGCTCTTCTTAAGGAGAAAAGTGGGGTAGAAATATTTTCAGTACTTTCCCACCCTTTAGGTGAAATGACCTGAGAAATCACCTGTGCAAAAGCAGTTTCCAGGTCACCTACCTACAATATTTGACTTTTGAAGAACCTTTTAAAGGCAAGTGTTTGGGATGTGACAGACTCAGTGTAGAGCCCTCCGGGCCGGTGATGAAAAGTGGGAGAGTGTGTAAGAATAGAACTTAGCCTTCTGCCTTTGAGAGCATGAGAGCTTAGTCTGTCGACAGTATTTGCATGTGTCCTATGGAATGGGAACCTAAAACTTCACATGTACCATAGAATATACATTGACTTCTCCATAGTGAACAGGCTAGTTGGCATATAAGACTCAGTTCCTTGAGTCAAAACCACTTTTTAATCACTGAGTTCCACAACACTGATTCCTTCCAATACTCTTCTTTTTTTAGTAATACATACTGTCAGCCTTGGAGTGATTATGGTACATTTCAACGAGAAACCCCATCAATACTTATTCTCCCCTCCCCCCTTTGTGATCTAAAGGTGATGCCCTCAGTTTCTTAGCTTCTCCCCATCTAAAATCTCATACTTGCTTTACATTTTGGACAGTAAAGCTTGCAATACTTGAATAAAAGTTGCAAAAAGAGCAGATCCGGCTTTCTGTCACACCATGCATTCTCTCTATCAGCATCTTCATACCCCCACATCCAATATCGTCTTGCTCTGAGCCTTGTGACGCAGTGGTTAAACTGCTGTACTGCAGCCAAAACTGTGCTCACGACCTGGGGTTCAATCCCAGGTAGCGGCTCTAGGTTGACTCAGCCTTCTATCCTTCTGAGGTCGGTAAAAGGAGTACCCAGCTTGCTGGGGGGCGGGGGGGGGCAATGTGTAGCCTGCATAATTAACTTGTAAACTGCCCAGAAAGTGCTTAAAGCATTATGGGCATAGTATATAAGCAGCACACGTTGCTTTGCTTTGCTTTGTGTTTAGTGTGTTTTGCAGCATTGGCCTTTTTTGCATCTGGAATTTGCATCCTAATGCCTCCATCTCTGAAAATATAAAAGAAACATTTCCAGGCAGGGTAAAATTTACACATCCTGAATGTAAATCAGATATAAAGATGCCAGAAGCAAGTAATCTCTGGGGGGAAATGTCTCTGGCTTTATGGCCAAGTCGTTTTATGTTTTACTGCCAGCATAACAATCAACTTCATCATCGGCAACAATGGGCTTATAAATATAAGGCTGTTCTAATAGCGCATATCACCCATGTCACTCTCCTTGTTACTTCTCCTTTGGTTCTGTCCCACAGTGTTAAGGGTCTACTGTAGAGCATTCTCTATGAAATGCCATGGATACGTATTACTCAGTCAACCTCAGACTCCTTTTATTGCTTCTTGTAATGGGCCTTCACTGGTGATATTTCATGTGTCGGTAGATGGGATCAGTGAGGACCGCTTTTCTCGCATCACTTTTGAAAGGGGAGCCTGGCAAAGCTACTTTAGTTGCGGCTGTTGTCAAGGCCTGGTATTGTCGAGCAGCTGCCAAGATCCATACTTTCTGGCCCATCACTGACTCCATACCTTTGTCAACCCCCCCTGACCTCACTACCTACCCTCTTTGGAGTTGCAGTTGCTCCCTCTTGACTAGAACAAAGGTTCCTAACCTTGGCTAACCCAGACATTCTTGAACTACAGTTCCCAGAAGTCTTCACCATCAGCTGTACTAGCCGGGGTTTCTGGGAATTGCAGTACAAGAACACGTGGGTTATCCAAGGTTGAGAGCCGCTGCACTAGAGTGTCAAGAAGTGACATTCTTGGACTGCAACTTCCAGAATCTCTCATCCAGATTGGCAGCCACATTGCCATTAGCCATGCTACCTGGAGGAGTCTGGGAAATATGTTCCAGAAATGTAGCTGCTTCAACCTCTGAGATTTACCTTCTTTTTCCAAGTAAGCAACAAATGAGGAGGTAGAGTCCCGCTCTTGCCTCGTGGTTTACTTTTAGGCAACTGAAGGAGTATCAAGGAAGAAAGGGGCATATAGGAGCCTTCTTGCCCCAAGGGGGTCTCCCAAAACCTATAGCCAGTACTGCCCCTCTGCCTATGGGTCTGTGCAGAGGCCATCACCTGCTTGGCTTTGGAAACTTTACCTACATGCATCATGACAACTTCTATACTGCAACAATTATAATCTGGGAGCTGTATTTCCAAAAATTAACTTTTTCCTAGCTCTGTGCATACTTCTTCTCCGAGACTGTTGGAGGATTGGAGGACAGGAGTCTGAATTTGTATGATGTGATAGTAGAGGCCTAAAAGGACAGGATAAAGCAGTGTATAAGGAGCACAGGTGACATCATTATTTTCTTTCTTTCCTTTTTCTTTTTCTTTACAAGAGCTTTGGAAGGAGATAAGTGCTATTCAGCATCCCAGCAATGTACAGCTACTACTGCTAGCTTAGGACTGTCTCAAAAAGTCAAACATACAGAAAGTTATTGGAAGCTGGAATCATGTCAGTCTTCCAGAGGTACTATTTCAGCAGAGCTTGAAATAGTGATGCTTGCTCGTTAAGCCATGTAACCTTCTGATGTCCAAATCACAAAATACGGCAAGCTGATTTGCAAACGGTGGGTGGTGCGAGAAGCTCCAGCTGCGACAAGCAGAGGCCTTTTCCTCTGTTCTTGTAACAGGCTATCTGTAATGTATATTTTGCCTTCATGTCAACTATACATAGAAAGATGAAGGCATAAATCTTGGTGGTACCCGATTAGGGAGCAGTGCAGTGGGGTATATGGAAAATGGGACAAAGGACCACTGGGTGGGAGGAGAATCCCAAGGAATTTGAGTGATAGTGTTTGTCAGAAAGAAAAGTTGGCTAAGGTGCTTGTATGTCTTGACCATCTTTCTACAAGAGCCTTATACTGTATATAAACCCTATAAAAATAACAGCCCTGCAAAAATTGTCTTTCGAGACTGCTTTTCCCCTTCCTCAAAGAGCACGGTAGGGGAAGGGCTCCGCTGAATAAAACACCAAAGATGTTCAAAGCTTGGTTCCTAAGTTATACAGTAGATCAACCCATTTAAATCTGCAGTTCATAAGGAGTTCCAGCCATAGTACCAGACTAGCAGAATAGAAGGCTGTTAGTCATGCTTTGCTTCTCGCAATCCACATTATCAGTAATCTCACCAGATTACTCATAAACATGTTCAAATCCACCCATATGCTCAAACATAGGTTGCAGGAAAAAATATGACGTGTCATAGAAATCCTCCCCCTACTTACATTTTCATGGACTGTAACCCTCTTTAGCACAATGATGCACATGATAAAGTAGAGTACAGTCCATGGAAGCTTACAATAAGTAAAATCAGTTAATCCTTAAAGTACCATAAGACTTGTTGGTTTTGTTGCAACAGATTAATATGCCTATGTCCTTGCTCTTGGAGATATGGCTGGTCATCCCATCTACCCTTATCCCAGGCATTGCTGATAATGTATGATGTCGAAGGTAGAAGGTCAGGTATTTTATGTATATACTACCAATCACCGCAATGCGATGTTTTGCCTATTCATAACATTGCAATGCAATCGCATTAGCGATCTAAAAAAATAGATCGCTATGCGGATTCGTCGTTAAATGGTGCACTCGTTATGTGAGGCACCACTGTATAGGTAACTTTCTAGTATATGAGCTTTCCTGAGCTCACCTGTCTTCTGATTAAATACTCATGCCTAGTGGTAGAGATGTAATAAAAACCCACAAAACGGTCACACCTTTAACTATCACTTGGGTTTGAAGCCTCAAGTACATATGACTAGCTGGGCTGGATCACACCAAAGATCTCTCTTTGGTGTGATCTAATTTGTGCCCAAACATATACCAGTGGGAACACCACAAGACAGGACTATAGCACCCTTTACTCATAGTCCATAGGAACTTGTATTCTCAGATGTAGTGCCTCTGAAGGCTTCGTCTCTCAAGTTTCAGGTACTCGTGTGAGTCACACTTTCGTCTAGGAGAATTCTCATATGATGCTAAACCATCATTTAGCTTTATAAGTATAACAATCAGTGAGTAATGCTCCCCCTCAAATCTCCAGCAAGTTGTTGGGAGACTGAATCATGCAAGTCAAGACTTGCTAAGCTCATCCTCATAATACTGAATTATGATGTAGCATTACTTTCAAAACAGCTCTGTAGAAGACAAAGTTTTTATTTACCAGAAGGCTATAAAACTTTTAGTCCCATCTGGGCAGATGGTTGAGGTAACTGTTGTGGCTACAGATTCCACCCACAGCTGTCTCTGCATGTCTTTGTGTAGAAAACCATGTCCTTCAGCTTGAGTTGTTTTTACTGTGTTTGAAGCTATTGAATCGCACAGTATGGGTGAACATGAAGCTGTTTGAAATGCTGTTTCTTTGCAAAAGTGACAAACGTCAATTGAGGATTCAGGATTAGTCGTACAATTCTCCAGTCTTTTTTGAATATTATGTGCTCTGATATGTTCTCTTCTCTCTCTCTCTCTCTCTCTGTCCCCCTCCCTCCCTCCCTCTCTCTCTCTTTCTTTCTTTCTTTCTTTTTTGGAAAGAATAGCTTTTGGTTATGCCAGCTATTTAATCATTCCTGATACAGAACTACAAGACTAGTCAGCTTTACATCATAGCAAAAATGTTGAGATAGTGACTGATCTTCACCCTAGAACAGAATTTCCTTGTATAAGCTAATTTGGTAGATAGTACATGAAGTCAGAATATGATTCTGAAGGGAAAACAAAAGAAATAATTTGATTTATTCACTTTTCTTTCATACTCTCTTGAGGTCCAGCACCATGTGACGTGGGACTTGTTTCAGTATTGTTGGCCAGGGATTTGGACGGATGTACATTTGTTTCCTAGTAACATAGGTGGATTCAAAATCTCTGAAATATTAGTGTTCTTTCCATCATCTACATGCTTGTATTTCTGTTCACCATGTATGAGTGTGTAAGCTAGACAGCAAAGAAAGCTGACTGGACAAAATGGATTTGTTTGAAATGTGGTGCTGGAGGAGAGCTTTGTGGATACCACGGACTGCCAGAAAAACAAATAAGTGCATCCTAGATCAGATCAAACCTGAACTTTCTATGGAAGCAAAAATGTTGAAACTGAGACTGTCCTACTTTGGGCACATCATGAGAAGGCAGGGTCCTCTGGAGAAGATAGTGATGCTGGGACAGGTAGAAGTCAGCAGGAAAAGAGGAGGAAAAGAGGAGGACCCTATATGAGATGGACTAATTCCCTAAAGGAAGCCACAGGCTTGAGTCTACAAGAGTTGAGCAGGGCTGTTGAGGACAGGGCATTCTAGAAAGTGCTCATTCACACAGTCACCATAGGTGACTTGGCAGCACATAACAATCATGAGGAACTATCCTAATAGATCATCTTTGTAGAGAGAAGAGATGGGGAATTTGTAGCCCTCCATATGTTACCGAATTGGATCTCTCATTCGCACTGTTGGCCAAGCCAGCCAAGGATAATGCTACCCATAGCCCGACAACATCATGGACATACATCGTCCACTGTTAGTATAGACTGGCCAGAAACCTACTCCTACTCTGCGTTTTATTCCAGAGTAGATGCAATCATGCTTGTAAGGGCAGCAGATTGGAGCTAATTAATGAGGTGACAACCATGCAAGTGGATGTACAACTGGGCACACATCTGGAACTCCCTATTGAAACTCATGCTGTCTTATTTCCTCTCGAATAAAATTCCATTGGGATTCTGGCCACTATGTCATTCTGGCCAAAGGATTATTATTTACAACAGTGAATGAATCCAATCAATACAGTCAGCATGTTCTCTATATCAGTGGTCCCCAACCTTGGGCCTCCAGATGTTCCTGGACTTCAGCTCTCAGAAATCCTGGCCAGCAGAGGTAGTGGTGAAGGCTTATGGGACTTGTAGTTCAAGAACATCTGAAGGCCCAAGGTTGGGGACCACTGCTCTAAATGAACAGAAGGAGGAAGAGGAGGAGGGGAAGGAATAATATATATGCAATTTCAGATACAGTGGGGTCTTGACTTGAGAACTTAATCTGTATTGGAAGGCGGTTCTCAAGTCAAAAAGTTTCCAGGTTAAATCTGCATTTCCCATAGGAATGCATTGAAAACCACTTGATCCGTATCTGCTCTTTCCCGTCCATAGAAACTAATGGGAAGCTGCTATTCCGCCTTCGACCACTAGAGGGGGATATTTTGTTTCTTTTTTTCTTAGGTCAAGAAAGGTTCAGGGAAGGCAGGGAAAATACAGTCCAGGCAGTACCAGGCAGTCCGAAGACTGTCTCCCAATCCACTCTCTAAACGCTGGGAGGAGTGAGGAAGCAGACAGGCACCCTTTTCACTGGCCAACAGTTAACTGAAAGTTCAAATTTTGCACTTTCCCTGCCTCCCACGTGGGTTTTTTTCAGTTTGTAACTCAAATCTAAGTATGTAAGTCAAGTCAATATTTTCCTATGAGAGTGGTTCTTAAGTCAAAATGTTCTTAACTCGGGCCGTTCTTAAGTCAAGACCCCACTGTAATTGCCCTGAAGAAAACCACAGGAAATATTTCCCATTTCTACCAATTTTACAGAATCAAGAACAATATCCATTCTTTTGAGCAACGCTTTGTTCAAGCGACTTCAACGATAAGAGCTGTTTTTCTAAATCAGCCAACTACATTATTACAGTGCAAGCTGTGCTCAACCAGGTGTACTCTGGGGGCTTAATAGGCAGAATATAACAGTGATAGCTGTCTCGTTGCTTTTCCTAGCATCTAGAACAGTGGTTCCCAACCTTGGGTCCCCAGATGTTCTTGAAATACAACTCCCAAAAATCCTGGTCAGCACAGCTTTCCATAGCTACCTAGCATGCTGAGTCATTATTTAGCTGTGCTATTTCACCTGATATTACCCTCCTCCTTTATGTAGTCCTTTATACAGATGTTGCCAGTTTGGCTACAAAGGGGCTCCATGTTAGGAACATAAGATTAGTTGGGAAATAGGTCCAAGGGTTGGCCTGTGGTTCAGAAAACCTGCTGCAAGTTATGTAAGCCTGTGGCCTTGACCACATTTTGTGGCAGTGAATTCTGTCAGTTAGCTATATGTTATGTGAAATGCTTTTGTCTTGTCAGTTCTGAATCTATTGTTATTGGCTGTCATATTTAGTCGCCAACCTCTGGAACATAGGCAGGAAACATATATTTAATAATATTTAGAATTGTTTTTAATTTTAATTCTCCTTCGAGAAGTGAAACATGGAAGTTTTGGTTTTCAGAAGACAGACCAACGCTCACTGAGTCTCACCAATGTGTACAAACTTTATGACTTTAAATGTAAAATATTTCCTTGTGGTTGATCCTTCACAAAGCTTGCGTGTAAGGTAGCTTTCTCACTTTTTTTCTGAGCGTATTTGTGTGTGTGTGTGTGTGCGCGCACGCACGCACGCACGTATGTACCCATATTGCACTTTCCCCTTCCATGCTAGTTTTATTTATTTATTTATTTATTTATTGTATTTATACCCCGCCTATCTACAGTGGGGTCTTGACTTGAGAACTTAATCCGTATTGGAAGGCAGTTCTCAAGTCAAAAAGTTCTCAGGTCAAATCTGCATTTCCCATAGGAATGCATTGAAAACCATTTGATCCGTATCTGCTCTTTTCCGTCCATAGAAACTAATGGGAAGCTGCTATTCTGCCTTCTGCCATTAGAGGGGGATATTTTGTTTCTTTTTTTTTCTTAGGTCAAGAAAGGTTCAGGGAAGGCAGGGAAAATACAGTCCAGGCAGTCCGAAGACTGTCTCCCAGTCCACTCTCTAAATGCTGGGAGGAGTGAGGAAGCAGACAGGCACCCTTTTCACTGGCCAACAGTTAACTGAAAGTTCAAATTTTGCACTTTCCCTGCCTCCCACATGTTTTTTTTTCAGTTCTTAACTCAAATCTAACTATGTAAGTCAAGTCAATATTTTCCTATGAGAGCAGTTCTTAAGTCAAAATGTTCTTAACTCAAGCCGTTCTTAAGTCAAGACCCCACTGTTGTTATTTCGACCACTCTAGGCGGCTATTCCTTCTTTGCCATACAGAAGTAACCACTGCCTGTGGCGGCTGTTGGATCCTGGGAATCAAAATCCAAAGAAGTAATTTTTTTTTTCAGGAGTGTTGAAATATCTTGGCATAAAAGACACCTGAAGTCTGGATTCATCTAGTGTTTGTCTGCCCAGATTTACCCTTGACATCATATACAAGAAGGACAAAACAATAATGTGCTTCTTTCTACCTATTTAGAAAAGTCCCGAATTTATTTTCTACTGAATCAAAGCAAGCAAATCTCTTGTGACCATTTGGTTTCCATCTCCCAGCTCCCCAACCAAGCTTTTCTTGCTCTTTCTCCTGTTGGGGCATGATGAGGACAGCAATTTTTTAAGCTGGATTAACATCAGTTCAGTAGGAGAGTGAGCTGATTGCACTGTGGAATGTAGAGGCAAACTGAACAAAAGAACGGGCAGATTAATTTAGGACAACTAGAAAATCCAGTACGTCCTCATGTCTGGTCTGAATCCTCCTCCTTAAAAATTGAAAACTTGTGTATTATTTTTAGAGTTGATTGAAAGTTATTAAAGGAATTAAACTTGGGTTTGTCAGGTGGAGGAGGAAGGATTTCTCTGAGTGATCTTCCACTTGCCCATTTAATTGGTGGAGGTGCCTATTCCTATGACCTAAGAAAGTGAAGAAAGTGTGAAAATTGATGGAAGAAACATCAGTAATTTAAGATAAGCAGGTGACACCATATTACTGGCAGAACACAGCCGGAAGATGAGTTGAAACAACAACTGATCAAGGTGAAAATGCAGAAGCATGGCTGCCATTGATCATTAAGAAGACAAAAGTCATGATTACAGAAGAACGACATGCCTTTAATGTTGAAAGTGAAGTCCGTTCGTCGCTCGAAAAGTTTGTAAGTCGAAACCAATTTTCCCATAGGAATGCATTGAAACCCATTTAATCCGTTCCGGCTGTTTTTGGTTCTTAAGTCGAGGGGCGGTTCGCAAGTTGATTCATTAGTTCCCATAGGAACTAATGCAAAGCTGCTTAATCTGTTCCTACCACTAGGGGCAGAATTTTTCTTCCCCCCCCTTTTCCCCCCTTTTTTTGGTTCATAACTCGATTCTGCGTTCACAAGTAGGGTCTACTGTTTCCTATGAGACCGGTTCGTAACCGGAAACGTTCGCAACTAGGGCCATTTGTAAGTCAAGGGCCCACTGCAGTTAAAATTTTGTGTATCTTGGCTAATTCATCAGTCCAAGTGGAGACAGCAGCAAAGAAATCAGAATAAGACTGAGACTTTGAAGGATAGAAATGAAGGCATTAGAAAAGGGCATAAAGTGTAAGGGTGTGTCATTGGAGACCAAGGCCAAGTTATTCATGCCATTATATTCCCAGTTGTTGTACGAGAATGTGAAAGCTGGACAGTGAGGAGTACCAACAGGAAAACATTGGCTCATTCCAAATATGGTGCTGAAGGAGAACTTTGCAGATACCATGGTCCACCCGAAAGAGAAACAAGTGGGTTCCTGACGATATAAAACCCAGATTCTCATTGGATATAAAGTGGTGAAACAGAGGTTGCCATACTTAGGGCACATCATGAGAAGACAGGACTTGTTGGAAAAGACAATAATGTGAAAAGTTGAAGGCAGCAGGAAAAGAGGAAGACTAAAATTAGATGCATTGACTTAATAAAGGAAGCCATGGAGCCATGCTCAGACAGTGGCTACTTTCCTGTGACAGAAACTGTAATCCCAGGAAAAGGTGGTATAAAATCAGGATGTGAAGTAGGAAGCAAGATGTGTTTACTTGCACACAATGTTGACATAAATCCTTGTTTATCTCATCCTCACAAGCTAGGGTGAAGGTGCAAAATTATTCCCTTCACCTCGCGAAAGAGTGAGATGGCTTATATTGCTCTTGATAAGAGAAGGAGAGAAATAACTGGTTATGAGCTTTCTTTGCAAGAAAAAAAATTGGATGGACTTTAAAGGTTACCAGAGCAAATGTTGTGGTTTTGTTTTTTTACAATCAACCAGTCATTTCATTTTTGCTGTTTGTAAGTGTGTGCTTTGCTTTTCAAAGGGAAAATATAGTCATTTTCTGTAGAGACAGTTTATGCAAATTATGGAGACACCTTTGGGGGAAAATTGGATTTTTGACTCTCTCTACCCAAAGGTAAAGTATCTCTCGGGGCTTGAATAATCCTCACGGAGGTGTCTCATTGAGTCAAGACGGCCTATATTAAGAAAAACAGAATTTATCAAGAATTCCTTACACAACAAAGGGAAAGAAAAGAGAAAACTAGCTAGTAATCAAAGGTCTACTAATAACATACCACAAGTGTATATTTGGCTTTCAGAGCAATAAAAACCCTATGCAGACATTATATATGCTGGTATTTTCGTCATACAGAAAAGGGAGTGCTCAGTTCCCACCTCCTTCTTTTATTATTATTATTATTATTATTATTATTATTATTATTATTATTATTATTATTATTATTATTATTATTATTATTATTATTATTATTATTATTATTATTATTATTATTATTATTATTATTTTTATTTTTATTTTTATTTTTATTTTTATTTTTATTTTTATTTTTTTATTTATTTATACCCACCTATCTAGTCGGTTAAGACCACTCTATTTACATCACCTCTTTATATATGGAAGATGAAAAATATTAGAGCTGCATTGTCCATGTACATTGGCCACATGGGCTAAGATCCTGGAAGATCAGACTTCCATAATTAATGCAAGTTTGAGAATTCTGCTTTGCTCGGTAAGGAATTTAAGAGTGCTGTTGTTTAGAGAGTATGAAGTTCCCATCAGCAAAATGCATTACAAAAAAAGATGTACTGTCAACGTAAGTTGAAAAATTGCACACGTTTTTCTGCCAACAGCAACCGATAATTGTGACAAAATGCCTGCATTTTTTGAGCCATGAAAAAGTATGCAAACATTTATCTCTCCTTCTTTAAAATATCTTATCAAAAATATATGCCGTGGCTTGCTTGTCCTTATCAGTTGAAAGCTCACCTCAGCAGATCCCTCAAATAGCCAGGAGTGGTTGAAGTTGTCACTTGAATGTTCCAGAATCCTCTTCTGTTCATCTCAGCTGTCGGTCGGGGGCGACAGCCTTGTTTCAGTTTGTTGTAAAAAAAAAAAATCACAGCTGCTAAACTTTTAGAGACACTGCACATACATAATTAAAATGTTTTCTATTGGCGCCCTTCTCGGAATGATTTTTCATAATGTGCCATCAGCTGTCCTGTCATCCTTTCTAGAAAAAAACAGAGCAGTAAATTAATATACTGTAGTCTCCTTCCTCCCACCCTTTTTGTCCCTCCCTCCCTCTCTCTGAATGTATGTATATGTATTTTAAGAGCCTTGAGTTTGCTGTGGTTTTTTGCTGGCTTTACTACAGAAGTATGATTCAGCATTATATTTATAGTTGGTTGTAACACTTCAGAGTGCATTGTCCCACATTGATAGGAGCAAGAGATATAAGCTCACATGGAGCAATGAGGGGAAGGGATGGGTCAGTGCAAGTGTGAGCTGGCTCGGTTCTTGAAGGCTGGGGTCGCAAGGAGCGTTTCTGAATTCTGTTGCAGTGTCTCCAACCACATTCTTTCACAATTGAAGATCCAGTGCACCCATCTCTATTTCTCTGAAGTGAGTTCAAGAGTACCTTCTTCCTAGTATTTGCACATGGGAGTGTAGCCTTACTCTAGTATATGTGAGCAGGCCAACATAGGGTGCTGTGTGCTCCAGCCAAAGGTAATGAGGTTGCTTCCTCTGTGTCTACCGTTCATTTGTCAGCCCGTATGGAGAAAGACCACTGATTCAACATCTCTCAAAGGCTAGCCTGAAACATGGCTCTTCAGGCTTGGAACTTCAGATGAACTACAAATCCCATCTATATAATGTCTTGCCAAGAAACATATGGGACTTTTGTATTTCTCCCCCTTCCACCCATGTTTTCTAATGTCTAGCCTGATGAAAAAAATTCCAAAAGACATGAAAACTCCCCTGTGAATGATTCAATAAGGATATTAACCAAACACCGATTCCATATGGTAGATACCCACTGAACTGGGAGTTTCTACATAGTTTTTGTGGTTAATAGCAACTGCTAAGAAGACATCACCTTGTCTCAAGGCTGCTGGTTCCATGAATTAATCATTTGTTCTGTGAAGAAATAACTGATCTTGGGTGTTCTTGACTAAATGGAGCACATAGACCCCCACCTTGCAGATTTACACAGCTTCATATATTATTTTCCATTCTGCACCTGTGTTGAGCTAGCTTTGTTAATGTTGTGCATGCAAACCCATTACAGGTGGTCTTGTTTTTCCTGACTTTGCACCCTGACTGTATTTGTTGGCTTGGACAACTCATCTTGATCATAGGATTTCACATTCCTTTAAAAAAAGAAGTACATCATCTCCGGTCACCCTCTTTTTCACATAGGTCAAATTTACTTATTGGAATGAATTATTCTCCAACTTTGGGAGTATTTATCTCAATCAATTTCTCAGTTTTTTGGCTTTGCGCTCTTTCTTCAGGATTGTTAGAGGGATGTACATTGCTGAGGTGTAGTTCGCTCCTTTAGTTCTGTCTCATGATGTGCTATATATCTGTCTCAAAATAACTCCAGCATCCAATCCTCTGCTAGGATGGCGACGTGTTCTCTTTTGCAGATGACAGTATCCTATTTAAGGAAGTGTCTAATATGGTTCTTTAAAAAAAAGATGTTCTCTATCTGAAGGACTGTCTGGTCCAAATCTGATTTACAGATAAAGAACCAGAAGGAGTGAAATCAGGGACCATGGAGTTGGTTAGTAGAGACCCAGTAGGTTCCACTCTTCCCCACATAGGTGAGAAGCATTGCAATCCAGTTAAAAAGCTGCTTGCAATTTGGTGAAGGTCAAGACCATCCCAGTTGCTGTGTACAGGGGTGAAAGATAGACCATGAAGAAAACAGACAGGAAATGAAATTGGTTTGTTTGAAGCATGGTGCTGGAGGAGAGCTTTGTGAGTATCACGGACTGCTGCTGAACTGCGATTTCTATTAGTCTTACCTAGCATCACCAATAATTGAGGCATAAAGACAAACCAGTTGGGTCCAGATCAAATCAAGCCTGAACTCTCCAGAAGCAAAAATGATGGAATTGAGGCTGTTCTACTTTGGACACATCATGAGAAGTCTTAACCTTCCCATGATGGTTAGAGCTGAGCAGAACCTTCATTATAGGACATATTGAGGTTATTTGTTCTTTGGATCGCTATAGGTTGGAGGCAATTGACAGCATAGAACAACAGCAAATATTTTGCACGTGTATGTATTAATTGCCATGTACAGTTCCATGTAAGTTTCTATGATCTTTTGTCTCCTCTCAGTTCCCTTCCCTTCCCTTTCCTTCCTTCCTTCCTTCCTTCCTTCCTTCCTTCCTTCCTTCCTTCCTTCCTTCCTTCCTTCCTTCCTTCCTTCCTTTATTTATTTATTTATTTATTTATTTATTTATTTATTTATTTATTTATTTATTTATTTATTTATTTATTTATTTATTTATTTATTTATTTATTTATTTAGTGCAAGTTCTTTTTTTCTTTCTGCTTTTTTTCTTTTTGGTGCAGTGCAAGCAATCATGCTATCAGTTCTCCGCTCTTTATTTTCTTTCCATTCCTGTACTTTATACTTAAATCATGTCTTTTTTTAAAAACGGAATCTTTAAATTTGACAAAATATGTAAATTGACACATTGTGTTTGGATTGCATGTTTGTTTGATTGCATGTATGTAGGCTTTAATTGCAAGAGGTGGAAAAAGCCCTCTCAAGCTGTCCAGAGGTCTTACCTTCATGAAACATGGTGTGTGTGTGGGGGGGGGGGGATGGATCAGATGGACAATCTTCCACCCAGGCAGAATGCTCAAAACTGGGTTGAAGGGGAAGAAGCTGATACATCCCACAAGTATACGGCTGCCACAATTTTGCCACATGCCAATTGAGCCATTGTTTGCATGTTTAGGATAGGAAACATCTCACCCTCCAGATGCTAATGATCTGCTGCTCCCATGAGCCCTAGTGAGCATAGCCAAGCACTGAGGTATCATGGGAGCTGTGGTCTCAAATCTGGAGGTTTTCCATCCCATATTTCCAAAGATACCCATGGAAGGAACTGCATTTTGTGGGAAACATGGAGCATTAGTTGAACCTCAGCCCCAACTCACATGTTAAACATTGCTGGACATGAGTTCTTGTTTTTACTAAGTTCCTTTTGTGCTTTTGGTATTTAAGGAGAGGAGGCTTCAAGCTTGATTAATGTGCTTATCAAAGAGAGTAAATATAATTGATCACTTGCCTTTTTACTGGCACATAAGCTCCAACTGTTGCAAAAGAATACAAGCAGAGCCTCAACCCTTTGCTGTGCTGTAGGGGTTTGAAGCTCTCACTCCCCTTTCTTTTATTTTCTTTGTTTCAGCTTTTTTAAAAACACTTCCATGCTTTTAATTATGGCAGCAATTGTTGGCAGTCTCAGAATCTCCTAGCGATTCCATTTAAAAGGGCTATTTTGAGGGGTCCATAACTCAGTAGTTGTAATTTATGGTGTGCTGAAAGTTGGCAATTGGTGAGCCAATTTCAGAATCCACTCCGTGGGCTCTAAATCTAAATATGATGACAGGAAATGACTCTTCCCACAGTGGCAAAATACTATAGTGTTTGGCCTTCTTGAATTAGAGCTTTGTCACAAGCTGCTCATGGCCCAGCACGGCCCACAAATTTTTAACCGAAGATTTAATTTGGAGATAGAATGAAATCAAAGCTCAAGATTTAAATAAAGGTTAACAGAGGCAACAAGAATGGCCAAGTTTCTTTTACAAAAGGCCTCCCTTGTCTTAATACAGAGTTGTTTGGGAAGCTGCATTGCCCACATGTGGGAGCTTAGAAATTCACAGCAGTTCCATTAAGTTCAATGCATTCCAGACCATTTGTTTGCATTTTGGGTTTAATGGTTGAATGAACTGCCAGCCTGCTTTCCCCCTAACTGTGCTGGCAGGAACCTGAAAGAGCAATTCAGCTGTATTTCAGCTGAAGAATCTAGTATCTTGATTTCTTTATAAGAGAGTCAAAGGCTCATGTAAGGTGTGTTGATGTCTGATCTTAAATATAGCAAGCAGTCCCACAGCAGAACCTTAAGAATTTATTTTTTGCATCTACATTTCACAAAATCCCCCAGCCAAAATGGCAGATGTAACGGGCTGAAGTAGTTGATGGTTTGCTTTATGAAGTTGAGAGCCAGCCGTGGGATCATCAGTTCCATCTCTTCTTCCTTGTTAATTGTGTTCCCGCCACCTCTGCTGTCCCCTGCATTCCTAATGCTGACTGATCTTCACCATTAGCCAGTGGCGGGTTTTCAAAATCTCTGCTAATACTAAAGCCAGTTGTGCATTAACTAGAATTGGCATTTTGTTTGATAAAAGCTTAAACCATCGTAAGTGTGTGTGAAGGAGGAGAATATTGATAGAAAAGTGATGGCCTTCGTGGAGAAAATATTGAAAAAGTGTGAAGGTGCTTCCTTTCCTTGCTTTTGGAAGGAAAAGGGGGTAACCATTATCTCCCTCTCAGGTTTTCACATTCTTAGGAGTGCACCATTTTGGGCTGATGTATTAAGAATACCATGTGCTTTCCAGGCCTAAGTGTGAGTGAGGGTAAAGATGTGTTAGCACTGCCCACATATGAAGGTTTAAATGGAAGGCAGGGAACATGTGCACAGACTCCCTTTTCCTGCATCCACTGTCTTTAGACCTTCATGTATGAAGTCCTGGAGTCGAGGGACTGCATGCAGGGACACAGCGTTCTAGTCTTGTACATACACCTCATGCGCTCATGCTTGCTCACCACTGAATAGGACCTCTGAATATGCTGGGATGCCTGCTGTTTTGCCTTGCAAAGAATTGCTAGGGTGCAGTCCTGCTGAGATGTTCATAAAGCATGTTGTGAATCAGAAGCCTATGAATAACAATAGAGGAAGCCCACAAACAGCCCTTCAGTTTGCCCTGTCAGCCAATCCGCTCAAATTCAGCACTTCTGAATTTGTAAAGAGATAGCACACTGCCATCTTTGCAAAGTTTCATTGGTGTAGACCAGTGGTTCTTAACCTTTGTTACTCGGATGCTTTTGAACTGCAACTCCGAGAAACCCCAGTCAACACAGCTGGTGGTGGAGGCTTCTGGGAGTTGCAGTCCAAAACACCTGAGTAACTCAAGGTTAACCAGTGGTGTAGACCACACGGTTTCTGATTTGTCTCTACCTAGCAAGAATAGATTGCCAGGTTTTGCATTTAAGAATAACCTGGGAGTTTATTTTCCTGATGCCTGCAGCTTTGTTTGGTCTGGAAACTGGCTGTGCCATATTCTGAATTTGACAATCTTTTTTGCAGAAGCTTTAAACTGCTCTTGATGTTCACAAATGTAGGAATCCTGTTGCTTACCATCATTTTTGTTTGCTGGAGGGAGGTGTTCTCGCCCCCCCCTCCCTAGTACTCAGAAGTGTGGGTCCATTATAGTTTTTCTAACTCTTGTGGGACAGCTGCTTCAGTTTTGTTGCTTTTACATATTTTCCTGGATAGCTATGGTTCCTATTATTTGAAAGTAGTAAGAAAAGAGAAACACCTAACATGAGAGGGATAACTAAATAAAAGAAGCCCTGCCTTTTCGTTTGCAAGAACTGTTGAGGACTGTTAATGATAGGCCTTGCTGGACAGCTCAGTGGTTTAGGCATCTGGCTGAGGAGCCAGAGGTGAGGAGTTAAATTCCTCCCTGTGTCTCATAGGCAGGAGCTCAGCTTCATGATCCGTGACTCCTTCCAGCTCTGGAGTTCTAAGATTGTAAGATTTTTGGAAGTCATGACTTCATGGAGTCACTATGAAGTGTGAACAGCTTGGTGGCAATTAAGAACAACGTGGGTTCCCATAACAAGTCTTCTGGCTTTATAAATTATGCAGAATCCTTCATATTTCCTTTTCTAGGTGGACCTACCATGACTTCCTGAATAGGTATCGAGTTCTGATGAAAAAAAGAGATATCTCGAGAAAGGAAGACAAGAAGCTTGTGTGTAAAGCACTGTTAGAAAGCCTGGTTAAGGTGAGAAGCATTAAGAGTCCCCCCCCCATCGTCTCACCTGTGTTTAATGCTGAAGTGTATGAGCTCTGTAGACCATGTTACGTGTTATCCTGTGCACTTCACAGTTGACCAGTGATGTGATCTTACGAAGTTTCTTTGCACTCACCCCCCCCCCAGAACTGGTCAGCTCTTCTTTTAAACATGAAAAATATATATATTTTTAACATTCATGCATTAAACTGACATGTTCATTCCAAGCTATGCATATTCACTTACAACAGGCGTTTGGTACTTTCCCCTATGCATGTGATACTGCCCAGATGTAGACTTTCCCAGGCTGTAAGCTATTGCCCTTATTGGAATGCTATTGGTAGAATTATATCCCCACTTCCTAAGGCAACAGAAGACAAATAAAAAATCTGGCATGATAATGATTTTGAAGGTGCCAAAAGGATTTTAAAAAGAGAAGATCTGAGGCTGTGTTTGGTATAATGGATTTCACAGAGATGTTGTACTTGTTACTACCTATACGAGGAACGAATGAAATCCAGCCCTCTGGGTATTGTTGGACTGGAGTTCCCATCAGCTCTGCCCAGCACACCGCGTGGTGGAGAATGCTGGGAATTGTCTGGCAACAGTTGGCAGGTTTGCACTATGCCCATCCCTGTTCTATGCCATGACTTTGAGTGTGACTACATGGTCAACTACTGCAAAATTTGCTCCGCTTATAAAACGAGTGACTTCAAAGTATTTTTTACTGACTGCATGACACAAAGGATGATTCAAATTGGTCCAGCCTTTTTTGCTCCCAAAGCAGCTTCCCCCCCTCCCGCTGCTGCTAGGGAGGCTTCTCTGTTTTCAAGCTGAAATTATTCAAATGGGATTTTTCCCCATGTGGCTAGTTGTGATACATTTCAGTGACATAGGCAGTTGGGGCATGTTGTTCAGGCCCAGGGAGACACATCCCTGCATTAGAGATGGGTGCCCACTCACAGGCAGCACCTCGGCTTCCCTTCCCTGCCTCCTCTGTGTGCTGCCTCTGCATGGATTGCCTGCCAGAGGAGGCAGGGCTGGGAAGCACCGAATACCTGTTCGTCTGAAGGATGAACTGACACAAATGACCCAACGAGTGGTTTGTGTTCATCTCTACCCTGCATTCTTTCCTCTCCACCATTTGGCCTCTGAATTTTTTTAAAAAGGGGAGGACTGTGGACTTGAATGTGACTCATGTCATATCCAATATGAGTGGTGAACTCCCAAATCAATCTGCAGCCCCTGTGTGAGCACTGCGTTAGATTTCAAATGTAATACAGACTGCAGCTCAAATCTCAGCAAAGTGTAGTTGCACCTTTTGTAAGAAAGGTGGAAGCAGCCTTTTGAGGATATTTGTGATCTGCATCAATGTAATACCTTTGCTTCCTTTCATTCAGGTGTAAAACTTGCCATTGCAATTCCTATAGGCAACCCTAACTGCTTGTTTTTCTTAAAACCTTTAATGCTTTCTTATGTTTTGGCAAAGGATCCTGACAAGTTCCAGTTTGGCCGTACAAAAATCTTTTTCCGCGCTGGTCAGGTGGCATACTTGGAGAAATTGCGGGCAGATAAGTTCCGTGCTGCTACTATCATGATCCAGAAGACGGTACGAGGTTGGTTGCAAAGACTCAAGTACAGGAGGATGAGAGAAGCAGCAATAACAGTCCAGCGGTACACGAGAGGATACCTGGCACGCAGGTGAGCCTAAGATGCATCTTTCCAAGAGAATTGGCTGCTGTTACAGATGTGCTGTTCTTTAGCAGTGGTAACGTTGAAAGTGAGGCACTTTGATATTTTAAAGTAGGGATGGATAAAGTATGGTTGATGCTTGTTTGTTGAAAAGGGCTTATTTTCACTTTTGGAGGCCTTCAAGATTGGCAGTTTTCATATTAGGAACCAGAGCAGAGGCAAACAACTGAAAGATTAAAACTGTACGTGCTTACTAGGGTCTTCCTATAGTTTCTTTAATGGCCCCCTTCATTAGTTTAGAGGCCCTGAGCGGCCTAATTTGACTCCCAAGCTCACTAAAATCACCCATGCCCGTTTTAAATTACAATCAAATTCATACAGATCTATAAAGCCCTTATGTACTTAAAAGGGCTTTAGCAAGCACCAACCTACTCCTGCCCTTTTTCAAGTATCCTTTGGAAGCTGTAAAGGAGGGGGAAGGTGGTTTGTCTATTTCAGGGGACAAAATTCAGGGACAGGAAATTCATCATCACCCCTACGGGGGGTTCCCTACGGGTACAATGAGTTCCTGACATAGCAATTCTGGTGAAAATATAAGACATAAGACATAAGACATAAGAAATTTATTTGTCATTGCACTCACAAGTGGGTGCAACAAATGAGGTGCTCTTCCCCAAGGTAAAACTGGACAACACCACTACAAAAAAAAAAAGTTAAAAATATACACAACACTCACCATTCAAATATAGATACCTCGTTTCTCCCAGCAGTGGTAATCCTAACTAGAATAAACCCTTTGAAATTAAATGGGATCTAGGCTAGGGATGATTGACATGTCTCATTCATTTCAGTGGGGCTGCATTAAGCAGAGTTTAAATAGGGTTTAGCCCATGGTGGCCACCATCAATTGAACTTGTTTCTCGACACTGATACACTTTAGAGCAGCCAAAGTGTACCTACCCATTAGTAATTCTATTAGTGCTCCATAGGAATTATACCTGCATTATCAATAAAAAGGTAAAGGTTCCCCTTGACAATTTTTGTCCAGTCGTGTTCGACTCTAGGGGGCGGTGCTCATCCCTGTTTCCAAGCCATAGAGCCAGCATTTTGTCCGAAGACAATCTTCCGTGGTCACATGGCCAGTGCGACTTAGACACGGAACGCTGTTACCTTCCCACCGAAGTGGTCCCTATTTATCTCTCTGCATTTGCATGCTTTCGAACCGCTAGGTTGGCGGGAGCTGGGACAAGCGACGGGAGCTCACTCCATCGCGTGGATT
Source organism: Pogona vitticeps (assembly GCF_051106095.1). Classification (NCBI taxonomy): domain Eukaryota; kingdom Metazoa; phylum Chordata; class Lepidosauria; order Squamata; family Agamidae; genus Pogona; species Pogona vitticeps. Next base: position 301,701,990 of record NC_135784.1, read on the forward strand.
CGATCTTACGACTGCTGGTCTTCTGACCCTGCAGCACATGCTTCTGCGGTTTAGCCCGCAGCGCCACCACGTCCCACGCATTATCAATACCTGCAAACAAAACCTGTGTTTATGACTGATAACAAATCACAAACAGAGCTAAAGAACAATAATACTAATCTCAGAACTGGATGGGACCCTATGGATCCTCACGTTCAGCCCCTATCAAGGAGGCCCGGTAGGGAATCGAACTACCAATCTCTCGCTTCACAGCCAGAAACCTAAATCATTGAGCTTATCCAGCATTTGAAAACCATGGGAAGTATGTGAAGCTCCTGCTGCAATAATAATCAGACATTCTTGGCACTAATGGAATTACCCCTTCTGATTGCCCGTAGTGTATCAGTCTCTGTGGAAGAACTTGATAAGAGAAGTTATATAAAGAATTATCAATGACTCCTTGCCTGCTTGTCCAGCTAATATTTCATCCATGCATTTAAGTTACCTGCTCTAACTTTGAAACTTACGGTTTGAGAGTTTATACCTGTCTTGAGGTGTGTGAAAGTTTCTTCTCTCCTGAACACTGGCACGTCTAAGCTTCCTGTATAATAATACAGTGGGGTCTCGACTTATGAACTTAATCCGTATTGGAAGGCAGTTCTCAGGTTGAAAAGTTCTTAAGTCGAATCTGCATTTCCCATAGGAATGCATTGAAAACCATTTAATCCGTATCTGCTCTTTTCGTCCATAGAAACTAATGGGAAGCTGCTATTCTGCCTTCTGCCACTAGAGGGGGATATTTTTTCTTTTTTTCCTTTTAACCTAAGATGACTTAGCTTTGAAAAAAAGGAAAAAAAGAGTTCGTAACTCGAATCTGAGTTCGTAAGTCGAGTCCATATATTCCTATGAGAGTGGTTCGTAAGTCGAAACGTTCGTATGTCGAGCCATTCGTAAGTCGAGACCCCACTGTAAACTCATCTTTCATCACATGATTAAAACCAGGTCACCTTGGAGGAATCAAAGTCCATTGGAAACTGGATTAAATTCCTTTTCCTGGACTCTTCTAAACATAGGGTAAATCATAAAATGCAGTGAAGCACTCTTTAAAAACATGCAGTTTTACACATATTTATTGAGAGAGATGCAATAATTAGCTGGTTGTAAATTCCCCAAGTAAAGGCTGTCAACCTTGGTGGTACACAAGGATATGGAGTGCATCCTAAATTAAACACTGCGTTGCAATAGCTTGGAGTCATACTCCCTGATGTTGCCAAACTAATGCACGTTGCTTTAAATGTCAAATCAATTTGCTGCTTTTTTTGCTGGACTTTTTGTAGCCGGTAGTTTCTCTGCAGTGTACTTTCTTTTGATGCTTGGGGACTGGAAGAGCTAATCTTGATGAGGATGTCATTCAAGTTTTGAAATGTAAGTTCAGAGCACACAACCTGAAGAGAAATTGAATAAATGCATGTGCTACTTTTAGAATATATATCTTGAAAGGACATAAAGAACTTACCATACACTGCGGCCAAATTTTTGCAAGCTGACTGGCAAGGCTAGGTAATCTGTTATGCGGACAAGGAAAGGTATTCTTGTCCCGTGTACTGAATTTAAAAGTCTATCTGATAACAGTCTTGTAGGTTCCACTTTCTTTTCCACTCATTAAAAATTCTTGAGCATTAAAAAAACAAAGATTTAAATAGAGGTTCGGTAACATGAAAATTGAATAGCAACAACAAATTTAGCAACTGCTGCAGAGAAAAAAGGATTTTTATCTAACAGCGTAGGAACAAGGTCTCCAGCCAAATTCCACTGATGTCTTCACTGGAGCTGACGTCCGTGTAGAAGAGAGTTTCTGCAACAGGCAGAAGCTTTCATGTAGAAATTTAGCTGTTCTAATGATTAACATGGAACTGAGATCCAGGAATTCCATGGGTCTAGTATCGCTTTGGCAAAGAATTTCACTAGATAGCATTAGGCAAGCCACTATAGATATGAGGTGTGCATAAGAATTTCAGGGGCTGGTAAGAACTAGTTTTTTTTCCAAATCCTATGATCAGCAGCAGATATTTGGCATAATTCAGAAATTGTATGCAGAAGTTCCTGGATTCAAGCCCCAACATCTCCATGTCGCGCTGCAAAAAACTCCCACTTGACTCCTTGGAGAAATGCAGCCAGTTAAGTGTTGAACTGAATGGACTCATAGCTTCAGTTGGGATGTATGTCCACTATACAGTAATAGCAGTTTGATTCCAGTTTAATGCCCTTGGATCTTATGGATCCTTTGATGCAGTATTTAGAATTCCTTCCCAAAATTTTCTAGTGCACCTCCCTGAATAACAGCAGAAAATTCTTAAGTCCCTCACCAAACTACAGATCCCAGAATCCCCCGAGGATGGAGCTATGGCAGTTATAATGTATTCTGACTGCTGTAACTCTGTAGTCTGTGCTTTCAGCATAAAGCAGCTTTGTGCATTCCTATGGTCTTACATTCCTCAAACCTGGACAAGTAGGCAAAGCAGCCCATTTTCAGACTCTTGTTTTCTCGTTCTGCAAAAATCAGAAAAACAACAAGTTTCAGAAACGGAGCATGAAAATGTAAACCCTGTTGGAGTTGCCGGTTATTAATTTCCAATAAGGGTGACAATCCTGTGTCTGGAAATACAGTTTTATGCTTCTAAGTTTTGTTAGGGGCTTTCTTAGCTTCATTCGCTTTCTGTCATAGAGTGTGATAGAACTCAGGTGGTGAGTACCACTCGAAATTAAGAGTAAGCCAGAAGCATGTTCAAGGGAAGGGTAGCTCAAGAAGGCAACCCACCCATGAGTGAGAACTGGGCATACTCAATAGACCAAGGGGGAAAAAGAATGTTGAAAAAGAAGACTTAGGGGGATGAGATGGAGTGTTGTAGAAGGGAGCATGCTAACTGGAAACCTGAACAGGAGCACAACGTAGTTCTGCAAGTTTAATTCCGTGTCCCATCTATAGTTGTTAAATATCTGCCCATCCCTGCTTTTTTATAGATTGGCTGATCGACACAGGAAGACAAGAGCAGCCATTATTTTCCAGAAACAATATCGAATGTTGAGGATCCGCCGCGCTTACCAAACAATCCGTAGAGCTGCCGTCACGATCCAGGCCTTCACCCGGGGGATGTTTGTCAGGAAGACTTATCAAAAGGTGTGCTTGATGGTTTGAAAATGTCTATGTCTTCCAAACATGCGCAGCTCCAAAGTTTCCACGTCAGCTTTGTGGCTGCAGAGGTCCCTTTTTGGCTTTGGCTTTCACTGAAAACAAAGAGAACCTTCTGAAAATATTCACCTGATGGCACCAATACTAGACAGGGTCAGAAATGGAGAGTGGGAGGAGGTGAAAAATCTGGAAGAGTCCAGGCAGCCACTTCTAGTTTTGATGGTGCATCAGAAAACAATACAGTACAGTACAGCTAAACCTTTCTAAGGTTTAAAAAAAACAACCCAGGTACAGTGGCAGGGAGAGAAAGACATTTTTCATCTATCCCTCTGTGTTTGGGGGAGTATGGTGCACTGGAGTGCTTTGAGGGGCTGCAGAAATACCCTGGGGAGGACTAATTATGGTCTCCAGACAACATTTCACTCCCTCCTGATCTGAAATACCTGCATTTTAGATTAGTTGTGGCCTTAGCATTTCTCAAGATTCTATTACTTGCACTCACTGGTTTAAGTCAAGTAGTGTAATGTTTGTATTTCTCGTACTCTTGTCAGGTCATGTGACTGGTGGGCAACACTATATACAAGCCACAGCTTCTTAATTACCGGTAATTAATCACTGCAGCGATTTAGACTTTTTGAGTTCAATTAGCAGGGATAAGTAATATGATTTTTACCAACATCTCTGAGTCTTAGAGGCTGACTAGACAGGTGCAGGAACAGGCTGGTTTGCTCTTAAAAACGTTTTCGTTGGAGGAAACCATCCCACATGTATCAAGGCACCCTCTAATTTTCAGCCCCCAGGGCGGGGCTCCACCTCTCTCAGGTTCGACTCTGCCCCTTTGTGCAGACGTGACTCCGCCTCCCCCATGCAGGGTTCCGTTGTGACTGGAATCAAAGGGGCTGAAAATGATCACTGCGTGGAGGGAGGTGAAGTTGTACATGCTCAGGCGAACGCCTTAAATGTATGCCCCCCTATGCATACATTTCTGATCCCCTGTCAGGAGCTTCCACTTTTTTTGGTGGAGTTGGGATTGTTCTGGTTTGGATCAATTCCAGCACGTATGATTGCTGGAACCGATCCAAAGCAAGCCCTCCAGTTTGAATTTGAAAGTACTAATGAAATGGCTCAATAAGCAAGCCACTTCAGGATATTGGCAAATTAATCACTTCCTCTGCTCCTTGGCAGAGTGACAGGACAATTTTTTTACTGTATATGGACTATCACTTAAGTGCTGCATCAGTTATAAAAATCATTTTAATCTTCTTCTTTTTTGCCCTATCTTAAAGGGCCAGTCAAGAAACCACCTGCAGTTGAATCCACAGTGGTGTCTTGGGTTGTAAGCAGTTTGTCAACTGACACTTTAAGAGCAGGCCAAGAAAAGATTTTAAAAAAACGGATGCTGTACACCAGTGACAGCCTATATATAGTCAAATCAAACAAAATTCGGAGACTAATTTGCCAGTATCCTAAAGTAGCCCACTTATTAAGTCACTTTACAATATTGGCCAAAACAATTTCTGTGTGAACAGAGGGGTGTAATCCCAACTATTCCAAAGTGCCCCACATTAGCTTGCTCTCTTAGACTAATTGCTAATAGAATTACGTTGCTAATAGAAATGCAGGTCACAAAATGATGTGGAAGCACACCAGGTACTGGGACCTCACCGAGGAAGTTACATGAGGAAGTGCCTTTTATTTGGCCAGACTATCAACCCATTTAGCCTGATATTGTCTGCTCTGACTGGCATCCACTGCCCAAGATCTCAGGCACAAATGTCCCTCACACATGATACCTGACCTTTCTAAATGGAAAGTCTTAAGAATTGGATCTTGAAGACCTTCATCATGGAACACAGGTCGCCTACTCTTAGTCATGACTTGGAAAAGGTGTGTGTTTGGAATTCTTTTTTTGTTTGTTTGTTTGTTTCTGTTTTGGACCACACGCCCAGAATCCCTCAGCCAGCACAGCTGCTAGAAGTCCAGACAAACAAACAGACCAGTAACTTTTCTAAGATTTAGCTCTGGTTCCCCTACCAATAAATGTTTGGCTGCATATCATGGAGAAGAGACTTCAAAGATGATGAAAACTAGCCTATGTTTCTGGTTGTTAATGGTCCATATGTTTTATTTTGCTAGTCTTTAGGTCTGATATTCCATCCTCCTCCTTTAGAAACAACGCTTAGGCTTGGGTTTTTTTAGCAATTCTGAGAGCGAGGTCTGAAATTTTTCCTACCCAGCTGTGTTGAGTGCAGTAGAATAAGGGGGGGGGGAAGTGAAATGGCATTGAGTGGACTTGTGATGTACAGTAGTACCTCGGTTTGCAAAATTAATGCATTTTCCAGGATGTTGGGTAAAGCGAATTCATAAACCAGAACACGGATTGCCATAGGAACGGGGGCGGTGCTACAAACCTCCAGGCACAATGCATCCTGGGGAAACTTCCTTCGCAAACCAAAAAAAAAAAAAGTAAACCAAGGCATGGTTTTCAACGGATTTCCATTCGTAAACCGAAAATGACGTTAAGCGAGACGTTTGTAAACCAAGGTACTACTGTACCTCAGAAGTCGCACGCAGTATGCAGCAGACACCAATAGCACTAGTGAACCCATAATCCAAGAATGCAACATAGGTATGGTAGTTACATACACTTGCATGTAGTCCAGCTCTTATGTCTGAGGAACTGGGCTTGCAGTTAATTTTTAAGGTGCCACAACATTTTTGTCTTCTCCATGTTTTATTTTTATTTTGGTTTTGCCTGAGATGCTAGCACAGCTACCTCTTCGAAAACTTGCAAGAGAAACACTGTTTTCCATCAAGTGCATTTTAAACCACCTCACTGTGGAAACATCTGCCCCACTCCCATGCTCTGTATCGCAGAGCCTATGTAGCCCATCTCAGTAGCCGCACTGTGAAAAGCCTAGCATATACCTTGTCCAGCCACGTTTAGGGGCTTCCTTCCACATGTATTTTGAATGTATTAATTTCCTGTATATTCAAAAAGGAACGGAAACAACATAATCTCATTTTTCGTTGTAGTCCGTTTCAGTATGTATACATTTTTGCTTGGAATAGTCTGAAAATAGGGACGTGGTGGCGCTGTGGGCTAAACCGCAGAAGCCTGTGCTGCAGGGTCAGAAGACCAAGCAGTCGTAAGATCGAATCCACGTGACTGAGTGAGTGCCCGTCGCTTGTCCCGGCTCCCGCCAACCTAACGGTTCGAAAGCATGCAAATGCAAGTAGATAAATAGGGACCACTTCGGTGGGAAGGTAACAGCGTTCCGTGTCTAAGTCGCACTGGCCATGTGACCACGGAAGATTGTCTTCGGACAAAAACGCTGGCTCTATGGCTTGGAAACGGGGATGAGCACCGCCCCCTAGAGTCAAACACGACTGGACAAAAATTGTCAAGGGGAACCTTTACCTTTACCTTAGTCTGAAAATAAGTGGTTTGTTTGTTTGTTTGTTTAATTTATTTGCCTATTTATTCATTTCAAAACACCCACCATGAGGCTTCATCTTGCCAGCTCTCTTCTTTTTTCCCCAGGTCACTATTCCTTCCCTTCCTTCCTTTTCCCCCCTTTTTTTCTTTCTGCTGATCTGGAGGCATACACATTTTCAGATTCCAAAAGCAGTAGTTCTTTCAGTGTTCGAGCTACACAGGCAGAAGCCATTGTTCTGCAGCCCCTCAGAGGGCTAGCTTAATGAAGCTGTTTGCACTGAGAGGACCCTCAAGGCAAAAGTGGAAATCTGGAAATGTCATATAATATCAGCCACTCAGTGAAGAGAACACTTACCTGACAGAAGAGTGTTTTTCTGAGTCATATTTGGAAACACATCCTTCTGGTGAAGTCAGAAGTGCAGTTGGTACTCATGAGTCTTCTGTGTGCAGTGGACAGTGTTTATTTCCTGGTGGTGGCTTTGTATCCACAGGTAAAGGTAAAGGTTCCCCTTGACAATTTTTGTCCAGTCGTGTTCGACTCTAGGGGGCAGTGCTCATCCCCGTTTCCAAGCCATAGAGCCAGCGTTTGTCCAAAGACAATCTTCCGTGGTCACATGGCCAGTGCGACTTAGACACGGAACGCTGTTACCTTCCCACCGAGGTGGTCCCTATTTATCTACTTGCATTTGCATGCTTTCGAACCGCTAGGTTGGCGGGAGCTGGGACAAGCGACGGGTGCTCACTCCGTCGCGTGGATTCGATCTTACGACTGCTTGGTCTTCTGACCCTGCAGCACAGGCTTCTGCAGTTTAGCCCACAACGCCATCACATCCCTTTTTTATCCACACCCTTGGCCCCAAAATATACTTCATTCACAGGAAGCCTGCCATTAGAAGCAAGCCATTCATTAGTGAACCTGTTCAAGCAAACCTTTGTATATGAGCCATCATACTTGCAAACAGAGCTTTTGCTTACTTTCTTTTGACCAAAGACAAAACAAAATAAGCTATTTTGCATGCTACAAGAGGTGTGAAAAGCTTTTCCTGTCACAATCAGATGTTTTCAGTAGTTAAGTAATTCCCTCTTTCTAGTTATCAGTGATGTGTAATGTATAATCTGGCCCTCATTTACTGGTAGCAAAATTTATAAACTGGCATCTGTCCTTTCCTTCAATTTGGATTTTTTTCCCCAGCACTCAAAATGATGTTGGGACTGTTCATGCTCACCATGGTCCCCATGTAAAAAAAAATAAAATAAAGAAGTAAAACCTAGCCACTGTGAACTGTCCATTCATACACATGGACAACCTTTCCAGATCAAGTCTTGAGAAGTCTCAGTACAATGACGTATTTGACATATGTCCATTTAGGGAATGCTGGAAATGTGAATCTGTATGCACCACCCAGAGGTACCACAAGAACACAATTTCAGTATTCAGCAGGCTTGGTGAAAAATGTCCTTTTTTAGATTAAAAAATTCCAAAAAACCCTAACCAGCATGGCCTGTGAGGCCAGTTTCTCAAAGCTGTAGTCCAAAAAAGGAACTTTTCTAAACTTTGAACCAGTTAGATAGTAGAGTCTTGGGTAAGTTGAGCCTTTGGTCTAGTCCAAGAAGGCAATTCTTATGTTCCTGTATCTTAACTAAGTTTTTTTTAACTATATTTATCAACAGATTGGAAACCTTGACCTCTGAGCGTTCAGCCTGGAGGCAGGCAGTGCATCATGGCCTCTCCCATTTTGAAGAGACACTTGTCCAGCAGGCCGAGGCAAAGAGGCAGTCCCAAAAGCAGCAAAACTAGGGAGCTGGACAGGGGACAGATTGTATTTGTCTTCAGTTTGGAAGGGATTGTCACTCTCGAATTGGCCTTCTCAGCCACACTAGACGCTGTTCCAAGTTCTCCTCAGAGCACGTTACTATAGTCTCTCGAGATTGAAGGATGCCTATGATTTATTAATTAGTTAGGGTACAATCAACAGGCGTTCAGCCCATTGCTTGGTCTGCTGGGGAATAGACTGGTTTGCTCCTTTTTCCAAGAGATCACATATGCTGTATTTTATCACTGGAATGAACCAAAATGTCCCCAGAGCATTACCACCTGCACCTTTCTGAGCCCTCATCAGGCATTCTCCTTTTATATTAATGCTGATAGGATCCCTCTGGTTTGTTCTGTTTCCCGTGTGTTATTGCTGAAAATGGCCCAAAAACAAACCTCTTGCCTGTCAAAGCCCTTTCTGGGTTTCCGATACAGTGGGGTCTCGACTTACGAACGGCTCGACATACGAACGTTTCGACTTACGAACCGCTCTCATAGGAATATATGGACTCGACTTACGAACTTAGATTCGAGTTACGAACTCTTTTTTTCCTTTTTTTAAAAAGCTAAGTCATCTTGGGTTAAAAGGAAAAAATGAAAAAATATCCCCCTCTAGTGGCAGAAGGCGGAATAGCAGCTTCCCATTAGTTTCTATGGACGAAAAGAGCAGATACGGATTAAATGGTTTTCAATGCATTCCTATGGGAAATGCAGATTCGACTTAAGAACTTTTCGACCTGAGAACTGCCTTCCAATACGGATTAAGTTCGTAAGTTGAGACCCCACTGTATCATGAAACTGCCTACTAAGCAAGCCATTTCAAGGGAATGGCAAATTGATAGAAACTACAGTTAAATAGTTCCGGAACACCTCAAAAAGGAGATAAATTACGGCAAGCAGCAGAAGTGTCGATTATGTTCTTCAGTATTGTACTTGGCCTACAGCTGGCCATACAGACCAAGCTGACTTAAGGGAGTTTTGGGAACTGTAGTCTGAAAAAGTCATTTTTCCCCCTAAACCTTCTGAATATTGAAGTGAAAGAGGCACAGGATCTTGTGGCGTCTGTGAGTGGTGCATACACATTTCAAATTCCAGCTTTCACTGAACGAACCTATGTTACATTTTTCCCTGGAGGCTGAATTCTCCTGAGGGTCATTTTACATTCATGTGTTTTGCAGATGCTTATGGAGCACAAAGCCACTGTCATCCAGAAGTATGCCCGGGCTTGGCTGGCAAGGAAACATTTTGTCAAATTCCGAAGTGCTGCCGTGGTGGTGCAGTGCTACTTTAGGCGCATGAAGGCTAAGCAGGAGCTGAAGGCCCTGAAGATCGAAGCCCGGTCAGCAGAGCACTTGAAGAGACTCAATATTGGCATGGAGAACAAGGTGGTCCAGCTGCAGAGGAAGATAGACGAACAGGTAAACTCCCTGAATCTCTTTCCTACTGTGAATAAATAGACCTCGTGGATTGTTCAAAATTTTGAGCAAGGTGGGAATAGTGTGCTGGGGTCAAAGGTGCAGGAGAACCATGGATCGTAATGGGTTTTGCACTGGCCAGCCGTCCTCTCCCCAGGTGCAGCTTTGAAGTCTCTAGCATTTTTGGAAATCATTAACCCACATGCATGCCTCATAGGTCTGCAAGCGGTCGTTAAGTTTTGGGTAATCTTTGTATGCCTGTTCCTACCGGTAGTCCCAGTCGTATGAATCATTTACCTTTGTTAAGAGTTGATGTTTTGTGCAACATTTCAGTTACTGTCCAGGACTGCCTGGAATACTTGACAAAAATCCCCAGTAGTATGAAAACCAAGGTTGGGGAAATTTTGGCCCACCTGGGATTGGTGGGACTGCAGCTTACATCTGTTAGTTACACTGGCTATGATTGGAGTTGCTGTCCAATTGGAGTTGCTGTCCAACAACATTGGGGGGGGGGCACATATTCTCCACCTTTTTTCCTTAGAATATACCAGCCTTCCTCAATTTGGTTCCTTCCAGATCATGACTAGAGCGGATCATAATTGCGGTCTAACAGCATTTGGGGAAACCACATGTTCCCTTCCAATGATTCAAACAGGAAGTTGAGCTTTGGCGTGTAGCTTATTTTTGCATTTGATTAGTTCGAAAATTGGTGTGCCATTTTCTCAATTATAAATACCCGAGGTGGCTTGATATAAAAGCAATTTAGAAAAATGCAAATTCACAAAAACCTTAAAGGCAAGCAGCAGGAAGTCCATGCAGGAAGAACCAAGCAGATTCTAAAATGAAAATTGATAACAACTTCCCAATTATTGTTTGATAAACTCCTGTATATAAAAAAAGACTCAGTAAAGACCAGAGCTTATAAAATTAGCTTTTAAAAGAACATTGTTTTATTAACATGGAACTTTGGGACAACAAGCTTATTTGGCCAAAAAATGTAATTTATTGCACTGTGTAAGTGGTTTTCCCCTTACTGGTAAGCTCTGGAAAGGAAAGGAAACACAAAATTACAAAAGACGAACAATACATCTGGTTAGGATTGATGTAAGAATGGTATAAAATTTGACAGTTGTTTTGTCAGAATGCATCTAGAAAAGCCTTAAAACACCTTTTAAAATAAATTTTTTAAAGTAGCTAGTAATAGTTGATTGTTACACCAGAATGATAGTTTTGTAAATATTCATTATGGTGGTTGTGGGTTTTTCAGGCTCTTTGGCCATTTTCTTAGGTTTTTCTTCCTAACGTTTCGCCAGTCTCTGTCAACGGCATCTTCAGAGGATAGGAGTCAGAACTCTGTCCGTGCTCTGGTTTTCAATGTATTCACTACATGGCTTTCAACGTGTTACATAATTGTACTTCATTACTCCCAACCGTAACTAGTTGTAGGTAAGGGAAGGACATTGCCTGTGATGGGTTACTTCCAGGCCCTGATAACGACTGTGGTAGATGAACTACAGTGGTGCCCCGCATAGCGAGCGTTCCGTTTAACGACGAATCCACATAGCGATGTCGATTTTGCAATCGCATTGCGATGGTTTTAGTTGCTAAAAATCGCATTGCGATGATCGGTAAGCGTTTCGCTTACTGATTTTCACATTGCGATGTTTAGAAAACAGCTGATCGGTGGTTCCAAAATGGCCACCGGGGAAAAATGGCCACCCGCAGCATTTTCGCGCCCTTTCCTCGCTTACCGGGCAGCGAAAATGGTGGCCGGATGGAGGATTTCCACATCGCGGTGAGTTTTTTCCCCATAGGAATGCATTAAAGAACTTCGCTGAACGGTGAGTTTGGGCCCCATAGGAATGCATTAAACTAAGTTTAATGCGTTCCTATGGGGTTTTCTATCCGTTTAGCGATGTTTTTGCATAGCAATGATTAATTCGGAACGGATTATCGTCGCTATGCGGGGCACCACTGTATTGTTGAGAGCAAGGGTATTTTTGCTGGAAACATTTTATCTCCACTTACCATCCATGGTGGATGCAGCTCGGTTAAGCCCATTATGCTTAGAAATGGAACTTACCACAATTTAGTGGTATGGTGCAGTTTCCACAGGTGTTTCATGGGTGCCCCAGATTCTGCACCCCACCTCCTCCCATGGGCACCCTCTTAAAGGAATCAGCAGGGCAAGGAAGCCCACAACGCAGCTGCTGACAGGGCACCCACAGGAGGAGGCGGGCCACAGAATCTAGGGCACCTGCACAACACCTGTGGGCCCAATCCAGCCAAAAAAAACACCAAATTGTGGTAAGTGCCATCTCTAATTACAATTTCAAAGAAAGGACAGCTTCACCTGGAAGGTGGTCCATGAAAATATGGTGGAACATCTTACTACTTCAACAATTCATTATCATTTAAAGTTAGACATTTTAATTTGTCCGTGAAGGGGAAAAGAAAGGAAGTGTAGCTTTCACCTTGGAGTGAAAACCATTTATCCCAAAGTAAATGGTGGCACTGCGGGTTAAACCGCAGAAGCCTCTGTGCTGAAAGGTCATGTGACCTGCAGTCGTAAGATCGAATCCACGTGACGGAGTGAGCCCCCATCACTTGTCCCAGCTCCCACCAACCTAGCAGTTAGAAAACTTGTAAAAATGTGAGTAGATAAATAGGTACCACCACGGTGGGAAGGTAACGGTGTTCCGTGTCTAGTCGCACTGGCCACGTGACCACGGAAGATTGTCTTAGGACAAATGCTAGCTCCATGGGTTGGAAACGGAGATGACCCCTAGAGTCAGACATGACTGGACAAATTGTCAAGGGGAACCTTTACCTAAAACACCTGCTAGGAGCTGGTATGATGGTAGGAAAGCACCTATTCAGTTGTTCTCAGCGGCAACTAGTTAGGAATGTGTGATACCTGCCTCATTATTATCAGAATAATCTCCATCTCATGGGAAAAATAACACCACATATTCAGGAGAGTTGTTTGTAAAGGTGCCCATGTAATTTTTCAAAGGCAGGATTTTCATAACACCTAGATATTCTTAAGTCTGGCTACTGCTTTAATTTAAAAAGAAACAAAAGGAAAGGCTCTTGCATACTCTTTTGGAGCCTTTGCAACTGTGTGTATCATTTCCTCGTACATCACTACTCGCTCTTTTTTTTTTTTGAGTCTGTAAAGAGAACTCTTTGTATGCTGTGAAATCAACTTTGCCATATCTCTCATACACATTATTACAACTGCACATTTACTTTGGAAATAGAAAACTGGAAATGTTTGTTCCAATATTCTTGCTGTCTTATCATGATACCCTTTTTATTTAGAGAGAGACATAACCTATTGTGAGGCAAGTTGAAGCAGAAGTTAGCCTCCAAGGAAGTAGTTCCGTAGAAGATACAGGCCAAAAGGGGCTGAAATTCAATGCTAGGAAGGCAGACAAAATGAAGGACACCCACTTGGCTTTGGGTAGGACTGTAAATCCTCACTAGTAAATAAAATTCGCAATGGTGCAATGTTGGCCAGTGGGTACAATTGCTTTATCAACCCTGTGTTATTTTATAGGATGCAAACAATAAAACAGTATGCAGCGTGTCGCCATTTCAAAAGAGTGTGAAGTTAGACAACATGGATAGGACCTCTGTATGGAGTCCTACTTTAGATCCTTCTTCCTAATAAAAAATTCACAAATGACACAGGTGGTTTGTCCATGAGGAAAGGAATACCTTCAGCTGTAAATCAGTCCAAAACTATCCGTGAACTGGAAATTCTTTAGAACAGCACATCGAATCGTTATGATGCCTCCACCCCTAGTTATTGCTCTGGAAGTGGTACATTCTCTGAGGATGTTCCTGGAACTCTTAATAGAGATCTTGCAACTGTGACAACAAGGTTTTGTGCAAAAAAAAGTGGGGTGGGGTGAGGGTGAGGGTGCAAAAAAAAAAGCACCTTGTTTTGCATGAATCGTCCAAAACGTAGGTGACAGCTTTGTTCTGTAAATGTAATTTGAAGCATTGTCTGGGTTGTTTCCATGATTCCAGTCCTTCTGTGCTTTGGTATATATAGCTGTTTTTGTTTTCCAAGGGAAAGGATACTGGAGACTTTTTGTGCAAGTCAGAGAGACCTTAAAAGGAGAGAGAACAAATTCTTTGCCTTTGTTTAAGCTAGAGGCAAGGATTCTCATGGGTTTTAAAACTCCTCCGTGAGATTCTTCCTTCTTGAATAGGCTAAATCAACAGGAACAAGGCATTTAGCCGGTATCCTCTCCACGTTACCAGCTGGAACCTCTAAAACAAGGGATGATCTGACTGAGAAAAGTCATCAGAGGATCATCAGAGGATGAACATGGTTCTTTCAGGGTGTAGTTGAATCTTCACCAACAGGTAGGATCATCCAGGTTCGCCAAGCATCTGAGGCCTCAGCTTCAGCCAAAAGGATCCCTTTATTGGTCCACTATGGTCCGGTGTCTTGACATCCTTCTTGGGGGTAGGGTAAGGGAACAGATTTGGCCAAGGGAACTCTATTTAAGTGCCCAAAGATAAAGTTCACAAGAAATCAAAGATGCCAAAAAGTAGTTGACAGCTTGTGTGCGACCAAAAAGGAAAAAGAAAAAAGAAAAGAAAATCTGTAAGCGTAGCCTTGCTTAACCTTGGCTCAAACTGAATTAAGTAAGACAATTGGAAGTCTTGCAGAGAAAATCCTCCAGTGTGCAGATTTGTCATGATGTTAAAAGGAAACTGCTGCCAAGCAAAGATTTCTTTACTAAGCCTTCATTGTGCACTTCCTCCATCGCTTATCACTATTGACTGCTGGAAAAGCCTTGTTAAGGTTACAATAAAGGAGATAGCCATCTTTGGCCTGCTATCCCTTTCCTGGTCGAGGGACGACAAAGAGAAGCACTGAATTCTTACGTCCAGATATTGGACTAGTTATTCTCTAGACGAGAATATAGCCTCAGAAGGAGTTGCTCTTGGTTTAGGGCAATTTATAGGGTTTTTTAAAAACCTGAACGGGCAGCTCTCTGATCATCCCTGTAAAAGTGACCCAACAGACGAATGCATCTCCAGCTCTTAGAATATTATACTCATCTTTCATTTTTAATTTTGTGAGCAGAAGTGGGGAGGTTTCTGAAACTGGCCTTCCCTCAAAAGTAGCTACAAACAATATCATGTTCTGCATACAGTAGAATCCCCGTAACTACAGGGGATTGCTTCCAAGCTCCCCTGCAGATGCTGAAAAATGTGGTTTTTAGCAAACACGATACATAGGATATATAGTGTTTGCTAAAATCCACATTTTAGAAAATGCGGCGCTGTGGTGGCGTTGTGGGCTAAACCACAGAAGCCTGTGCTGCAGGGTCAGAAGACCAGCAGTCGTAAGATTGACTGCTGGTCATAAGATCGAATCCACGTGATGGAGTGAGCGCCCGTCACTTGTCCCAGCTCCCGCCAACCTAGTGGTTCAAAAGCATGCAAATGCAAGTAGATAATTGGGACCTTGATGAATTGACCCCTGCCTGGCTCCGCTTGGAAAGAAGCTCAAAGGACACCTCTTTTAATGAGAACGCGCGCCACTTAGCAAACCTCTGTTCTGCCTACAACCTTCACATTATTAACGGCTCACCCCAGTATCTTCACGCTGATAACTTTACCTTTCTTTCCTTCCAAGGTGCCAGTGTGCTGGACTATATCTTGGTTTCACCCGAGTTGCTGTCTAGATGCAGTGATTTTTCCATTGGCGCCCGCATTGACAGCGACCACGCCCCATTATCTTTAAAAATCTCGATTTCTTCCTCTCAGGAACCCAAAGACAGACTGCCCTTTTGCTCCAAGCTTTGGCCCAAATGGTCTCCTATAATCAGATCTGCTTTCGACCAATGGTCTCTTAGCCCTGATACGATCCTCCTTAGGAAAACAATTTGGTCCACTACATCACCATCAATAGCTGCCTCATCTTATCAGCAGATTACCCACTCCTTAGCAGAACTGCTCAGCTCTGAAGCCAAACCAAAAAATAAAGCTAAACATCACACTTGGTTTGACGCTGAATGTTGGGCCACTAAACGCCTTATGCGCCGTTTATTCTCTTTATTTCAAGTCTACAACTCCCCAGAGACCAAGGCTACTTACTGCAGGTTGAGAATTATATGGCGCAGTCTCATTGACGCCAAGAAGCACAATTTTGCTTTGCGGAAATGGTGCCAGCTCCTAGAGGCCACAACATCAAAGAACAGCAAACTTTTCTGGTCACTCATTACCCACTCCCTTTCGGAAGACTCCTATAAAAGCTCCCTGCCTATCTCCCCTTCTAATTGGTCAACTTACTATTCAAAAATATTTTCTTCCCAGGACCCAATTCCTATGCCAAAGAATCTTCCCTCTGAGCTCCCCCTCTGGCCACCGGTCTCTAGGGACGAGGTCCTAAAGCTCATCTATGCTCTGAAACGCGGGAAGTCTCCCGGTCCTGACGGAATCTCCAATGACCTCTTAATCAACAACGCCCAATGGTGGGCTGATCCTCTGGCAAATCTATTCACCCTAATAGACGAACACGGCTCTATTCCAGAGGATTGGCTCACCTCCATCCTGGTTCCTATTTTTAAAAAAGGCGACCCTTCTAACCCGGGCAACTATAGACCGATCAGTTTACTCTCCACCATCGGAAAGCTATATAGTAAACATCTTCTGGTCCATCTCACTTCCTGGTCCGTTTCTATAAACCTTCCAGGACAAGAGCAAATCGGTTTTCACCCGGGTAGTTCAACACTGGATCACGCATTAACTCTCTCGTTCTTAGCAGAGAAGTATGTATATCATTTTAAAGGGAACCTGTTCGTGGCCTTTGTTGATTTGAAAGCGGCCTTCGACTCTGTCAATAGGTCCATTTTGTGGGGAAAACTAGCCGCATGGGGAATTCCCCCACGTCTTCTTTTTTTAATACGTAAATTACACCACGCTAACTTCTGCCAAGTCCGTTTTAACTATAGTGGCTCCATCTCGGAAAAGATCCCAATTAACAGAGGAGTGAGACAGGGTTGCATCTTAGCTCCGTTCCTATTCAACCTTTTTTTAGCAGATCTACGTTCTCAGCTGCTGCCAGCCGAAAAGTCTGCTCCGTTCCTAAATAAGATACCCGTTCCCCTTCTGTTATACGCGGATGATGCGGCTCTCCTTTCTATATCTAGTCTTGGTCTAAGACAACTTCTCTCTCTTTTTCAATCTTACTGCTTACGCAATGATCTTGTTATTAACGCTGAGAAAACCAAGATTATGGTCTTTTCAAAATCATGGAAGCCCTTACACTGGAAAACCAATAGTCAACAGATTGAACAGGTGAGATCCTTTAAGTATCTAGGTTTACTATTCCATTTTCAACTCAAATGGACCACACATAGAGATTCTGCAATCGCATCCACCTCATGCCTTCTTGGTGCGATAACTAAATTCCATTATAACTCTGGGAACCAGTTTGTTCCAGCTGCCACCCGAATTTTTCAGGCAAAACTGATTAACCGCCTACTCTATGGCGCCCCAATTTGGATAAATGCTATGGACAACAAAGTAGATCTACTGGCTGCCTCTTTTTACCGCCGGATTCTAGGGATACCAACTTCAATTAAACTATCGACTATAGCCCTAGAGTTAGGCATGCATCTACCCTCATCGGTAGCGTGGGCACTCACATTCAAATTCTGGCTCCGCCTTTTCTTTAAAACAGACCCAGACTCTCTTTTAGTTCATCTACTTAAGGATCATTATCAATCCAAGTGGTTTACGTTATGTGAAACCAAACTTGGATCGATTGGTATACCTTTAAATTCCATCTTTAACAGCAATTTTGATCAGGCGCTCTCTCTTGTTAAAGAGAAACTATGGGAGTCCGAGTATATCCATCTGGTCTCCAGTATCAACCAAACATGCTCTCCTATCCACTATGGTATCTTCCCTACCTTTGGCTCTGGACATTTTTACTTACACTCCCTGCTGAACCCCCTAACCAGGAGAGCTTTTATGCTAGCGCGGCTGAATATTTTCCCCTCCGAGGTCCTCAAGGGGCGATATGCCCGAGTACCCTTTGAAAAAAGAACTTGTAACCTTTGCAGATTAGAACCCGATTCAGTTTCGCATATCCTGTGTCACTGCCCCAAGTTTAGAGATCTCCGAGACCGAATTCTAGGACCAATCATCTCGGGCTTCTCTGGTCCCCCCCAGCTCCTGACAGGTTTCCTCCTCCATGACTTTTCTCTGGAAACTACGACTCCAGTAGCTGAGTTTCTTGCTAAAGTGCTCACTCTCCAAACTTCAAAAAACTAACCTAACTTCCCCCACTATTTTAATTTATTATTGGATTGTATGTTTTAACTGTTTTATGCCAATAAAGGTTGCTTAAAGAAGAAGAAGATAAATAGGGACCACCTTGGTGGGAAGGTAACAGTGTTCCGTGTCTAAGTCGCACTGGCCATGTGACCACGGAAGATTGTCTTCGGACAAAACGCTGGCTCTATGGCTTGGAAATGGGGATGAGTACTGCCCCCTAGAGTCGAACACGACTGGCCAAAAATTGTCAAGGGGAACCTTTACCTATATATAGCATGACTCAGACTCCCTTTAGTGGCAGGTTCTGGAAATGACACTGTGGAAATATATTTTTCTAACAAATGCTATAGGTCTGGTTCCCTTTAATGGCCTGTATATATTTCTAGGATTTTTCTTTTCATTTTTTAAATATTTTCAGACTGTGGATAAGTGAATCAGCGGATACTTGATCCTGTGGATAAAGGGATCCTACTGTATCAGATATTAAAACTCCTGTATCTCTAAAAGAGCTGCATCTCCACCAATTTATTAGACAGTGTAATATGCAAAAGGGGAGTAGACTTAGAAAGAATGTGCTTCAAGACAGGTGCTGTGGGAACCTGTCTAGTACATGAATACTGTATAATGAAGCTGCTACAAATTTCTCTTCTTCTCTCAAGGAATTCTTTTTGCATCAATACATTTTATGTAGGCTATTTTCTTCAATAGTCTACTCATGTGGCAAAGACCATAGAAGAGATGTTTGCTTTCTCCCACGATACATCTTTCGTAGTTTAAAGTCAGATAATTAGCTAAGGAGTATCTTTGGGTTCTCTTAATATTGCTTTTTAAAGAGGAAGGATAGTGCAGGCAATAGAAAAGCACAGGATGGTTACAAATGGGAAAAAAGACAAAAATACCATCTGTAAATTTTCAGGAAATGCAGAATACAAATGTCAGCTGGAAGTGCCTTCATCTATGTGAATATTTATGATACATGTACAGTGGGGTCTTGACTTAAGAACGGCTTGAGTTAAGAACATTTTGACTTAAGAACCACTCTCATAGGAAAATATTGACTTGACTTAAGTACTTAGATTTGAGTTAAGAACTGAAAAAAACCACTTGGGAGGCAGGGAAAGTGCAAAATTTGAACTTTCAGTTAACTGTTGGCCAGTGAAAAGGGTGCCTGTCTGCTTCCTCACTCCTCCCAGCGTTTAGAGAGTGGATTGGGAGACAGTCTTCAGACTGCCTGGTCCTGTACTGCCTGGACTGTATTTTCCCTGCCTTCCCTGAACCTTTCTTGACCTAAGAAAAAAAGAAACAAAATATCCCCCTCTAGTGGTCTAAGGCAGAATAGCAGCTTCCCATTAGTTTCTATGGATGGAAAAGAGCCGATACGGATCAAATGGTTTTCAATGCATTCCTATGGGAAATGCAGATTTGACCTGAGAACTTTTTGACTTGAGAACCGCCTTCCAATATGGATTAAGTTCTCAAGTCAAGACCCAACTGTATATGTACCTGTTTATGGTTGCTTCTAGCCCCTGATCCTATGGCTTGCTTTTGAAGCCCCATATTGCTCTAAGTAGTGATAGAAATTAGTATAATTCTGCTTGTATACTAATGTGTTCCTCCTTAAAAAAAAAAAAAGGCAGGTTTTCAGGCAATGCGGTTTTGGCTGTTGATTGTTTTTAGCTCTTTTGACAGATTCATCCAGGGACAGTCTTGCCACTTTTGATTCCAATCCTCTTGCACTCCTGAACTTTCAAAATCATCTAGCAGTGGTTCCCAACCTTGAATCCCCAGATGTTCCCAGACTAAAACTCCCAGAAGCCTTCACCATTAGCTGCTCTGGCCAGGATTTCTGGGAATTTTAGTCCCAAAACATCTGGGGACCCAAGGTTGGGAACCACAGATCTAGAGAACAATGAAGAACTTAGAAATTGCTGTGCCATCTACACCCCTTGAGCAAGACTTCCTGCTTCTTTCTAGTCGCCCAGTGCTTTATCTCTTCCCACCAACCATCGCATAGACAAGCATATGCAAATACATACACACACACACACTCCCTCTCTCATTTCAGTTTCCCTGAGACAATCACTTATTGCTGTTCTAAAGACACTTAATGAGATTCCCAAACCTCCTTTCTGCCTAATTTCATTTCAGAGCCTGTCTGCTAGTTATTGGCTCTCATTCATTTTGATGGCATCCCTATTACGTGGTATTCTTCAAAGCACTCCCTTGTCAGGGCATAAAATTGGAACAAGAGAAAATCCGCCTCCAATAAAGAACTGAAACTGGCTCCTGAGGGCATTCTAAATTTGTTTGGTCACTTTTCTGTGGGATCCAGCAGGCTCTATTTGCTTGTTTATTAATCAATTAGTTATAAACACAGACATACGAGTCCTTCGATGAACTAAGAGCTGTTCTTGTACTCCCCATAACAACCCTGCGAAGTAGGTCAGGCTGAGAAAGGGGGTGGCTTAAGGTCATTCTGTAAATTTCAAAGGACGAAAACTGAGACCACACATTTGGATAGTCTCACAGGCCTTCAGCATCAACCAGTATGCAGATGAGTTTGTTGGTGATAATTACATTAAGAGCAAAATATTTGAATGCAGATTGTAACCATCTCAATAATATTTATTTATTTATTAAATTTATACCCCACCCATCTAGACCAAAGTACATATGTACATGAGGAATTGGTAAGAGGACGTCTTAATGTTTACAAAATTTATAACCTGCCTTTCCACTTAGAGGAGTGCCAAACCTGGATTACAGACATTAGATGATTATAAAATTCTGCATCTGACATAGAAGACTAGAGTCCAAAAAAGCTTACATTGAGTAAAACCCATTAGACTATACAGAGCTGCAGTCTTTGTTCTTTTTGCTGTTATAGAAAAACAAATGAATCTGGTGAATATCAATAAAACATCTGTGTCAATGCAAATATAGAATAGTATTGATGGTTGTTGTGGGTTTTTCGGACTCTTTGGCCGTGTTCTGAAGGTTGTTCTTTCTAACGTTTTGCCAGTCTCTGTGGCCGGCATCTTCAGAGGACAGGAGTCAGAACTCTGTCTGTGCTCTGGTGTAGTGCAGTGGTGTTGAACTGTGGCCCTCCAGATGTTCTTGGCCTTCAACTCCCAGAAATCCTGGCCAGCAGAGGTGGTGGTGAAGGCTTCTGGGAGTTGAAGTCCAAGAACATCTGGAGGGCCACAGTTCGACACCACTGGTGTAGTGTGTGGGATAGTTGAGAACACAGACACAAGTTCTAACTCCTGTCCTCTGAAGATGCCGTCCACAGAGACTGGCGAAACGTTAGGAAGAACAACCTTCAGAACACGGCCAAAGAGCCCAAAAATCCCACAACAACCATCAGATCCTGGCCGTGAAAGCCTTCGAGAATACATAGATTGGTATTATTTACATGAGGGTCAAGGGACTGGTGAGACACATTTTTAAAAACTTGTCTGGGTGGCAGTAGCCAAAAAAGAGCCTAAATCTTTACTAAGCTTTGAGAGCTATATGCAGTTTACTTTTTGGTGCTTCTTAAGGAATACTTATTTATGAGAGTCTGTTAATCTAGAGAAATGAACTTTAGTCCACAAAAATTATGTCATAGCTAATGCACTACAATGAGGTCACCATAATTGACTTAACAGCCTGCAGTTATTGGCTGACTAGATAGGTATCTGGTTGTGGAGCCAGAGGTTGGGAGTTCGATTCCCCACTGTGCCTTCTGGGAGAAAAGCCAGCCTGGGTGGCCTTGGGTAAGATGCACAGTCCCAAGGCCCCACAAGAGGGCAATGGTAAGCTACTCCTGAGCAAGCCACTCTCTAACTAGAAAACCCTGGAAAGGGTTGCCATAATTCAGAATTGAGGGCACACTTATTGTTGTTGTTGTTGTTGTTGTTGTTATTGTTGTTGTTGTTGTTAATGCATTAGACCTAAATTCAGTTGCTTGTTCTGAGTAAACCCATTGAATCAGTTGTTTAGTGGTGAGACAGCATATGTTAATCCAATTGATTCAGTGGCTCTACTCTAGTTGAACATGGGACAAAGTCTTTTAAGGCAAAGATAAACAGTTTCAGTGGGCCTGGGGCCAGGTTTTGCAACAGGACACCAGAGGGACAGCATAGACCATGTGCAAAATGAAAAAAAAGGCTGGATGGCTATTAATTTTTTTATTTTTAATTTTTATTTAATAAAGGCTGGATGGGTACTAACTTGGAAGTAGCTGCGCATTCACTTCCATTTGTTTTTGTTTTTAATGGTGTCTTTTGGTATTAATCCTGCCAACCTAGCAGTTCGAAAGCATGTAAAAATGCAAGTAGGTAAATAGGTACCACTTCTCAGTGGGAAGGTAACGGTGTTCCGTGTCTAGTCGCGCTGGCCACGTGACCACAGAAACTATCTTCACACAAATGCTGGCTCAATTGCTTGGAAAAGGGGATGAGCACCGCGCCATAGAGTCAGACACGACTGGACATATTGTCAAGGGGAACCTTTACCTTTACCTTTTGGTATTAAACATGAATATGATGAATTTAAAAGATGAAATGCTGCTCCTGGAGGATTCTAGGAGCAGCCACTTGCCTTTGGAAAAACCAGATGGGATTCCGCATTTTGCCCAACCTGGCTTTAAGGTGTCACAAGACTATTAATATTTTTTTTTCCTGTAACAGACTAAAATGGCTACCCACCCACTCCTGGAAATTATTAATTGTATTAGAATGCCTTTTAAAAAACTTTGATAGTTGAGAGAGTGGTGGACACAATGCTAGAAACCTACCAACCAATAATACTAATTTATTATTTTAAAACTGTTTGCAAATGTTCTGCCCTTTTTGGTGTGTTATTTCTCTTGAGAGATGTTGGGCTGTGTTCTTATGTTCCGTTGCCTCACTCACTGCAGAACAAAGAATACAAGCTCCTGAACGAGCAGTTCTCCGCAACCACCTCTGCTCATGCAACGGAGATGGAGAAACTGAAGAAAGAACTGCAACAGTACCAGCAGAAGAAAGGGGACAGCAACCAGATTGCAAGTTTGCAAGAAGAGATGGACTCTCTCCGGCTGGCCCTGGAAAAGGCTCATGGGGAAAGAAAGATTGTAGAAGACACCTACACAAAAGAGAAGGATATGCTGCAAAAGGTAATGCTTTCTAGAAACTTATAGACCGTCTCTCGTGGCCAGAATTTTGTTGGTTGGTTTATGCTGGCTTAAGTGCCCTGTCATAAATTGTTGCCATGAACTGCCACTACTGAAGAAGTCACTGCTTGTATCCCTCGTCACATGTGTGAGTTGGTAAAAATGAGGAATGCTAGTAGCAACTCATTAACTAGGGGCAATTTGACACTATGTTTTATGGCATTGCACCAAATCTTGGTGTAATGGAACAGTTGGATTCTGGCCATAGTATCAAAACCAAGATTTGGAAGTGACAGGTTCCAAGTAAACTGGCTACATTAAGATTTGTTCGTAACAAGAGTATGGCAATGTTGCATTTCAAAAAGGAAACGTGGGACCAAAATTGTTGCCGTATTTTATGTCAGTTTTTTCAAGGAGGTAGCTGTGTAAAAATATGCACCCAACTAATATTGCAGCCAATTATTTCTTTTGTGTTACATTGCCATAATTTAGAGCAAGAAATTACTTCTTAAACAGTAAAACGAATAAGGGGAATTAATTACTTTTTGAAAAGTAACTTTACAGTGACTTTGAGACTCTGTCTTCTGCTGATGGCAGCCCCTATCAACTCTGTTGGGGACTGGGCTTGACATGCAGGCGGCAAAGTGGCAAATGCATTTCAATATAAGAACATGTAAGGTAATGCAGATTGGGGAAGAAATTCAAAACTTTAGTTATCAGCTGATGGGTTCTGAGCTGTCTGTGACAGATCGGGAAAGAGAACTGGGTGTGCAGGTGGACAGCCCGATGAAAGGGTCAACCCAGCATGTGGCGGCAGCGAAGAAGGACAGTTCCATGCTAGGTATCATTAAAAAGGGGAACTGAAAATAAAACAGCCAACATTATAATGCCATTGTACAAAACGCTGGTAAGGATGCACCTGGAGTATTGCGTGCAGTTCTGGTCGCTGCACCTGAAAAAAGACAGAGTGGAACTGGAAAAGGTGAAGAAGAGAGTGACTAAAATGATGACTGGGCTGAGGGACCTCCCTGATGAGGAAAGGCAATAGCATTTGGGGCTCTTTAGTTTAGAGAAAAGGCGCCTGAGGGGGACCTGATTGAGACGTATAAAATTATGCAGGGGGTGGATAAAGTGGATAGGGGGAAGCTCTTTTCCCTCTCACGCAATACAAGAACCAGGGGACCTCCACTCACATTTGAGTGCTGGGAGAGTGGGAACAGACCAAAGAAAATCTTTCTTGACCCAGCGTGTGATTCGTCTGTGGAACTCCTTGCCCCAGGATGTGGTGATGGCATCTGGCCTAGAGGCCTTGAAAAGGGGATTGGACAGATTCCTGGAGGAAAGTCCATCGCAGGTGACAAGCCATGATGGGGATGTATAATCTCCAGGCTTTGAAAGAAGGTACCTCCAAATGCCAGATGCAGGAGAGAGGTATCAGGAGACAGGTCTATGGTTGTCTCGTGTGCTTCCAAAGGCATCTGGTGGGGCCACTGTGAGATACAGGAAGCTGGACTAAATGGGCCCTTGGCCTGATCCAGCAGGGCTCCTCTAATGCTGTTATACAGACAGACCTCAAAAATGCTGCTGATGGTTACCAAAGTCTTAGTAACTCTCCAATAGCCCAGTCATACACAGATGATGATCTTGGCCAGTTTTTAATTGTACTACATACGGGCTGCTTTCTTGGTGACTTTTTAGTTTGCAATAACATGATGCATGTGATAAACCGAACAGCTGTGTTCTTATCATAGGGAAAACTAATGCACCAAGACCTTTTACATTTCCACTTTTGTCTTCCCCTCATGGGTCAAACGCATAGAGTCACTCCTTCTAATGCAGTTTGAACTTCCTTTATATATTGAGAGTTTGCTCCCCACGAGTTCCTTATTTTCATTTAGGGTTGCTTTTTAATGCCCTGAGTAATTATTGATAAAATAACCTCTGTAAATTTTGCCTGCCAAGACGGAAGGGTAGTGTATGAACATAGATAAAATTAAAGTGTTATGTGGATGTGAGGCTTAGGAGGCATGCATTGTTAGTCTTAACTGAGGCAGCAAAAAAAAAAATCTTTATTATACTGGAACATAAAGCTTTCATTCTTTGGCAACTCAGAATCCACATACACTCTGGGTAGCAATTTTCCAAATTACACTTGTTCTGCCTTGAGCAGCAATTTGTGTTGACTGAGAAGAACACCACAGTGAAATGTGGGGCACTGGCCCGTAGTCCTGCCCACACACATCACAATGGAACAATATTGTGCGCACGGATATATTTTATCCCAAGTAATTCAGTGAAGTAAGACTGTTATGTGGAGATAAATATGACCTTGTGTGGATATGGCGACGTCTCTCAGATCTGCCATTTGGGGCCTAGTATAAGCAAAGTCTACACCAATCTTTGCTTTCCAAAACAAAATAAAGTTTCATGTATTGTAAGAGAATTATTCCTCCATTTCAGAGGAGAAATCACACATTAGAGTGTCTTGGCTTCTAGTAGTTGGAATGGCTTTGCAATCCAATAGCAATGTGGAGTTTTTCTCTCAGATATCCTCAGCTTTAGCCGGGAGGTGTTTGAAATTCACTTGTTTGTTTGTTTGTTTATTAAATTTATACCCCACCCAACTAGACAGTGGGCGGCTTACAACTTCAAGTTTTATGGAAAACATTTTGGTGCTTACACATTTTTTGTCTGTTTCTTTTTAAAGCACAAGTTAGAAATCTGTCTTCAATATTCCGTGATGCTATACAGAGCTCATTCTTCCCATTATGTCTGTAGAACATAGTGGAATGTGACTCCTATTTAAATAAATTGCATTCTGAGAAGCAGAACTAACCATTTCCAAAATGAAACTGGAGTAGGAAGAACTTTCTAGGAAAGTACGAAGATTTTTTAAAAAATGATTCTTTGAGAGGGGAGAGAAAAAAAAAGATTTTCTTGGTCTCCAAATAGTTGTTGCTGGATAACTCAGTGGTTTAGCACAGGGGTCCCCAACCCCCAGTCCGCGGCCCGGTGCTGGTCTGTGGGCTTGCTGGAACTGGGCCGCAGAAGCGGATCTCCATACCCCACACACACACGCATGCACAGTGGGTGTGTTGTGCTCACGGAGGGGCACGCCCACCCTCAAGCATGACACGCCCACCCACAAGCATGGGGTCCCCTTGCACATGGAGCCCACACCCCCCAACCGGTCCGCAGTCCCAAAAAGGTTGGGCACCGCTGCCGTAGAGCTACCCAGAATTTTCCTGTTACTGCAAGTTACAAGGGAAGACCTGGAAGGCATGGAGGAATTCTGTCCACCATTACCGATCTGCTCATCAGGGATTCTCTCATATGTTTCCAAGAAGACAAGTAGAATGAATAGAAACCTCTGTTCCTTTGACGCACAAAGCAGACACTGTTCATAACTAAACTCTATGTTCATTTTTTTTTAAAAAAAAACTTGACAAGTTGCAAGTCCTTGTAACGTAGCATCCAAAGCAATTCTTCAGAGTCGGGTGTTAAGGTGAAATTTTCACCATGGTGTATAGTTATTCCAGCAATTGAAGAAGAACAAGGAGCCGGTTTAGGTGTGAAAGCCAGCCAGGTGAAATTCAGCCGTTCTGTGGAAGTTGGCTGAACTCAGGTTGACCTACATTGCAGATGATAACACGACTCTCTGGTTTCCTCTTTAGCGGATATCAGACTTGGAAGAAGAGAATGTGCTGCTGAAACAGGAAAAAGAGGAGCTTAATAACAAAATCCTGGGTCGGTCACAAGGTAAGGAGGAAAAGAGGGGTGCCTTAATTAGTGCAGATAATGAGCTAAAGAAGGTACTGTACATTCGGGTGGTTTTTTTAAAAAATATTATTGTGAATACTTCTCCCTTAATTGCTTGGCCGGGACACGAGAGAGAGGCAGCCCTTCGATGGTGGAATACTTTTCCTCAGAGGACTAAGTTTTTATCTTTCCGTCAACAGCTGAAGACCCACCTTTTCAGGCAGACTTTTAACCTTAACATGTAACTTTTAAAGTCGAGTCTCTGGATGCTGACTGTTAGCTTTTCACTTTGTAGCTTTGTTTTTAAAGTTAGTGCTTTTAATCACTTGACATATTTGATTATTACGATATGGTTTTTTTTAAATGTGTTATTGTCTTTTAGATTTACTTGTTTAAACCTTGTGAGTCTCCTGGGGCCCTCTAAATGGAGAGAAAGGCAGCTTATGAAGGAGACTAAATAAATATGTTCAATAAATAAATATATGCTCATAGCTGTGAATGGGGAACAGGTACTGCCTAATTGTCGAACAACACTCCTTCTCCCCTTTCCAAAACCATTTTCTGGGTCCTGCCTTTCAGATGTTTTATAGCAGTCCCTGTAGGAGGTAATTAAGTAAAAGATGAAATGTTTCAGGTAAGGATGGGGAACCTGAGGGGGGAGGGGCATATATTATTGAACTGCATTTCCTATCATCCTTGTTCCGTGGCTGCGCTGGACAGAGCTGATGGGGAGCTGCAGTCTAAATTCATATGCAGGGCCTTGGGTTGTCCATTGAGATAAAAGATTTCTTGTCCTTGTCTGGGGTTCATTTCTGGATTTAATCACGGCAGCACCTAAGATGTGGCAGGGGGGGGGCTACTGTAGAATGTCAGCAAAATGAATGGCAGTTTAGGAACAGCTATATTTAAGTGGCCGCATTTATAGCCTGATGAAGCATCTGTTGAACACAGCATAGCACTATGAGCAAATTATTTTGAAAGCTGATGTAGACATTGAGAAAGTAAGAAAGAAAACAGCTGAGAAAACTATCGTTTGCATGAAAAATGCAAGCGCTTGATTAATACCTTTTTCATGGATTGAACTGTAGAAGCACATAGTTGTGACAATCTTTTTTTTTTCATTATTGCTTGACTACAGCAATCTGTGTTGATTGCCTGGAAAAGTCTTCATTGATCACTAGAATGAATCTATATACTGTACGTCTCATGCAGTAATTTTGAAAGAAAAACAGTTTTATTGGATGTAGATGTTGTGTGTAAGGAGGGTTGTGGGAGAGAAGAAAGGATGCTTTTGATACCATAACAATAATATACATTTAAAGGTGTGTTGGCTGATTAATTGAGTATACCTTTTACTCGGTTTAGAATATCTAAATTGGTGATTCTGATCACTTAATTGATTAAAAGGTTGCAGCTGTTTTTATTTAATACAAAGCAGATGGAGGTTGTGCATCTAATTTTAGGCCTTAGAGATTTATTTTCTAAATTCCTTGTTCCCATTGCTCAAGTAATTCATTGCCATTACTTGTTATGCTATTTTAGAAGTAACTTATCATATCATTTATTATGTTGTTCATTGCTTTCTTATTATTTTTAAAAAGTACACCTTAGTACTGGTAAACAAACAACATTCATCTTGAAAAATACAATTAAAATGCCTCTAAAATTCTTCAAGATGCTCTTAAAAATCAAGTTAACAAGTAACTTTGTTATGTCAACCTTCAGGGTGAAATATTTAAGGAATAGTTTTATCACTTGTGCATGTCTTAATGAGTTTCCATGGCTGACTAGGGATTTTAACCCAGATCTCCTGAGTTGTAGTCTGTTACTTTATCCACTGCACCACAGCAGGTTTTATAACAACTAACGGATTAGAAAATATTATTCATTATACCACATTTTCACTGAAGTTACTTTCTTCTTACTTGTTCTGTTAGTTGTTATGCGACTTTATTACACTGTCACAATCAAAATAAAAGATACAAATAAACACACTACTTATAACTGGTTTTGAAAACAGGATACAGAAATCCTAGAAATTTGTGGAGAATTTTGGAATCAAATTTTGGCATATAGTGTTCTTGTTACATCTAACTGTGTTACTTGTAACTAAAGCCAGCAACTTAGAGCAGTTTGTGTAAGATTGGAGGCTGACAAAACATTTTAAGAGCACTGGCAACTGTTTTTTCAACCCATTCCATTGACATGGTCTAATGACAGATGTTAGCAGTGTTCCCATTGGGGAGTGAAAAACCCAACCAGCATGTTTATAATGTCACAGAGGTGTAACGGCTGCCCCATGGCCTTTCAGCCACAAAGCATGAGTTAAACCATGTCAAATCCCCCCTTCCCTTCATTTCTCCCACAAGATGAATTTGCACAAAATGCAAGTGAGGAAAATCTCCTGATGAAGAAGGAGCTAGACGAAGAGCGTGCTCGATATCAGAACCTTGTGAAGGAGTATTCGAGGCTAGAACAGAGATACGACAATCTGAGGGATGAGATGACTATCATAAAGGTAATGGGAAACTATTTTTAACTCTATACTCTGTTGAAGTATTAGTAAATCATACTCTGCCAACTTTAATCCTTTCTCAGAGAATGTATTTTATAAATGTTTACCACAGCATTTACAGTACAGCACATTTGCAAATAATTCTTCTTGCTGTTAGGTGCTTTTGCTGTTTGATTAATGCTGTTTATGTGTGTCCTTGTTTGAAGATAATTATTTCTCTCGCTCCATATATATATATATTATTCTTGTTGTCGTCTTATATAGAGAGAAGAATATAGAAGAATAGGGCTGTGTGTTTTGTTTTCAGGCTGACTTGCATTCCTTGAGGACCTGCAGGAATAGAAATATATTCTCCACTCTCACCCTCGCAACAAATCCTCTAAAGACAGAAATATTTTATTGGGCAGGGCACATGAGGGAGGAGAAGAGGGCAGAAACTCCACCTTCACCACTATTTATTTATTTATTTATTTATTTATTTATTTATTTATTTATTTATTTATTTATTTATTTATTTATTTATTTATTTATTTATTTATTTATTTATTTATTTATTTATTTATTTATTTATTTATTTGATTTCTATCCCGCCCATCTAGACCAAGGGTCTACTCATAAAACCAAAGTTTTTTGGTGCATGCAGAATTATCTGGGGGGGTGGAATATCCAGTTCCGCATTACCTTAACAATGGGTTCTTGGTCTCTCTCAGTGGTAAGTAACAAATGGGGGGTCTCTCTTTTTTTGGACAGCAAACCCCGGGACACAGACGAAACCCATCTAACCAGAGCAGCCTAGAATCTGATTCTAATTACCCATCTATTTCTACGTCAGAGGTTGGAGATACAGAAGATGCAATACAGCAGGTGGAGGTATGGAAATGACATTCAATCCATGTTTGGCGTATGGGCGTAGATAGGGTTCTGTGCAGTAAGCCATCCGCCTTTAATGCCATGATTCACTCTGGAAGTATTCTGAATGAAATAGATTTCTGAGAGACACAAGGGTAAATGTTTGGCTATTACTGTTTTCCTTATGCTGCTGAAAAACCAATACTGGTAATTTATTTGAAGCAGCAAATGTCAAAACCTCAGAACTTGCACTTTGCAAGTCATGCCATTTATATATTTTAATTAGCCAATTAGTGAGGATTAATTGTTAAATACACAGTGTAAACAGGGCTGTACACAGAGAGCATTAGGTAATTGTGATTAAAAATAAAGTAGGCACTTAATAATACATTATATAGCATGCTTCCTTTTCAAAATTGTCTAATGAGAGGTCTTTTTTTAACATACATTCATTCATTTTCATTGAGGTTTGTTTTCAGAAAGAGTAAGTTTTCCAGCTTCAGTGCGCTTTTAGTAGAATCAACTTTTTAAAATGACATTAAAAACAAAAAAAGCGAAGCAAAGCGAAGCTGCTTATATACCGCCTTATAGTGCTTAAAGCACTCTCTGGATGGTCTACAATTTAATTGTGCAGGCTACACAATTAATTGTGTCCCACCACCACCATGCACACAGTTGGCCCAAGGCCACACAGGTTGACTCTACTTCACAAGAGGCACAGTGAGGACTCGAACTTGCAACCTCTGGCTCCCCAGCCAGAAACTTGACTCACTGAGTTATCGTTGTCTTACTCTTCCTCTCTTACTAATTTTTTTTAGACTTCTAGTCAGTTTGTTTCTCAGTGCTGGAGTTTCCCCCACTTTTAAAGATGAGGTCAGGATTGGTAGTTAGCTAACCTTGGTAGCAAGAAAGATGGGGATGGCTTTCTGAAATACTAGGAGTGCAGTTACATGATCAAATACTGTAGGAATTGCTCCACATATGAAACACCACTGGACTTGAAGTACAGTGGTGCCTCGCTTAATGGCGATAATCAGTTCCAGGAAAATCGTTGTTAAGCGAAAACATTGTAAAGCAGGGGGAAAAGCCCATTGAAACACACTGAAACCCCTTCAGTGCATTCCAGTGGGGTCAAAACTCACTGTCCAACGAAGATCCTCCATAAGGCAGCCGTTTTCACTGCCTGTCTTGTGAGGAATCCGTCCCAGAAAACAGCGGGGAGCCATTTTGTTTACACGGCGGCCATTTTGAAACCGCCGATCAGCTGTTTTAAAATTGACGTTTTGCTAAGAATCGGTTCCCAAAGCAGGGAACCAATCATCGCAAAGCGAAAAAACCCCATTTAGACCATCATTTTGCGATCGCAATCGCAAAAAGATCATCATAATGCGGTTTCGTAATGCGAGGCACCACTGTATTTTTTACTGGCAGATCATGCAAAGACTGGTCCATCCCAAAGCAGTTTTTCTTTCCTTTCTGCTGTGAGGGGCTTCTACTTTTTCAAGACAGAGCAATTTGAACAGGTTTTTCCCCATGCAGTTAGTTGTGATATATTCTAATGAAAATTGGGCCATATCTGGAGATAGTGTCTCAGTAATATAGGTGGT
Organism: Pogona vitticeps; assembly: GCF_051106095.1. Classification (NCBI taxonomy): domain Eukaryota; kingdom Metazoa; phylum Chordata; class Lepidosauria; order Squamata; family Agamidae; genus Pogona; species Pogona vitticeps. The sequence continues at coordinate 301,734,006 of NC_135784.1, forward strand.
TGGGGTTTGATGTTCTGGCTTTTAGGAGGAGGGGTATGCAAAAGCAAAGCACTGGGATTTTAATGTGGGAGATTGGATGGCAGTCCTTAATCCTGTCAAACACAGTAAGCTTCAGATCATGTGGGAAGGCCCATTGACAAGTCTGAAAGTGGACTTTGAAAGTTGATCATGCTAATACCCGAAAATAAGACCTAACCTGAAAATAAGGCCTAGGATGATTTTTCAGGATTTTTCGTAATATAAACCTTTCCGGAAAAAATAAGCCCCAGTTTAGTGAAACCCCGCCCTCCACTCTTGTGCAGCAACCAGAAGATGATGACATGACTGCATCTGAACAACTGTAGATTGTTGTACATGAAAAAAACAAAACATTCCCTGAAAATAAAGCCCTAATGCGTTTTTTGGAGCAAAAATTAATATAAGACCCTGTTTTATTTTTGAGGAAACCTGGTAGTTTAAAAATATATGTGATCAGAGATGAGAGGATTCCAGCATTTGTCACTTGAAAGTAAGGAAAAGAGTAACAGGTAGGAAGGGGAAGGTGGTGATCCCTGTTATGGAATCATTCTGATGTATGAATTATGATGTGTTTTACAAAATTGTTGTTCATACTTCTGATGTTTTGTACTCCTAGACTGTTAAGTAACTTTCCATGTTATTTTTTCTATAGAAATGTTTTTGAGAAATGTATTAGTTTGAAACTTAAATGCCTTTCCCAGCGTTTTAAGATGTCTCTTTCCTTTTTTTTTTCTTTTTTCTTTTCTTTTCTTTTTCCACCACAGGAAGTTGGCTTAGAGAAAGCAGCCATGGACATGACACTCTTTCTAAAGCTTCAAAAGAGAGTCCGGGAGCTGGAACAGGAGAGAAAGAAACTGCAGAGTCAGCTGGAGAAAAAAGAAAATGAAAGCAAAAAAACTCAGGTACCGAGTGACCCAGTGCTGTTAAACAATGTTGATTCCAAATCTGTAATTGGTAAGCCCGTGAACTTTTTTAAAGCAAGTGCTATAGGTTTGAGAACGGAATCAGGCAGTGCATTAAATGTGCCCTGCTGCATGTTAAGATCTTACCCAAATATTAAAAAATAATTTTGCTGGTCAAAGACCGTAATAAAATATTTATTATTATTGTTTTTAAAATAATGAAACTTGGAGGAGGCTGTATGGTATTTTTGGCAAAGCTTAAACTAATGGCAGGTAGTGCCATAGTAAAAAGAATACATGGCCATCTCTTTTCATCTTACTTTCTGCCACCCCCATCACTATTTCTCCTCATTTCCCTAACCAGCAAGCTGCACAAAGTGGGACAGAGTTTTCTAGCCAAAGTTTAGAGGATATTGCTGCAATGGGGCTTTTATAGTTAGGCCAAGGGTCATGTAGAATTTGATCTAAAGTGACATGGGTCTGTGAGGGAGGCATGGGCAACTTCCAGAGGTCAACGGACTTAACTGCTCACGCCAGAAAGAAATTATTTAAAATTCGTTTTTTAACCAAAAAGATGCCACTGCTCCCTCTAGTGTTCAACATTAATATATATATATATATATTTAGGGACCCAGAGGTGCTGAGGACCCTCAAAACGTGGCACAGTTAGTTGACACAAGCAGAATTTCTGAGCTAAACTTTAAAAAAAATAACATAGATGGTGCTGGGGACAGCTAAGGATTTTATGTGACCCATTTCTGCTCTAGAGCTCCAGGTTGTGTATCTTGGATATGAAAGTTGGACTTTGGGAAGTGCCAGGGTCCTTAGTGTATTTGATTATGTTTTTTATTTTCTAAAAATAAAAAACACAGTGCTGTGTTATCACCATGTTATCACTACCTCTTAGTAGGCTTTTGCAATGATACCTTTCATGCCAAATAAGAATCTGTACAGCCTACATAGTTAGATGAATCTTGCAGCATGGGTTCCTAAGGTTTCCACGTGACCTTGTTCAGAAATACTTTGTAAACTTCAGGGAAGAGGAATATAACTATTTGGGGGCTATAATTCCAGAATCCTTAGTCAGTAATCCTACTGGCCAGAAGTTGTAGCCTGAAAAGTTAGCTTTTCTTTTCTCTGATAAACACAACCTTCTGATTCAAACAAATCGCTTCTTGATCCCCATTGTGTCCACTTGCTTTCCAAGTATTCTGAGATGTACAGACCGTAATCATGCCAGATTTTTAAAGAAATATCTGTGTTATCCTGTAGTTTACAAAATCACCGCAGAATCAGAATATCCATTTGCAGAATTACTGCCGTCTTCAGAATGTATACCATAATCAATGTTGGAACAATTTATCCCACGGTAGAGGTTAGGGTTAGGGTTATGTCGGGGTTAATTGGCCTGACAATGACTCCAGTGTTCAACGTAACCTTGATCATTTGAGTCTGGAGGCAGCACGGGCTTAAATGTCCTGAGCTAAGTACTGGATGGACGGACGGACGGACGGAAGGAAGGAAGGAAGGAAGGAAGGAAGGAAGGAAGGAAGGAAGGAAGGAAGGAAGGAAGGAAGGAAGGAAGGACGGAAGGAAGGAAGGAAGGAAGGAAGGAAGGAAGGAAGGAAGGAAGGAGTAGCAGCTATGAGAAATCTTGGGCTGCTCTGCTACTGGCACAGTTCCCTCAAAAGGGAATGGCTGAGATTGACAACAGAGCCAGCCTGTTGTCCATTTCTTGCTGCTCTATTCCTGCACCTGCTTGTGAGGGCCATAGGTCAGGAAGAAGGGACAAATGATTTTCATGCAGACAGGTTCAATTGCCGACAATGAGAGAATCTCAAGGAACAAGGCTGAAAAGGGATTCTCTAGGAGAGATCCAGTACCAATCAGAGCAGAACGTATTGGGCTTGGTGGAGTAAGGATCTGACGTGGCACAAGACAGCTTCAGAGCTTAGTAAAATTACTTCTTGTGGGGTTGTAACTCCCAGAATCCCCACTGTTCACACAAATTGTGGAATTCTGGAAGCTCTAGTCTAGTCCAAAAAGTAATTTTCCAAACCTTTGATAGCTTCATATGTTCAAGGCTACTAGGTCCAGCCTACAGTAGTAGCCTGTAGAATACTAAATTCCTACAGATCATCTTTGGGGATGTAAATATTGAGAGCTCTCAAAGGATTGTAGCTTCTACATGGAACCTGGGAGAACAGGGTTTTTCCCCCACTCAAAATAGTTGTCTCAACTGGAAAAAAACAGGTTGGATAAGAGTTGCTGTTCCATTGCTTTCTGGGCATGGCAAAGCACTTGCCTTTTAGGTATGGTCATTGGCTGTCCTGCTTTCTGTTCATCCACCCATTTGTCAGTTTCTCCTTTGGTGGTGGTGAAGACTTTCTAAGTTATAGGAAGTGTCCTTTTTATGTATATTCTGCTTGTCTCGAGAAAGAGCAACTTTTGTTTGTTTGGGGATTTTCTGGGACAGAAAGGAGAATCATTTATTTAAAAGAATGCTCATCTCCCCCAGAGTCCTTGTAGAATAACACTTCCACTTCTCTTTGCAATTCATTTTTTATTAATTTTTGAAAAAGCAAACATAGTAGGTTTAAAAAGAAAAAGAAAGTAGACTGTGTCTTCCATGTACTTTAATGCAGGATGTTAGCTGGACCACAGACAACTCTCTTGATGCTGTTGGATCCCAAGTCCCCAACAGTCATGCTTTGAGTTATGGTCAGGCATTGGATTTCAACAGCCTCCATAGAACAGGGATAGAGTAGTCTGAGGTTGCCCAGAGTCATTCAATGAGCTTTGTGGCTTAGCCAAAATTGGACAACTTGTGACCTGTACAAAGTTGCTGGACTTCATCAGAGCTAGTCAACCTAGTCATTACGAAAAGGCCATGAGAACTGCAGTTAAGCAACTTGTGGAGGACCATAGCTTATCCTATCCTGGATTAGGGCAATGTTAATTTGATTTTTTTTCTGTCCTTGCTTTGAGACTCTTCACTCTATACCAAGCTACGGTAGTTCTCATATACTGTTCTTTCAATACTTCATAGAATGGTAAGAGTTGGAAGAGATGCAAAAGGTTGTCACGTTTCGCTGTGGGTGTAACTTTACACAAGAGGATTTTGGTCACTGTTTCCAACAGAACTCCCAGTCCCAGTTTAAGGTTACAGCTGAGCAGTTGAAGCCACAGCCAGAGCTCAGTTGGAGAGATTTGGCCAGCTAGGAAAGGAATTTATTCCCTGGCTTTGGCCCACTGGTCTCCCTGAGAGGAACACCATTCTCTCAAGGCGATCCTCTCCTGTCAAGAAGGCATCTTTTAGAGGACTGAACCGTCTTCTGTTGCTCAGCCTCTGGGGGCCCCAGATTTTCAAGATCTCAGCCCCCCAGGAATGCAAGATTGGGCAGTTTCCTTTTTCTTGTCGTGTTTGGGTTCTGACTGATTCTTAATTGGAAGATTTGTATAGCAGGGCTGTGACAATCTGTGGCATGCCTTGCATCCCAGTTTATAATAAAATAACCAAAACTTCTGTAAAATGTAAATACACAGACAATAAATACAGGAATAAAGTAGCAGATGTGAAAATAATCCAATAGTTAAGAAACCCTAATAATAAAAACTACCAATCAGACAATTAAGAAAAGGCAGACATCACAGGAAGCCATTAAAGGGTTGAGGAAGCATGACAGTTTGCCAGCTATCTCAAAATAGTGAAAAGAAACAATATATTTACAGTGGTGCCTCACTTGATGTCGATAATCCGTTCCGTTCAAATCGCTGTTAAGCGAAATCGTCGTCGAGCGAAATTAAAAAAACCATTGAAACCCATTGAAAACCGTTCAATGCGTTCCAATGGGCAAAATACCTCATTGTGCAGCGAAGATCCTCCATAGGGCGGCCATTTTCCGGTGCCTTTTAAGCGAGGAATCCATCCTAAAAACAGCAGGGAGCCATTTTGCACAGCGGGGAGCCATTTTGCGACCCGCCAATCAGTTGTTTGGAAATCATCGTAATGCGAAGAATCGGTTCCCGAAGCATGGAACCGATTGTCATGAAGCAAGAAAAACCATCGTAAAGCAGATTCGTCGTTTAACAAGGTAATCGTTAAGCGAGGCACCACTGTATTTATGTATTTAAGATGTCCCCCTCCTCCTTTCTCCTTAAAAGGATCCAAGGCAGCTTACATCATTAAAAGACAATGTTAAAGCTAACAACAGTGAGTATACAAATACTAAAAATTATTGAATAAATATCATACTGAAAAAAACATAAGCAACACCAAAACACATTCAAAGCAGTAAGGCACAACATTTAAAAAACCTCACTCCGGCATCCAGTCACTGCCCGAAGAGAATGATCTTTGCCTTCCTGTGGAAGGACAGTAAAGATGAGGCCAGCCTGGCTTCCAGTGGGAAGGAGTTCCAAAGTCTGGGGGCAGCCACAGAGAAGGCCTTCTTCCATCTACCCACCAAACACACCGGTGAAGGTGACAGGAACCAGTTAGACTCCCAAGAGGAAGGAGCAGGTAGAGCCGTGCAGTGATTTGCCTACTAAAGATGCTGAGGGAAAGACAAGATGCTGAAGGACCCCTGTGCCATTCCATTGTTTATCTTCCTCTTCCTTGATTTGACATTTCCCAAACATCCTTGGATCCTTTCAAGGCCAATCACGGCCAGCGAGCGACAGATTCGGTAAGGTGATCCCAAGCAGCCATCAGAAAACTGGCCTCGGTACCCTGTTGTCAAATTGAATCGTTCTCTTTCTGTCTTCTTAATCCATCCAGGTAATTGAAATGAAGAACGAAATGGATTTGGACCGCGATACAGATCTCGCGTACAACAGTCTGAAGGTAAAATAAGCTTCTAGGCTAGGGGATGTATTTGTACGTGTCAGGTGCATGGGCTTTTGCTGGTATCAGTCTCTGCAGATCTACGTGACAGGAGCAGACCTCCCTCCAGCTCTCTTTCTCTCTTTTATATAGTGGGAGAGAAAGCTGAATAATTTCTCCCATAACTTAGGGTTGCAAAGAGTCTCTCTGTTTCTCTCTTTCTCTCTCTCTCTCTCATAGATACAGATACAGATATAAATGTAAATATACCCTTTTCCTCAGTTACGGCACAAATATTCAGCTTTCTCTTTCTCGCTCTGGGGCTTAATTAATTCTTTGTTCTATTCCACTTCTTAATCCCCTGAGTTAAGGAATTTAGGCATTTTATTTGCTGGCCCAGGTTTCCCACCTTGCTGCAGGCTGTGCTTTTTTGCCCTCTCAATTATAATCCTGCTGTTCTTGGACTCCGGTGCACTGGTAAACATATTGGGGGCTGCAGAACCCACCTCTCTCTTGCTCAGGCCTGATAGAGCTCCCACAGTCCCCTCGCCAGCTGTGCCGACTGGAAAATTAGAGGGAAGGGTAATCCAAAAAAGTACCGTATTTTTCGCACCATAAGACGCACTTTTTCCCCACAAAACAGGGGGGGTGGAAAGTCTGTGCGTCTTACGGAGCGAAGAAAACAGATTATATTTTCCTGCTTTCTTCTCCTAAAAAATTGGTGCGTCTTATGGAAAGGTGCATCTTATGGAGCGAAAAATACGGTAATTTTTAAGCAATTCAGGTCTTGGATAGAAGGTCTTCTTTCCAGGGGTCACTTAGCTGAGCCCAACTAGGCAGGCTGGCTCTCCCCCCACCCCATTTTATGGAGTTTTATTTTGAATGAAAGCCTCTGTGCTTTGCTTTAGTTAATCTGGTTGCTGTCTGGTTATTTTTTTAATGACGCTGTTTCATCTAGTCTGTTTTAATACCGTGTCAGGGTAGGCATAAAGTGTTCTTGAGCTTCAACTCTCCACTTTTGGCTCTGATGAGACTAGCGTGCACTCCTGCACCCCCTGAATCGCAGTATTCTGCTGGATGTGATTTACGAACCTGTGTTATCTGTTTTGGGGAAGGGGCCCTGATTGGGCAGGAAGTGGAATAAAGTTTTAAGTATGAGACTACTTCTCCACTCCATGCATAATTTAAGATATGGAATGCAGTGCCATGAGATACAAGGATGGCCATTGGATTCGATCTGAAAGGGGGGAACAAGTCCAGGATCTGTTAATGGCTCTTAGCTATGAAAGCTTTCACATTTACAAGGATTTGCCCAGAAAATGGTGTTCCAGAAGATGGATGTTGTCCTTAAGCTCTGTTTTCAGGCTTCTGGGAGGCATCAGATTATGAAGCAGAAAACCAAATATCATGAGGTTTTGGTCTAGTCTGCGAGAAATAATTCTTATTTTTTAAAATAATAAATACATCAACAGTTCCTGAACTGTACAGCTTTAGATTACTGGTGAGGAGTTGCCAACTTGAATGTTTCATTCTTAAATGAAAACTTGTTATCCATACAAGATGAAGATATGAAAGAGAAGGGTATGTGAGAACGTTTCCCTTTGGTGTCCAGTTTTTTATGTACATAAAATGTCATGAGGGTTGTTTTTTAAAAAAAAGGTCATGGAGTGGCTTTCAATTACACTGATTCCCACCTGTTCTCAGAAGTGGAACTCTAGGGAAAGTGGTAGCAGCTCTGCCTGCTATTTTTTTTTAATGAAATATACTTTTCCTATCTTCCACTGATTAAGTACAGCTCTCTACTGTCACCTGCAATCCATTTTTGTTGGTTGCTTATGCAGTGCTTATTTGTATAACACTTGGAACAAATGCCCGAGAGCACAGTCAAAATTTTGCTAGGTTGAGCAGAGAGCGGTGTAGGCTAGACTCCAGTCATTGTTGTATAGACTCATCAAGATTAATTTTGGGAGGCAAGACAAGATATACAGTATAGTAATCTGTTTTTTAAACACTCACCCTTTGGCAACACAGTATATTTCCTTAAGTCATATTCTACTAGTTTTTCTAGTCTCTGAACAAAATCCTCCATGGAGAGTTGACATAAATGGAACTTGTTCTTTCCTCTTTTTGCCAGTTTTTTTTCCCCAACTGCTTTAGTTTGGCATGCCTTTTTTATATCCTTAAATGCTAGACTCATGATTAATGTGTGAGTTGTTAGGAACTTGCTGATAAATCTTTCATGTGAGTCAACAGGGAAAAAAATTTTTTTTAGACAAGCTGGAGGAGTTGGTATAGAAAAGGAAGCTTCTTGGTCTTATTGAGTCATTGCCGAGCAGTCTCCTTTGGAAACAGTCAGCTCCCTTAATAAGACAGCCGTTCTCTTCATAAGAAGCACACAACAATGGAGCCCACTAAGATGAGCGCAGAAGGCGCTCCCTTATCTCACAGGTCAAAACAATAGATTTCAGTGAAATATATATATCTTAGAAGATGAGGAGCAAAAATTAGAGGCAGGTTTATGACAATATTAAAAATTGAATTCCATGTGTTATATATTTAAGGGCACTTGTTGAAGTGATCCTTTTACATGTCATGCTAACGAAAGCAATCTATACTCCTAAACACAATCTATAGTGTTCAGCACAGAGGGGAAACTGTCTCGTTTATCTGTTCTAAAGATGGAACTATTCAAAGGCATCGCTCTTGCCGATCCATTTACCCTCTTACATTTAAAGAAAGTTTGCAGGTTCCCAATGCTTGCCTTTCGTGTAGGTTGCAATAGTTTGACAATTACTAAAAAGTTAGCTTGAAAGTAATACACTTATCTGTCTGGATCCACAGTCAAACTCTCTGACTCTACTTGATCATTCTATTTTTTGTTTTTTAGTTTTGTTGTGTTTTTTTTAGTTGTACTAAAGCTTAGAATTGAAAGGATTTTTTTAAAAAAAATCAACAGCATCAGTTAATAGAAATGTGCTGAGCTGGGATCACTTTTCAAATATCATTTTTAATAGAGGCAAGAGTTAGAATCTGAGAACAAGAAACTGAAAAATGACCTTAACGAGCTGAGGAAGGCTATAGTGGACCGGGTGGCGCACAACAACTCCTCCAATGACGTCCATGACAGTTACAGCCTTCTCCTCAATCAGCTCAAGTCAGCTAATGAAGAGCTGGAAGTACGGAAGGAAGAGGTGCTTATTCTAAGGACACAGATTATAAAGGCAGCCCAGCAAAAAGATGCAGGCAAAAATATGGTAATGGAAGAGAATAAAATGTATGTGTGTGTCTTGTTTGTTTGCTTGCTTGTTTTTGTTTGTTGCCAACTGTTGCTGTTTGTCTGTGGTGGGCCACTTCGGTTTATAGATGGCTCCTGCCAATGTCTAAATCTGATTGCTCACAGGAGGCTTTTGAAATTGGGCTGGGGGGCGCATGTGGTTGTGCTCTGGGTCCTAGGTTGCCCACGCTTGGCTTTAAGCAAGTCCAGAATCAAGAGGGTTGTTTTGAATAACAACCCCTTTGAAGTCTTTGCAAAGGGTAAGGAAGATTAATTTTCTCCATGTTTTAGATCTGTAATCAGAGAAAGTACAATTCTGCACATTCATATTAATTGATATTCACAATGCACATAATCATTGCAAATTATGACATTGTTAGATTATTTAATCCAAAAATATCAGTCCAGTTGGACATGTTGACTTGTAAATTTCAGGTTTAGGAGATAATGAGTGAGAAGTCTGATCATGTATAACAAGGAGGTTAGGGTTTGAATTTCATTCTTTGAAAGATACAGTAATGAAGGATGTTAGCATAGGGCTACAGACAGTAGAATATTATGTAGACAAGAAGTTGTGAGTGCCACTAGAATATGGAGTAGGGCTGGGATAAAGATGTTGTGTAGGAGTTTCTACTGCAGCATTTTCATCTTTCCAAAGAACAGAGGTAACTACTCAGCCAGAATAATGGCAAGCCAATGAGATGCATTAACAACTGGATTGTGAAGAGTTAGAGGTGCAAGTGTGGAACATGAAGGAGTGGTCCATTAAGTTGCTAGAGCTAGAATTGAAGTGCTGAGCCCCTGTGATGGTTGCACCAGCAACTTCCAGACAAGAAAGTTTTTGTCATCAGTCTGGTTGTCTCCAGCCTTTCTATTGGACTAGTAGAGTTACTGATGCTGATCATGTATATGATTCTTTTTCTTAAGTAGTTCCTAGGCATGTTAATCCTAGCTTGGGCTCATGCCTTTGCCCTATTGAAATTTTAAAATGATCTTGGGTTTCTGGAGCCAGAGGGTGAATCCACCCTATCCGTATCTGCCTAGGTTTGCAGATTCCCTGGATGGGTTCTTTTCCTTGCAAGATGTCCTTGTTTCCTATGGTTTGGTAGAACCTACAATGGATTCTTCCTTCTTTAAAGAATCATCGTCTGGTTCTGGTCTTAATGGAAGAGGACTGGAACGAGCATTGGGGGAGTAGCAAATTTGGTGCTTGGCAGGCAGATGAGAAGGCTTGGATGACATAGGCAGAAAGTCCAACTGCTGGCTAGAGGTAACTTGGGAAAAGGCTTGATCCTTGCTCTTTTTCTGCCCAAAGACTCAGGTCTAACCTGGAAGCTGCCAGGGTACAGTGGGGGTAGAGCCATGCTAGCTTACGGTCCCATTTTGCTCCGCATTTAGCCTTTAGTGTCTTGTGCAACCCTCTGGGCCTTCCTTGTTCTCTTTCTCTCTGTTTTCTGATATTGAATTTACCTTGTGGCAAATGTAATTGTGCTTGTAATCCTTTTTGCAAATCAGAAGTGATGCATGAGTGATCACTACAGAGCTACTAGAGCACTGGAAAAAAATAGAAATAATTTATGGGACAAACCATTTCATGGTTGACCTTTTTTTAAGGAGTCGAGCATCAACATGCAAACCAGCTGGCCCAACAGTGACAAGCATGTGGATCCAGAAGATGCAATAGAGGCTTATCATGGAGTATGTGAGACAAATCGGTAAGCCTGACTTTGTCTGTTCTTTATGAGTAATCAAATGAATTGCAATCAGGACCTCTGTTATGGGGTTAAGCCATGAGTAATCACCGGGCACATCATCATAATGCGGGCAGCCAACATTGAGAGGTGTTTTTACACAGGAAACTGTCCCATGCAAAACTTTTCTTGGTTGTGGGCTTATGGAAATTCAGAATCTGATATTGAGGGAGGCATGGTATTAGAATCTTGGTAAATTCCAATTGTTAATCCCAACTAAAGGAGATCAGTTGAAACAATGGAACTTGTTAAGCTAATTCTTGCAAACATTCCAGTGGTTTACTGCATCTGCTTTGTTGTTATTGCAAATCACTTCAAACATATGGTGATCCTAGGACTTTCAAGGTACATTAAATGTGCAAGGAATAGTTTACTGTTGCCCCTCACCAGCAAATTTCTGTGGCTGAGAGAAGATTTGAATCCAGGTTCCCAGAGTCTGAGCCCAACGCTCTATCAATAAAGCCAGACTGGCTCTTCTCCGGTGGAAATGCCAAGTTAGAGCTACTCTAGTTGGTACTGACAACTGGATTTAGCTCTTGGCTTCCTTTTCCCCCTTTAAAAATAAATTCCTAGACCTCCTAGGTAATGGAGCACATCTCCAAAACATTCCAATCAGGGCTGCAAAAGTTCAAAAAGGCTATTAACTTTTTAATGGGTTTTTAAAGACTCTGGGTCCATTTGAATATATACATTTCATTCATTCATTCATTCATTCATTCATTCATTCAGTTTGTATCCCATTCCCATTAGTTTCGAGGCACTTCTCTGGGCAGGTTACAACACATGTAATAAAAAAACAAAAATATAAAAAAGAAACATTAAAAGCAGCAGCAATAACCCAACACCCCCCTCAAAAAAAACATAGCACTGACTAATCATTTAAACCCAGTGAATGGAGGAAAAGAAGAGGAGGGAGAGGAAATGGGAGGACGGTGGCCAGCTAGGTTTGGTGTTAAAAGACAGAACTTGGAAAACATTCAGGTTTTTTAAACTGCAGTGCCTTCAGTCCCCTGGCCACCGTAGAATTCTAGAACGGTGATTCTAAAAAGCAACTTTTCCAAGCTCTGGAGAAAAATGCCATTTAATCCAGCATCATGATTTGGAAGTTCTTTAGCTTAGTCCATAATATTATAAGAATTCTGGAACAGCTCTGGTATCAAAGCCACAGGGAAACCTGATTTCTGGGGCAAGAAAGTTGCAAGAGTCACTTACATCAAAGAGATCATCCATGTGCTCTGCAGGAGATAAGTGTTTACTGGAACGGCTGTCAGCCTGTTTTACTGGAGGCTGAAAAAGTGGTTTCTGTGTTGTGAAAAGTCCTGACAAACCACCAGTCTTGGGACAGAGAAATAAGTGAATAAATACACATCTTGCCTTCTTGGCATCCTATCACCAACGTTAGCTCTAAATTTGCATCTTAACTCTCAGTACAATTCCTCTTTGATTACAGGTTTTCCCCCCAGTGAGAATTTAAGTCCTGAACTTGTGCCATCCTCTTACAATAACATTAAAGACAAGACATTTATATTACTCTCATGAATATCCTTCCATCTGTTTATCCGGTAAAAACACGAAGTAAAGAGAATAGAGAAGAAGGAGGGAGCAGCTAGATATAGATACAGTGGAATATTAATAAGATGGTTGCAAGCAGGCCAGGTAGCCATTCACACAGTGGTTGTTAGGAGGGGCCTTGTGGCGCAGTGGTTAAGCTGTAGGGATGCAGCCAACACTCTGCTCACAATCCAGGTTCAAATTTCAGTAGCTGGATTGAGGTTCACTCAGCCTTCCATCCTTCCAAGGTCGGTAAAGTACCCAGCTTGCTGGTGGGGACAGGGATGTGTAGCCTGCATAATTAATTGTCAACCGCCCAGAGAGTACTTTAAAACGCTATGGGCTGGTATACAAGCCACACACTTTATTTTGCATTTGCTTTGTTGGTCTCTGTGTAAACAATCCCCCAGAGTCCCCCTCACCTTTTCAACCTTTAATGAATATAGTGGCCAGATCTTTGGTCCTTCATTTCTTTGGGGCCACAACTTCCAAAACTCTTTCTGTGTAAACTTCAGTTTAACTCCAAAACATCTTTTTAAAAAGTAAGTGATTTCCCCGTTTGAGCATTAAATGCTCCTTCATCAACCTCCACCTATGAGGATATGGTAGCACTTGTCTTAAAAGACATAATGAGAAAAGGAATCTGTCTTGCCTTCTCCTCTCTTTAACGCTATGGTTCTTCACAACTGCCCAATTTAACTGCATGCAGGTCTGTTTAGGAAACCCTTGAGAACCCCTCTCCATCTGGGTTGGCTTTCATAATGATATTTGTGAACACCTTACAAGCTGATATAGAAAGGGCTTTGGTCCTTTGAGCTAATTTTGAATGGGGCCATGGAGTACCCTTTTCTGTTCCTGCAGCCTAATGAGATAAAAGTGTTCCCTTCTTGATACATCCGTATGAATGAATCTCTGTATTTGGTCTGCGCTTAAGCAGCAGCCTGATGTCAAAGCACAGATGCCTTCAAATTAGGAGACGTAAGCTTTAACTGCCCCTCCCCAATTTGGAAGTGCAAGTCAAAAATTTATAAAGCGCTTTGATCCCTGCGTTTCCCCTCCACTTGCTAAGCCTCACTTAGATTTCTTAATTTTGTGTTAGAAAAGGGGGAGTGTCTTATACATGGAGGCATCTTATACACGGAAAAATACAGTAGTTCAAAATATGAACAAAAATGATTGCATCTAAGGGCAAACTGCATGGTTAATGTCAGGTATGACCCTCAAAGGAGCAAGTGGGAACTATATCAAAGATTAAGGACTAGAGATGGAGGTATTCATATTCTTATATGAATATGAATACCCCTGCACAGGTGGACATAACGAAGGTCCAGTCCCCTGGGGCCATACTGTCCACTCATCTTCTGCTGTTGCTGCGGGCTCCGGGTTCCCTTCCTACCACTCCAGAGCCCGCTCAAGCCACTCCTGGCAAGAGTGGGAGAATGAGCCTCACTTCCAGGTCGAAGAGTGCATCGCAGACTGCAAGCTCTGGAGCGATAGGAAGGGAACACGGAGCCCACGGCATCCCAAAAGGAAGCCTACTCCCTAAATCAAACTCTGGGTCATTTATCTGGATAGTTGAGAGAAAAATGACTCTGGCAGATTAGTATATCACAATAAGCAAACCATAGACATTAAATCTGTGTGCATCAGCGCAGATTAAAATCTTCATCCCTTAAAACTGTGACAAAGAATACTTAATGCAGTAGCACCCCATATCCACAGGATCATTATTGGCTGACTCACTTATCCATGGTCTGAAAATATTAAAAATATGAAAAGAAAAATCCTAGAAATACATATTTCTAATGATGAAGTCACCAGAACTGGCCACTAGAGGGAGACCGAGTCCATACTGTGGATAGCATTCACTATAATGCAGCATCCATGGGGGGGAGGGTCCTACTGTACCTAATAAAAAATACCTAATAACAAAAACCTACAACAACTAAAAGTTACCTAATCCTTTTGTATAAAGTCTTTGAAAAAAAATCTGATTTTTAGCAGAAAGCTTTATTGATTCCACAGGTCAGAACTTTTGCTCAGTAAGTTCACCCTCCTTCCCGTTGCTGGCACCATTTCCTGAAGCTGGCTAAGGCCACTAGCACTAAGACACTATCCTTAAATACGTGCTGCTGCTTCTCGTCTGGTGTAACAAGGACAAGACTTGTGTGCCCGTCTACCTGAATGCAACAGAGGCTTTCCTATTCTTGCTGACTCTTCTTTTTTCTTTTCTTTCTGTCCACCTTTGTTTCCCTTTCCTCTGTCCCTTCTTTCTAGCAAGACTGAGGACTGGGGGTATCTGAATGAAGATGGAGAACTCGGCTTGGCCTATCAGGGCCTAAAGCAAGTTGCCAGGTCAAATCCTTTACTTCTTTTCCTCGTTGTTCACTTCTTTGGGCTGTTTCCCCTTGTTTCTTTCCAATATTTCGCGTCTGGCTCACTTAATTCACAAATACTGTACCCCAAACTGGATCGCTTTGAAGAAGTTCCGGCTCTAGCAAAATAACTGCTGCTTGGGTACTGAATGGCACCAGTTCTATCTGTGAAACTGGGCTGATCTGTGCTCTCTTCCATCACAGGACAGCAACAAGCCGTGTCCGGCTGGTATGATTCAGTAAGAGAACATGGTTGGGCTGTCCAATTAATGTTGGCTTTTCTGGAGCCCAAGCGGGGAACATGTTTTTCAAATGAGACATTTTCATGCATTAGGTAAAGGTGTTTACCTTGACAATTTTTGTCCAGTCGTGTTCGACTCTAGGGGGCGGTGCTCATCCCCGTTTCCAAGCCATAGAGCCAGCGTTTTGTCCGAAGACAATCTTTCGTGGTCACATGGCCAGTGCGACTTAGACACGGAACGCTGTTACCTTCCCACCGAGGTGGTCCCTATTGATCTACTTGCATTTGCATGCTTTCAAAGCGCTAGGTTGGCGGGAGCTGGGACAAGCGACGGGCGCTCACTCCGTCGCGTGGATTCGATCTTACGACTGCTGGTCTTCTGCCCCTGCAGCACAGGCTTCTGTAGTTTAGCCCACAGCGCCACCACGTCCCTTCATTCATTACCCATCCACAAAACCATCTTGCCACCAAACCTGCACTCCACCGAAAAAACTATAAGCAATTCCAGCTAATTCAGGAGAAGATATGGCCTTCTCGTTGATTTTATTGACTTGTTTAGATGCTACCTTTCTTCCATGGAGCTCAATGTGATTTACCAGGGGTTATCAGGAAGTTTCTAGCTATGTCCAGACCCTCGCACTTCTATATTTTCAAGTCCAGGATCCTGTTGTGGGGAAGCCTCTCCACCAGCAGATGTAGCATGAGTAGTTTTTTGAGTGTCTTTTGAGCGTACTGAATCGTCTTAGCTGAACTGAATTGTCTTATTCTGAACTCCACTTTACATAACAGTAACTCTTGAGAGAATCCCGTATTATGACACTAGCAAGGCTTTACACGCCATCAGCTGCCAACAGGGTCCTGGCCTAAGTCTCTGTGTGAAATATCTTAGGTAAACAGTAATTCTTGGAGTTGCAATAAAAAAAATGAACTTTTCCCAGCTTTAGTCAAAAAGGCCTTTATTTCTTTGTGTTCCCTTTTTTTTTCTGGCGAGAAATACAAACCAGTTATTTATGGTATATGTAACCTGCAGTCAAGAGGGATCTAATGAAATTTGTACATGTTAAGGAAATAAGTAAGTCTGAATTGTGTGAACCAGAAAATGCTTCCACTGGGATGACAAATCTGAATTAAGGATCAGCGCATTGAGTTCCTAGTTCGGAGAAGCTTTACACAAAACTAAAAATGGCTTTTCTTGGCATCAGACTTGTAATGCACACTCAATTTAGCATATATCACCTTTTGTAACTACACACATATTCAGTCAGTGACTGAAATACAGAGTAGACCCATTGGATCAGTGGAATTTGCAGAGGAGTTGACTGATTCTGTGGGCCTACTCTAGTTGCAGCTTACTACTGGATTTTAGCCAGTGTGCTTGTTCCTCTATATATATGATGATATTGGTGCTTTTCCCACCATTCAGATGACAAAAGACGTAAATCTGTACTGACAAGTAACAAAGGTTGACAAAAGCCCTGGTTTTCTAAGGGTTTTTTAAAAACCATCTCCTGTTGGTGGGGTTTTTGTGTTGTTTTGTTTCACCTTGTACTAGGGTGCAATTCAGGCAGCAAGAACATCTTGGATTAGAAGCCTTCAGTAGTAGCACTATTTCACACACACAAAATTACCAATGCAGATAGTAATTCTTTTAAAAGGTTTGAGGGATTTCTCACCATTTTTGAAAGAGCTGAACCTTCACTAATAAGGCCTTACAGAACCATAGAAGTGAAGAGCTGGAAAGGACTCCAGGGGTCATAAAGTCCGGTCCCTTGCTGAAGCGGGAAATCCATAATGCCTTAATTAATGTAATCTAGCCTCCATTAGAAAACTTGTAGATCAGAAGCTTTCAGTCAGAGCATTAATGAGCTCAAAACAAAGCAACAGCCAAACGCCTGGCACAGAAGATGATGGTTTAAGCAATTTCCTCACTGTTTTTGAAATAGTTGTTGGAAAATACAGCTGATTTCAAAGTAGATTTGCAGTGGGTAAGCCTGTGCTATTAAAAGGCTCCGACTGGCTGTTTTGGTTGTAGACTGAATCAGACTACAAAGGGCCTGTTGAAGTTGCAGGGGGAGGAGTGATGTGCCATTTGGTGTGCTCCTCCCATCTGAATATAAAATGATGCCCTCTAGCCCAATCAGCTGTCAAATGAGTGCTTCCCCTGATCGGCTGCAGAGGGGCAGGGAATGTGAAATTATTATTTTTTTATATTGCTCCTCTCTCTGTCAGTGCTGTTCTATTTTCCTTATTCCTGCCGTCTCTGCTTCCCTTCCTTCTTTCTCTCTCCTTTTCCCAAGCTGCAGCCATGATGGCAGTTGGAAGCTGTGGCTGCTAGAGGCTGCTATCTCCAAACTGAACGAGTGTGCCAGAAAGAATGCATGTTCTACCTCTGGGCCAGAAAGGTGCACAACAGCTCTTAAAGGGGAAGGATGAATCAAGCTAATTAGAAATACATGCGGATGTGGTCTCCCCCCCCCAATCTAAACCATGCCATCAGCAATCCATATACATATATGCCAGTGTGGACACCCTCTCATATTCAAAGCCCTCAATGATTACCAATGTTAGTCCACTTAAAAACAATCATCAGCAACAAAAATCCAACACAGAAGGCCATTTTTAAAGTATTTCTTCAAGCTCTTTGAACCATTCTTTTAAAAATATGCTAATTACTTAAGAGGAGCAAAGAAAAGCTTTAGGAGTAAATGTGGATAAGATTTGTGCTCATTTGGCAAAAGCGCTCCATGATGGATACATTCAAAAGAAAATTGGATAACTGTTTGTTAGATCTGCTTTGATTTGGATTCCTGCCTTGAGCAGGGGTAAGACTTCATGGCCTCATAGGCCCCTTCCAACTCAGCTATTCTATGATTCTATGAAAAAGGGGGGGGGGGGGACAAATGCTTTGTCTGCTTGAGTCCTAATAATAAATGGATACCATTGGCATTCAGCACTGAGATATGTTCAGTATGTCCTGAAAATTAAATAAAACAATGACTGCAGCCATTTATCTTCTCAGTCTCCATCCTTTATTGATGGAGTTGCCATACACATTATCTCGTTTACTACTCCATCGTAAATGCAGAGGCCTCCAATCAGTTTTTAAAGATGCTTATTTTTGAGTTGATTTCGCATGGATGGGTGATGAGGTGGTAATGTAAAGGTTATGAGAATGGAAGAGGAAGATTAAAGGGTAAAGATGTGTTCCTAAGTCTTTTTCTTCACATCTAGAATCTTGTTTTTGCATTTGAGCTAAGGCTTTGTTTTATTTATTTATGAAGGGATTGTAAGCTGCCCTTTAGATCCATGCCTGCCCCCAATGGCATGTAGTAGAAGGCGTGTAAGATAGCAGTTAGGTAGGCAAAAAAGGGGGAGAGAACAGCTGTTATTTAGCATATGAGGCATTTGCAGAAGTCTTTATCAAACTGTGGTGGCGCTGCAGGTTAAACCGCAGAAGCCTCTGTGCTGCAAGGTTGGAAGACCAGCTGTCGTAAGATCGAATCCACGCAATGGAGGGTGCTCCCGTCTCTTGTCCCAGCTCCTGCCAAACTAGCAGTTCAAAGCATGTAAATGCAAATCAATAAAGGGCCTTTTCAGCAGCTGCCCCCAGACTATGGAATGCCCTCCCGACTGAGATTTGTCTGGCGCCGACACTGATGACATTTCGGCGCCAGCTCAAAACCTTCATGTTCAGAAGGCTTTTAACTGAAATAATATCAGCTGTGGATCTGATGGCAATTTTTAGAATATAGATTTTTAATTGCATTTTAATTATTTTGCCCTTTTATTTTGCCTTTTTATTGTATTTTAAATGATGTGAGCTGCCCAGAGACCTTCGGGTAGTGTGGGCGGCATACAAATCAAATAATAAAATAAAATAAATAGGTACCACCTCGGTGGGAAGGTCACAGCGTTCCGTGTCTAGTTGCGCTGGCCTCATGACCACGGAAACTGTCTTCAGACAAACGCTGGCTCTACGGCTTGGAAACGGGGATGAGCACCGCGCCCTAGAGTCAGACATGACTGGACTAAATGTCAAGGGGAACCTTTACCTTTACCTCATCAAACCTGGTAAAGGAGCCTGAGCTCACTGTATAAACAAACAAAACATGTTCAAACTACTGTTGCTACCTTCATTCATCCAGAGAGTGTAATGACGTCCAGAAGCAGCTACAGCCTGTGCAGCCAATCCAGTTTGGGGCATGCTGCGCCATCTGAGGTCACTGTCCAAATGAGTTTGACTTCCCAGCCCACGGGACCTGTGCCTTTGCAGGGTTAAGTTTCTGTGTGTCTCTCCTCATCGATGTCAACACTTCAGAGCTCTTGCAGATCAGAGCATTTGTTTTTTCATAAAGTACCGGGTACTGCACTGATGTTGTTGGTGTTTTTACCACAACCTACTTACTCTCTTTTTCTTACTTTGTTCAGTGCATTTTCACTTGACTTTCCACTCCTTCTGGAAGCACTGCTTATTTTTAGTATCCCTTTGTAGCAGGGACAGGGTTTCGCACTTCCCATTTCATGTGCTGAGCAGCAACAGCTCTGGTTGGAAGCTTAAAGTTACTCAAGAGCAGACAAACAGACCAGCTCCAGCAGAGAAACTCGAGCAGGGAAGTGGATGTCTTAAAGGCTTCTTCAAGAGATGGAGCTTTCTTAAAGAGAAGTGGATCTCTGAAGCCTAGTAAGGGCCATGCTTACTAGGATGCTTTGGGTGGTTTTCTGGTGATATAATAAGTTGGGTGGAATATGTTGTTCTGGAACATCAAGAGCAGTTACCTCTGTGATCTTTCTCACTAGTTGCCCCAAGGCATTTGAGTTCATTTTTAAAAAAACTATTGAGTCTAGCGCTATATCACATTGCTACATTAGTTTAGCGCTAGATCAGCTCTGTAGACAAAAAAAGATTAAAATTGGTAATAAAATTGAAAGAACTCCAGTGAGCTCCAGCAGACTAAAGTGCTTCCATGGTATGTGTGTATGTGTATGGAGAACTTTGGAAAACAGTCTCTGTTTCCCTACTTGCATGCAACCATTTAAACAGTCCCAGTGGCATAGCAGCAGAACATAAAAGGAGAACCAGGGATCAGCAGGAGGTAAGGGGGCAGCGAGTGTGGGTTGAACTGCTTTGGACTGACGAGTCAGTGTGGACACTGACATTGAAACAACCCACTGTCTCTGTGTGGTCATCTAAATTGGTTGCAGCTGCAAAAGAGTCTTTGAGAATCAAGTCAGTGCAAAGTCATTTTTTTTCAATTCACCTTGCCGTTGTAATCACACCCTGAGACAGATAAGAGAGATAAGGTTGTGTGTTGTTTGTTTATTGATGGAAATGTAGCCTAAATCTCTGGATGATTGACTCCAGTAGCTTCATACTGGTGTCGTTTATAAGCTTAGAACAGGAGTGGGCAATTAATTTCTATAGGGGACCACATGAAAAATCTGAACTGTGTTCGGGGGCCGAACCAACTTTACTTAAAAATAAAAGATAAGCAACTGATTAACTTTAGACAAAAAGCTGTAAATGGTTTTGATGTTCAACTTGTTCAGTGAGAGAAATCCAGTCTGTCTTGGGCTTGAACACCAGACTGGAGCGACGACTAGCGGGCCGGACAGGAGCGGCTGGTGGGCCGTATGTGGCCCTCAGACCGCACTTTGCACATGTCTTGCTTAGAAGAATGCGGTGGAGTGGAAGATGCTATTATCAGTCATAGAGGCAAGATCAACGACAGTAAGACAAATGGATGCCATGGTCAGTAGTATCCATTGCCACTAAGAGGACTGAACAGAACCACAAGTACACTCCCATATGTGATATTATTTGCTTGGGACTTTGAGCCTTACATAGACCTAGCTGGCTCCTTTTCTCTCTCAGAGCAATAATATCTCAAATTTCCCTTAATTGCTGGTATAGCTGCCACCAGTCTTCTCCTAGAAAATGTGATCTGTTTGCTTAACCACCGACTAAGTTACTTGGGTGTAAAACCCAGCACATGCTCAGGAAACCAATGATTCTGGTCACATGACACAAGAGGCTTGGCCGTTGGACTCGTTTAATTAAACCAGGGGTCTCAAACATGCGGCCCGGGGGCCATTTGCGGCCCCCCAGATGCTAGTTTGTGGCCCTCGCCTTGCCTGCCCCCCCAAAGCGCCCACACATCCTCTGCTGTCAAGAGTAAAAAAAAAGCCTTGCCTCGCTCGCCGGCTCTCTCCCAAGACAGCACCTCTTGCACCCTCCATCCAGAACTGCAGCATGCCAGCCGGCCCACCTGTCTGTCGGCTAAGGAAACTCCTGGGCGGCTTCCTCGGGCTCTTGCTCCGCTTGGCGGAAAATCTGATGCGGCCCAGCCTCACCCAGACTCTGTCTATAGCGGCCCCAAGGTAAATTGAGTTTAAAACCCCTGAATTAAACATAGCTCTTCAAGTATAGTCCTTCCACACCAAGAGAATTCTGTCCTAAAAGAATTCCTTTATTAGAAGGTTAAAGCACTAACAAAGAGGGTAAAAAGCATTTCAGTTACAAAGGTTACATTTTTGATTTTCAGGCAAGGCATAAAATCTATGCCACAATTTTCACCTGACTAGGATTCTAACAGTCATGATGGCAAATCATGACGGCCGTAACTTGCTTAGCTCAAAGATGGTGGTCCTTCCCTGTCAAGGATCCATCTCTCTTTCTCCTAGTCTCTTTATGTATTTAAGCATTCCCTTTTACAGTCTTTAAAATTCACTTTTCTGGTTTTGCACGTTCCATGGGAATCCTGCGACAGGTCACTTGAAGGAGCCTTTGAAGTACCTGAAACCTGCATATTTGTGTTCATCTGCCCTCTAAGCAGGAACCAGCTGCCTCTGTATAGTTAGCATTTCAAGGGACTTAACTTGTGAATTGCCTTCTTCCCTTCTGGAATGGCAAATGGTACTCTTACAATCTCTAGATGTGATTGTATCTCTGTGTCACTTTTATGGCAATCTGCCCCTGGTTTCCAGCAGTCTCTCAAAAGCCAGTACTGTATCTTCACACCATATTCCAGCTGTCCCTGCAGTTCTCTTAGTAGAACAGATAAGGCCTGAATCCTGCCGGGAATGAGTAAAATCATCTGTCTCCTCCAACTGAGAACTCATCATCTTCTCCACCATCTTGCCTAGGAAGACGAGATAGACTGGAAATTAGTTCACTAGGTTTTAAGGGTCTAGATTTAAATCAGATTTTTATTTTTATTTTTATTTTTTTTGGTAAAGCCTACACCACTCCTCTTCTTAAGATAGCACAGATCTGATTCTTTCTTGGGGACACCAATTTTGATGGTTTCAATCCTGCTCTGGAAGTCATGTTGACAGTTTCAGAAGACTGAGTTCCACACGAGGAAGCAGACATCCTATTTATTCAGGCACGGAATTCATGGAGCCGCAAATCTAACGAGGAAGGCCAATTCCAGAAATTTATGGACCTTAAACAAAAGATGTGCCCGCTATCTTCCTTGTCAAGATGGAGCTTGCAACCTGGCACAGAGTAGCCAATAAGAAACTGGGTATTGGTTGCATTGTGCTGCTAATACAGTCAATACAGAAACTCGCTGAAGGGGCATCTATGTTGGCCATTTACCACAGTTTGCATCAGAGTTGGCATGGACAAAATCAGATTAAAACCTAGTGACTACATGATGCAAATGTAAGCACAGAGAGGCCTGATAGGGAGTTGTGTGTTTCTGTTGAGCTACCAAGGGTGGTTTAATTTTCCTCTGATTTGCTGATGTCACTTTTCTCTGCTTTGTTGTGTAATTGCCTGATCCAATGTAAAAGGGCACTTAGGGGGGATGTTAGTTCCCCTTAGCTGAGTAGGGTTGTCTGCAAATTGTTTCTTTCTTTTAAAACTTTGCAAATTCGTGCTGATTGAGGTAAGTAGGCAAAGATCTCAATGGGAATTACCCATTTGCACCTCGTCCGGTGATCAAAGGTAGTGTCCACTTTTGGAACTCAGGTTGACAGCTATTTTTGCCCCTGCCCCTTGTAGCAAGATAGCTGTTTATTGTCTGGGCAGCTACAGCGATTTCACACGTGGAAACCAGCAGGGACCCAATTAAAAAAACTGGGAAATCAAAGTGAATCAAAGCCTCTTTTCCCTGCTGTGTAGCTGCTCCCACAGCAGCAAAAAGAATAGACAGCCAATGGTCTTCTTAGTCAACGGCTGCAAAGAAACTCTGCCTTGCGTTGGCTTCCAGCCTATACTGTACAGTCCAACATGTTGCATGCCACTGTTGTTGTGGTTGTTACACTTGTGTGTTGACAATTTGCTTCCAGCTTCCAGTGACCTAATTACTTAGTGATCACCACAAGGTCCGTGTCATATACATCCCCTGCTTTAGGTCTTGGAAACTCAAGCCCATGACTTTCTTTATTGAATAGTCTATCTCGTATTTGACCTTACCTTTTTCTGCTGTTCTCAGCTTTTTTCCTAGCCTTATGGGCTATCCCATTGTGTCTTGTCTTCTCATGGTGTGACCAAAGTTTGATAGCCTCAGCTTAGTCATTTTTGCTGCAGGCTTCATTGCAAGTAGCACCCACTTAACAGGCTTGGGACATGGCTTACGAAACATTTGAAGGGGAAATGCAGCTGAAAATGCAGTACATCCCAGTAGAAAAAGCAATATAATATATTGCTATATTAAAACAGCCATGAATAAAAACTATTCAGAATAGTTTAAAAGCACATGAGAAACATTTCTAACTAGTGTTTGGGCCAGATGAAGGCTGAATACAGTTTAGAGCAGCTTATACACAGATAGATTTTTCCTACAGATACTGTGGAAAGAGTAGTTTGTCTAGAGCAGTGGGCCTCCGGATGTTCTTGGACTTCAGCTCCCAGAAATCCTGGCCAGCAGAGGTGGTGGTGAAGGCTTCTGGGAGATGTAGTCCAAGAACATCTGGAGGCCCAAGGTTGAGGACCAGCGGTCTAGAAGGTTGCCTTTGAAACCTGGGAGTTTAGGCAGCTTGCTAGGTTGGCTGGCAATGCCTGCATTAACTCAGACATCTGCAATAAGATTGTGTAATTGTGGTCTTCCTGGTATTTGGGGGCTGCAGTTTCCATAGTCCCTCCCCATTGGTGATCCTGAGTTAAAACTAGTGAGAGTTGTAGGTGGCAGAAACCTGGAGGGACATGTTTGCTAATCTGGCTTCAGAAGCTGCAGAGATTCACCAGCGCATGCATCTAAACAAGGTAGCAGAGATGACTTCGCCACGTCAGGCTGCAAGTCCGTCATCACATTTACATGCCGCCTTGTATGTAACAAGGAGAAATGTGATATAAGAAGCAGAAAACTAGCAAACATTTATCTCTGATAGAATTATAAATTGACAGGGAACTCTCCGGATGCAGAGGTGTCTTCTTTCATTTTATGGAGCATTCAAGTTTTGAACCCCCAGCTTCCAGGGTGAAGTTTTGCAGTCTGCTTTTATCATCTGCTTGGGTAGATGAGGTTCTGTGAAAATGCACCGATGGCTCGAGAATGCAGCTGTGGATCGTTTTCAGCCCTGCTTTCAGGGTTTCTTGGAAAAGCTTTGGAAAGAATTAAGTCAGAGGGGTTTCATTTGAGCGGACTCTAATTGGTACCTTTAAGAACCAATTTGGTTTACTAAACGTTAAGCTTATCTGCACACCCAACCGTGCTGGCACATCCAGGAGGGCTGTAACCTTTTCAGTCATGAATCACCCTCTTCGCTGGAGTGGGTGAAAAAGGAGCTAGAAATGCAAAGGATTGTTCCATGTGGGCCTTCTTACAGAAAGTGCAACTTGTTCCTTAATTTATCATTTGTGTAGAACGACACAGTGTGCCTCCATTTAGAGAAAGTGGTTCCTTTTATCATTTAAAACCTCCCTTTTTTTGCTGTAGAAACCCATGATTTTAATTTCCCTTTGGTTTAGTCTCTGTGGGCTTTCTTTTGCCCTTTTAACTTTGCCTTCAAGACACCTCCTTTAACGTAAAATAATCTCTTAAAAATTAAGGACTTCCAAACTTTCCGCCGTATAGAGGGCCAGCTGGACACGAAACAGTCCATAAAGCTAGACTGGATTATAACAATTACTCATTGGCTTTTTTGACCTTCGGCTGGAGTGATCTTAAAGTAACCTCACAAATAGTGTTATATCTCATTTTGTGGATAAAAGAGCCAATTCTAGGGTACAAAGGTTGTGAGGTACAAATTAAGCTAGTATCTTTTGTTGGGGTTGGGGGTTAATTTCTTTTTTCATAGAGTTGTAGAATAATGATGTTGGAAGGGGCCTATAGGGTGAAAGAGGAAGACCAAATATGAGGTGGGCAGACTCCGTAAAAGAACCCACACACTTGAATCTGCAGGAACTGAGCAGGGCTATTGAGGACAATGCATTTTGGAGATGGCTCATACGTAGGGTTGCCGTGAATCAGAGGCGATTTGACGGCACAATAACAACGAGGTTCGTGACCTGTTGGAAGGAACTGGAATGGTGAATGGCCCTCAGTTGGTGGCTACAACTTTGTATTCCCTTTGTGGACCGTCTTACTACATCATTAGCTTTCAAAAGGGTTTCTTTCCTGGCCACAGGGCCCCAACCTGTAACCCAGTGGCCTGCTTACCGTGCTGTGTTCCATGGCAACAGAAAGCGCAGCTCGAGTAATTTTCAAAAGGTGCAAATGGTGGCAGCCTGCTAGTATTCCTCAAAAGGGCCTTTCCAACAAGCACTTGGTTGCTAAAGGAGGAGGGCGCCCCTCTGTGACCATAAGAATAAATGAATGAATAAAAGCCGTTTTACAAAATAAAGGTGACTTTCAAAGATTTGGTTCTTTCTTTGTTCGTATCAGAGCACTGCACAATTTAAAATTATGGACAGGTATGAAATATAGATAAAATTAAAAACAAATAATTAAGGTAATTAGACTGTTTTTGACTAGAAAAGCATTTCCCCATTGGAATGCATTGAAACCTGTTTAATGCGTTCCAATGGGGAAGAATTGTCGCTGACTAGCGAAGATCGGCCATAGGAAAGCCGCTTTGCGAACTGCCGATCAGCTGTTTAAATCGCTGTCTTGCGAAGCTTAGATCCCGAAAACACCCGTTTTGCGAGTGCGGAGGGAGCTGTCAAAATCGTTGTCTAGTGAAAATCGGTTTGCAAAGCAGGGACCAAACATTGTCCAGCGAAATTCCCCCATAGGAATCACTGTTTTGCGAATCACTATAGCGATCGCAAAAAGTCAATGTCTAGCAAAAAAATTGTCATGTGGGGTAACTGTCTAGCGAGGCGCCACTGTAATGGCTTTCAACCTCTGGTAGGGGAACCCTTCATAATCAGAGGCAGTATATCTCTGTGTTAAATTGTGGGCTCATGGGATGAACTGCCTGCAGCATGTCCTGCTAACTGGGCTTTTCAGAAGGATTTGGGTGATTGCTGGTGAAGACAGAACACATGTCTGATCAGCAAAGACAATTTACGTCTTCATAGTGCTTTGTGGCTGCAGTGGGAACCTGGAAATATTCCAGAGCTGGATTAACCCCCATAACATACTGCAGGGGACAAATGAAATCGCTTTCCCAAAGTTCTGCCCCAGTCTTGTCCAGACCCTTTTCTAGATGAATGTAATGGTTGAGAGAAAGTGGATGAAAAAAATGAGACTGTAGATAGGCTGTAGAGGTTCGTTAGAGCTGGTTGGTCTGGGAGTGATTTCCTCTCTTGTAGTTCAGTAAATCAGAAGCATGCTCTTTTCATCCATCTGTTACTCCTGCTGTAGCAATACAGAAATCTCTAGAACCAAGGAAATATACCTGAAACATTGAAGCTACCTTGACAAAATTGTTAATTTCCTGTTTTATTGGAACATCTAAGGGTTTCCACCATTCCCACCCCCACCTTGAGCCTAGCCCAGCCCAGTGATTCAAGGAGAAATCTTTAGAAACTTCTTTAGAAGTTTGTGAATTTGTCCCAATCATCTCCATTAATAAAAGATCTCAAATAAGAGTAAGGACCCCATGGTGTGAGACTCTGGAGCGCCACTCTCAGCCAAAGTAAGACTTAGTGACCTAGATGCAGTGCTTAGCTTGGAATTTTCATTCATAGGTAGGTTCGTATTTAAGGAGGATGTGGAATAATGAAACTGTTGAAGGCATGCTTCGAGGCGTACTCCATTTTCATTTGGATGAATTGTTCTTGATCTCCTTTGAATGTTTTGGTTCACTTATAATTTGTCTGGCAGACTCTTTTGACTATAGATGCTTTGGGGCAATGTAGGCAATTCTTACCCTATTGCAGCCCTCTCGGCCCTCAAAATGCCTAAAGAAGGTGACAGGTGAACTGTAGCATGGAGCAATCCTGCTGAGGGTTCTAGGTAGCCAACCATCTCTCATTTTGTTTATTCCACTCCATTACTCTTCCCATTTTTCAATTCCCTGCATCAGAATCACATGACATTCCATGGCTGCTGAGCATACTCAGACCTCGCTTGAGATTACTTTTGAGTTCCCACCACCCTTTTTAACCTAATGATTCTTTTGTCATATGTCTGCAAACTTAGGCTTCATTGAAACTTGCTAACTATTCCATCTACCCGGATCACCCGATATAGCCAGCAGGGGCGGCTGAGGGGTCTGACGCCAAGAGAGGCCCGGAAGCAAAAAACAAGAAACCGGGCCTTCTCGGCGGTGGCCCCTCGGCTGTGGAATGCCCTCCCAACAGAAATTCGGCTGGCACCTTCGCTGGGTGTTTTTAAAAGCCAGTTAAAAACTTGGTTATTCAAGAAGGCCTTCCCTCCAGTCAATTAAGTCTTTTTCTCTGTTTCTCTCTCTTTTTTGGCTATTCCATCTTGGTAATCCTCTCTTTAAATTAATTGTTTTAAATTGAAATATGTAATTTATGATTTTATATATTTTTATACTGTTTTGTTTTATTTTGTAAGCCGCCCCGAGTAGACATGGTCTAGAGGGGCGGGGTAAAAATCAAATAAATAAATAAAATAAATAAATCTTGTGCATGGTCGGTTCCATTTTGGCTACCTAAAGATCTTTGCTTGTGTAATAATTATGACTAGAAAGCCAGATGGTCTGATGGTTGATTATTCACTTAGCATGACTGCCTTTGAAGGAACCTGTTTCTGTCTATCCTGGGGCCTATAGTTCGACTGACTTGGTTTGACCTGCTTTCTGCTCTCCCTATGCTTCCTCCCACCAGGCTCCTTGAAGCCCAGCTCCAGGAACAGAGGAGAGAATATGAAGAGGAAGCAGAAGCACTGAAGGACCAAATAGAGGCTTTGAGAGGAGAGATGGAGAAGCAGCAGGAAGCCTTTTTCCAGACCCTCCAGCTGTCCCCAGAAGCCCAAGTAGAATTTGGCATTCAGCAAGAAATCACACGGCTGACCAATGAAAACCTGGTAAGAGCCCACTGTGGACATGGCCTGACTCTTCACCCTCTGGGTTGCTGCAGCAGCTGGAGCTGGTGACAGCTTTGTGACAAACCCAGACCTACTGGGATCTGTCACACAGTTACACTAAGCTGCCACCAACCATTCCCTATAATAAGTCACACAGACCAGGGATGGATTTTTAAACAATAAAAGAATAAGGTTTATTTTAAATACAAACAGGGTAAATAAAACAATCAGGTGAATAAAATAAAGTAACGTGGCTTATTCTCACACACACAAGCATACAGTTTGGTTCACCTAGAACCTTTAACTTAAAGCACAGACCCTGAACCCATCAGTTCTGGCTAACCAACAGACCCCTGAACCTTTCAGGTTGGTACTCTGACACACAGTAGTACCCTGTCAGACACACAGACTCCCACAACAGCTTCTTCTCCCCAGCTGCTGCTTCGTCCCAACCCAGTGTCTCACAGTCTGTCTCAGCATCTCCTCTTCACCACACAGGCATCACATATTTATACAGTACAGCCCCTCCTCCTGATGTCCCGCCTTCCACTCCCCATAGGATGGAACTTTCCCTCCAAACCCATGACAGACAGGTAACATCAGTGCTGTTATGTAACACCTCCCCTCTTTAAAAGTTGTTTTGTAGGGGGAAAGCTAACGTGCTTTTCACCAAAAAAACAACCTGCATAAAATACACAACAACATTTATACATACCATATAATACTTACATATACTTACACTCCAAGTTAACCATAGCAAATATGCATTTAAACATTTTACCATATACAGTACATCAATTTACCTTTATTAATACCAACCAAATTCAAAACCAGGTACATTTTAACTTTTTGTTTTCATTATATACATATAGTCCATGTTCTTTCGCCGTCTTCAGTCTTCAGGTCTTCTTGATAAGGCGTCAGCAACACAGTTCACTGACCCTCTGACCACCTTCACTTCAAAGTCATAGTCCTGTAAGTTCAAAGCCCACCTCATAAGTTTGCTATTGTGGGTTTTCATTGTCTTTAACCATTGCAATGGTGAATGGTCAGTACACAGAACAAAATGTCTTCCCCAGATGTAAGGCTTGGCCTTCTGGATCGCGTAGACTATGGCCAAACACTCCTTCTCCACGGTTGCCAAATGTCTCTCACCTTTTTGAAGTTTCCTACTCAGGTAGGACACTGGATGCTGGTCACCATTCTCATCCTCCTGGCACAGAACTGCTCCTACCCCGCTGTTAGACGCATCGGTGTAGATGATGAACTCCCGGTCGAAGTCTGGAGCACGCAGGACAGGATAGTTGATTAACGCCTTCTTCAACCTCTGGAACGCCGCCTCACAGTCGCTGGTCCACGGGATGCTGTCATCAGTCTTCTTCCTCGTCAGATCGGTCAGCGGAGCCGCAATCTCGCCAAACCTCGGGATGAACTTTCTGTAGTAGCCCACCAACCCAAGAAATGATTTGACTTTTTTCTTGGTGTTGGGTCTGGGCCAATCACGAACAGCTTCTATTTTGGCCTCCAGGGGTTTTATCACTCCTCCCCCTACCTTGTGACCCAAGTATTTTCTTTCTGGGATACCCAGCTGCAGTTTGCTCTCTCTGCAGAGCCTAGGCCAAAGCACTTCCTCCCCTGGGTTAAAGCGCCTCTCCCTGCCTTCCTGGTCATCCCAAGCTTTCTTTCTGACCTTTTGAGCTGGCAGGGTCTCTGCTGCTAGCTCTAGGTTTCTCCTTAGGTCATTCATCAAGGTGTCTATGTAAGTCACAACGTCTTGTGGGTCACCCTGGGCGATCTGCCCCCAACCCTGCTCGATCAAATCAAGGGGCCCCTTCACCCCTTTCCCAAATAAAAGTTCAAATGGACTGAACCCAGTACTGGCTTGTGGCACTGATCGATAAGCAACCAAAAGGGATTGCAGCTTCTGGTCCCAATTGTTTGGATTCTCTGCCAAGAAAGCCCTAATCATGCGCATTAGAGTCCCATTGAACTTCTCAGTTACCCCATCACTTTCAGGATGATAGGCAGTGGCTTCCCTGAGCTTAATTCCACAGATTTGCCATAAGCGTTTCATGAGCTTTGACGTGAACGATGTGCCCAAATCTGTGATTATCTCTGAGGCAAATCCCATCCTGGACATGTACCCCACCAAAGCATCGGCCACTGTGTTAGTTTCGATGTTTGTCAAGGGTATGGCTTCAGGATACCTTGTGGCATGGTCCACAATTGTTAGAATGAACCTATTCCCCCTCTTTGTGGCCTTGGGCAAAGGTCCCACAATATCCACCCCTATGCATTTGAACGGAGTGTCAACCACAGGCAAAGGGCACAACTTTGCTTTGGTCCTGTCGCAGTTATTCCCCTGCCTTTGACACACATCACATTGTTTACAGAACTCCCTGATCTGCTTCCCTATGTCAGGCCAGTAGAAATTCTGTGTGATTCTCTGCTGTGTTTTGTTGACCCCTAGGTGTGCAGCAAACATGTCAGAGTGCCCCCTTTGTAAGATCATGGGGCGATACTTTTCAGGTACCACCAGCTGACTTCTGATCCCATCTCCCCCTTTTGAGATATTCCTCAGGGTTTCTCTATATAAAATCCCCTTTTTCTCCAGAAATCTCACTGGGGTCTCAGGTGTTAGCTGGGCGTCAGTCACCTGTTCGAAACACTTTTGGAGAGTGGCGTCTGCCTTTTGCTCTTGTCCAAATCTGCTGTCTGTGGTTAAGGTTTCCACCACAGCTTCTGAACTCCCCTCTGCTTCCGTCTCTGGCTCATCATTACCCCCTTGAACTGTCCCTGTGGTGGCTTGTGAGCGTGTAATCACTAGCACCCGTTTCACATGTTCAGCCAGGTCATTTCCCACGAGCACGGCTGCTGGCAGAGTCGATGAAATCGCTATCCGCCAATCTCCCCTCCAGCCTTGAAAGTTGACAGGTACCTCTGCTACTGGCAGAGAGATTATCTGCCCCTCAATCCCTGCCACCTTCATGCTCTCATTTGGGATTATAAACTCCCTAGGGATGATATCTGGATGGCACAGGGTTACCTGGGAACAAGTGTCCCGCAGTCCCCTATACTGACGGTCAAGTATTCCTACGTCCACCCCTGCTGTCTCAAACAACTGAGAATCTGTTTTTATCAGCAAGCAGCGCTTTACCTCCAGAAGAGGACCATTTTCCTCAGCCTGATCAGCAGCGGTAGCTGTTCCAGACTGAGTAGCCATGGCAACCGGCTCCCTCAGTGACACTGAGCTTTGCTCTTTCTGGACACAGAACACAGCTTTTGGCTTGGTCCCACTAGCATTCTGAGGCACCATTCCTTTTAGCTGCTTTACATTTATCCCATGTCTTGCAAACACCAGTTTTTTAAACTCTGCAAAATCTTTCATCAATTCCTCAGGCATCTCGGCATAAACCTCAGCCAGGCTACCACTGATTAAAGACCGCATGATGGTCATCTTCTCAGTTTCCCTCACTGAGAAGTCCACAAACGCTCTTTCCACTAAGGAAAAGAACACCTCAGGACAATCTCCCTTGTGGTACACAGGGAATTTCTTCAGGTCAGCCTTAGACAGTTGGCCTCCCTCAGAATCCCTATTATTATTATTGTTCTGGTTCATCATTTCCAGTTTTCTTAACTCATACGCCATCCTTTCTTTTTCCAGAGCAATTTTCTCTCTCTCCATTCTTTCTTCCCTCTCCATTCTCTCTCTCTCTCGCTCTAATTCAAATGCCATTTTCTCTCTCTCTAATCTTTCCTCCATTTCCCTCACCCTCAGTTCATGCTGTTGGGCTAGGATCAATTTTCTAAGTTCTGGGTTCTGCTCTCCTGTGCTGTCACCTTGCACTGAGCCAAATTCATCCTCAGAACCTTGGTCAATCTGGGGGTCTTTCACTTCACTCATGTCTGCTACTTGGCTTCGAGTCAAGGGCATACCCCCCCTCAGAACAGGCTGCTTTAAAAAGTCAAGCCTCAAAATAAAACGACCACTTTTTTTCCTTCTTGCCTCAGAACCAGCTCTCCCTAGAGACTGCTGCTGTTCTTCAGCACTACTTGCAACAGTATCGAGTCAGAGCCTACCCCCCTCTGCTGGGCCTCTCAGCTGGCAAGCTAGCTCACTGTTGCTACGCAGTTTTGCCTCAGCGTTTTCCCGCCAAAATCAGGCTGCCTCAGAGCACCTTAATCTAAGTCTCCCCAGTTGGCACGTTCTTCTACTAGTGCACCTCCCCGTGAGGTACACCTAGAAGATTACCTACGCGCCTCAGACTGTCCCTGACTAGACCCCCCTTGCTCTGGGCACACTTGCCAAGGCTTTGCTGGACCGCTGGACAACTGGACCAGTCGTATCCCACACGCTGGACACCAATCAATGTGACAAACCCAGACCTACTGGGATCTGTCACACAGTTACACTAAGCTGCCACCAACCATTCCCTATAATAAGTCACACAGACCAGGGATGGATTTTTAAACAATAAAAGAATAAGGTTTATTTTAAATACAAACAGGGTAAATAAAACAATCAGGTGAATAAAATAAAGTAACGTGGCTTATTCTCACACACACAAGCATACAGTTTGGTTCACCTAGAACCTTTAACTTAAAGCACAGACCCTGAACCCATCAGTTCTGGCTAACCAACAGACCCCTGAACCTTTCAGGTTGGTACTCTGACACACAGTAGTACCCTGTCAGACACACAGACTCCCACAACAGCTTCTTCTCCCCAGCTGCTGCTTCGTCCCAACCCAGTGTCTCACAGTCTGTCTCAGCATCTCCTCTTCACCACACAGGCATCACATATTTATACAGTACAGCCCCTCCTCCTGATGTCCCGCCTTCCACTCCCCATAGGATGGAACTTTCCCTCCAAACCCATGACAGACAGGTAACATCAGTGCTGTTATGTAACAAGCTTTTTTGCTGAAGGGCTTCTAACGTCCTCTTCAGCACACAAAGTCTCCCAAGGGGGATGTCTGTCCTTACGTTCACCATCTATTCTAGGGCAACACCCAAGAGGAAAAAAGATGGAGATGATGGACGAGGAAAAAAGCCAAAGAGGCACTCGTTTTTATTTATTTATATTTATTTATTTATTTATTTGACTTGT
This sequence comes from Pogona vitticeps, assembly GCF_051106095.1. Lineage (NCBI taxonomy): Eukaryota > Metazoa > Chordata > Lepidosauria > Squamata > Agamidae > Pogona > Pogona vitticeps. The sequence continues at coordinate 301,767,441 of NC_135784.1, forward strand.
ATGCTGCCCACACTCTGCAAGAGTCTCCGGGCAGCTTCCAACATCAATTAAAACAGTTCAGTAAAAAAAGAGACACACTAAAAACCAATATGGTTACATCTACTCTACAAAAGCAAAAATGAAAACAAAAACAATCTAGATCCATGACTCTATCAATTAAAATTAAAACCTTCAATTAAAAAACGTCCAGAACAGGAAGGTTTTAACCTGGCGCCGAAGTATCAGTAACGTCGGCACCAGTTGGATGTCGTTTGGGAGGGCATTCCAAGGACTGGGGGCACCTGCAGTAAAGGCCGTCCATCTACAGGCCATCCCTCTCTCACCTCCCTGATGGACGGCTCTTTCAGGAGGGCCTTGCCGGGTAGGTTCGTATGGAAGTAGGCAGTCCTTTAGGTATTCCAGGTCCCGAGCCGTTTAGGGCTTTATAGGTCAAAACAAGCACTTTGAATTGGGTCCAGACAACATCTGGTAACCAGTGCAACCTGGCCAGAATCAGCTGAATATGTTCTCTCACAGCTTCTCCACTCACCAGTCGCGCAGCTCGATTCTGGACCAGTTGTAGTCACCAGATCATCTTCAAAGGAAGCCCCATGTAGACTGCATTGCAGTAATCTATACAAGATGTTACCAGTCCGTGAGTAACTGTCATGAGGCTCTGCTCGTCCAGGTAGGGCCATAGCTGGTATAATTTCCACAGCTGAAGGAAGGCGCCTCTGGCCACCAAGTCTACCTGGGCCTCTAGGGCCTGGGTTCCAGGACCACCTCCAGACTGCGGACCCTGTCTGTCAGGGGGAGTGCAACCCCATTCAGGGCAGGGAAATAGAGATAGATATCTTTTAATGACCAGCTGAAAAAGAAACAGTTCAGTTTGGAGAAGAATATTTTGGACAAGAAACTGGAAATGATTGATTGATTGATTGATTGATTGATTGATTGATTGATTGATTGATTGATTGATTGATTGATTGATTGATTGATTGATTGATTGATTTGTATTTGTGCCGAGCTTATGGCTGTCAGGAGTAATTAATCCATAAATGGGTACTTGGGTAAAAATAGAAAAGTCAGGTTCAGGAAATTCATTCAGAGACAGTCCAGGAGAAAATAGCCCTAAACATGTGTACAAAAGCCCTAACTCTGGCCTCTGTACATGGGGAGACAATCATCACGAAGACCCATGTGTTATTCCCCTCTGACAAACGGAAACAATCATGCTGATTTCCAAGAAAAAGGTTGAAAGAAAGCTTGAGTACCAACAGGTCAAGACGTGAAAATATAGTTATATAATGGTGGTTCAGAAATAGCTTCCAAGCTTTAATCTTCATGCCTTCCTTCCCCTCTGAACTTAAAGAGTTGGCAAAGTGCTGCTCTCAGTGCCTCTTTAAAATGAAATGTGGCTCACCGTTTTTAAAGACCCTTTTGGGACAAGGGGAAGCCATTGTTGTGACTTACTATCTCTTGTTTTTCCTTTTTGTTCAAGAAGGAGGCTGACTACAAGGGCTATTTAATCCACTGTTTGGAGCCTCTGCGCCCAGAGTCTTCCTATCAGCACCTTTCTGGCCCCTGTCAAGGGGCTTCTACATTCTTGATGTGCCTAGGATTGCTTTGGTTTGGATCAGTTCCAGCAATCACATCACTGGGACCCATCCAGAGCAAGCCTTCCTCTTTCAATGTACCGTCGAATCCAGAGCAGTGGCTTTGGGGGCAGGCAGTTTCTTAACCATCCCTTTAAGAGAAAAGATTTTTTTCCATAAGTGATACAGTGCATCAGCAATGGTCTGTATATAGTAAAGGATGCTGGGGGTGGGAATTCACTTCCCTTGCCCTCTGCCAAGCAGGAGAAGTGATTGATTAGCTAATGTACTGAAGTGGTTGGCTTATTAAGTCACTTCATGATACTGACAGGAGCCCTTTTCATGTGAACAGGCCATTCCAAAACAATTCATACTACAGTAGTGCTATTGAAGCCATATGTATGTTAACTTTTAATCAGTTTTTATTGTTTTAACCACCCAAAGAGCTTGCATTATCAGAGGCTATACAAAGGAAGAAAAGAAGCAAGGAAACCAACAAATGTGGAGAGAGAGAAAGATGTAGAGAGACTGTGAAACTCAATCAAACCAGTGAACCATATTGCAACAGCAGTATTTGTCCTTTATGAACAGTAGCTGTCTAGGGTCACTAGTTGAAGTCTTTCCCATCATTCTCTCTTTCTTATTTTTTTTTTACAAATTGGAATTGGAAGTAGGATATCTGCATAAAAAGCATGTGTTTTACCACTGAGCTATGTCCCCTCAACGGCACACCTAGAATTGTTACGTTTAGCAGAATAAGAGACCCAGAATGCAGAGAGCAGGTGTGATTCTGTTTCCTGCTGCTCCCACTTCTGCTTCGCTGTGGCATCTCATTAGATGGTCCTTATCACATTCAAGCAGATGTGTCAGAATCATTTAAATATGAATGTTAGGAGCTTCCGCAAAAGCACTGGGGTGGCAAATTCTAAATTATTATGTGTACTCTATTACTTCCAGTGGAAGTCAGGAATCAGTGACCTTACGTTGTTTCTTTGATTAGACAGAGGGCATCAGAGATGGATTTCGCCTTGGTAACTGACAGTAAGTGATAATTGGAAAAAGGAGGCACTGTCAGACAGACCACTAATTCCCTTATTGATTTTAATGTAATTATTTGTCTTAGAAGAAATGGCTCGTGACACACCAGGCAGGGTGTTGCTCCTTGCTGAACCTCCGGATGGTCACTCCAGCAGTCTACAGCTGTCAAAATAAAAATTTGTTGTTTTTTGCCAGGATGAACAGTTTTGTACTTGCGGTCATTTTTATCATTTATTAAGCACTTCCCTATTATAGCTTGTGTTTACGAACTAACCAGAGTTTCTGCATAGCTGTGCCATGACTGAACGTTGCCTGCGCCATTCACCAGCCTATAATTCAAACTTCATGACGTGATGAGGTGACAAGGGATAAGCAGGGTCTTTGGCATCAAAGATGGAATCCTATCATAAATTTAGGAGTTCAGCTTTAATCTCCATATCTTATATGTGTAAGGATGAAAGATCAGCTTATTTCCCACCCAAGTCCATTTGACGTGTATTCATTCATAACTCTGTGTTTGGCTCTGTTTCCACATCAGTCTATTTTCTTTTAATGCACAAAAATAAATTTTATTTTTTGCATATACTGTTCACAAAGCAGGCATTTTTGTACAGGTCCTAAACTAAGAGATGCCTTTTTGTAGTACTGTAATGTAATACCTTTTTTTTTTTGACTGACAGCTGTTCTGCAATTTTAGTTGAGTACAGATACTGGAAGGTAACTGTGTTCCAATACAGTATATGTATTAATCCAGGAATTTCATATTGTTTTACTTGAAAATGCAAGCCAAATTAAATCCTCCTTCATCTCCAGCCTACACGTGTTCTCACATTATGTTGCTCACTTTACATGTCCATGATGTAGTCATGAGTAAAAAGGCCATATAGAGCACCAGTATAATGTATCGTATTTTTATTGTATGAGACAATAGTTTTGTCTAAAATCTTTAGATTAAAAATGGAGGATTGTCTTAGACACAGAAGTAAGGAGGGGGGAAGGGATCAAAATGCTTTGATCCCTGTTTTCCTTTCTTCTTGTGAAGAAAGTGGAGGGGGAAAGCACTTTCTTTGCAAGAAAGTGGAGAAAGCAGGGATCAAAGTGCTTTGATTCATGCTGTAGGGATCAAAGCACTTTGATCCCTGCTTTCCCCTTCCACTCGCTAGGCGGGCTTAGCAAGAAAGGGGAAAGCAGGGATCAAAGCAATCCTGCAGCTCTTTGATCCCTGCTTTCTCCCTCCACTTTCTTGGGAAGAAAGTGGAGGGGGAAAGCACTTTCTTGGCAAGAAAGTTAAGGGGCAAAGCAGGGTCTTTCTTGGCAAGAAAGTGGAGGGGAAAAGCAGGGATCAAAGGGCTTTGATCCCTGCTTTCCCCCTCCACTTGCTTAAGCAGGCTTAACCCAAAATTAAGAAATCTAAGCAGTTTTGGCAAGAAAGGGGAAAGCAGGAATCAAAGCTATCCTGCAGTGTTTTGATCCCTGCTTTCCCCCTCCACTTGCTAAGCCCCGCTTAGATTTCTTAATTTTAGATTAGGAAAAAAAGGGGTGGTCTTGTACATGGAAAAATACAGTATATGTGTTGCATGAAGATGGTTCTGGGTTCAGTCCCTAATATCTCCAGAAAGGATTCTTACTGAATCACTGGAGGGTAGCTGCTGCTGCTGCTGCTGAATAGAAGCAGTACTGAGCTAGATAAACTAGGATGGACTTTGTAGAAAGCAATGCAATTGACTTTGTGTTAACTAACAGCACATTTTATCAGATTATAACTTTTAAGCTTAGTTTTGTGTTCATGCCATGACATATTGTATCCATTAACCTGAATCAAGATGTAACATTTTTCCTGAACTATATGGCTGCAAAGTAGAGGTGAGGAGGCCTTTATAATCTGCAGGAGATGGGAAGTGCTCAGAGAAAATAACTTGGCAGGGAAAGGTCAATCTGATCCTTTACCTTTACTTACTAACTGCATGCAAAGACTTTCATCCCCACAGCAATTCAGCAGCATCCTAAAGCAGTACGATGACAGAAATATTTCCATCAGATTTTTCTGCATGTCCAGAGTGTCTAACCTACTGTGTTTTCCCCTCCTAGCAGCACATTAAATAGAGTGTTCCAGGTTTAAGATGGTATTTATACCCATCCTTTTCTATTCTAAGAAAGAGACTCTATTAGCAATAGGAACTGTACCATTTTCAAGTGCAAGGGGAAAGTTTCAAGTTTCAGTGTTTTCCCATTATGTGCTGGGGATCCCATCATTTCCATGATACAGCATTGAAGTGTACTGCCGTCTTCCTTTGCTCTCCCATCCCTACCAGCATGAAATACCACAGGAAAACTTTTACTGTTTTGTACTCCTGCTTTGTGGGAGCCTCGTGGCGCAGTGGTTAAACGGCTGTCCTGCAGCCAAAACTGTGCTCACGACCTGGGGTTCAATCCCAGGTCTCCAGCTCAAGGTTGACTCAGCCTTCTATCTCTTCTGAGGTCGGTAAAATGAGCACCCAGCTCGCTGGGGGGGGGGGGCAATGTGTAGCCTGCATAATTAACTTGTAAACCGCCCAGAGAGTGCTTGAAGCACTATGGGGTGGTATATAAGCAGCACACTTTTTTTTTGCTTTATATCTACTAAGGGGCACCATCTACATCTTCTTTAAGAAGGTGCATTTTTGGTAATATTACAGTGCGAACAGGCCATCAGCTGAGCAGGGAGGGAAAAACACGACAGCTCGATCTTTAGAATAATGCAAGCTCTCCCTGAGCGCCTTGACAAATTACTGGCCTCCTTATTATATGAAAAGCTCACAATGCATGATTGATTGGCCTGCTGCCGACTGAAATAGCCCTTGGAGCAGAAATCAATGGCACAACTTTTAAAAGGCAGCTAAGTGCTGGGGGCGGCCAGCCCTACATCTCTAAAAAGCAGCTTTGGTGCTGCAGAAGGCAAAAATAAGAGTTTCTTTCATCTTAAGAGAAGAAATTCATTTCTTAGTATCTTCTGGCATTTTTGTTTTGTTTGCAATCCCTATCTTGTCTTTGATTCAGAAAAGTCAAGGCAGCATAAACAGGATTTTCACAGTAGATTCTCAGAGCACCCCTGTAAGAGAGGGTCTGGATGGACACCCAGTCAATTTTGTACAGTATTTGTATTTAGACTAAGCCTTTTTTGGTCCAGCTGTATAATAAATAATGCACTCAATCACATGTTTTTGCAGTTTATGTACTTGAGGAGGTGTGTCTAAAGTAGACCCCATCATGTGGGAGGGAAAAACTCCCAACACATTAAAAAAACAACCATTTCAGTATGTCTGCCCCAAACTCTGATTAGAGTTTCCGTGTTTCTGATTTTCATTTAATCCAGAGATTAAAAACGGCAAGCCCTAGAAGTAGTGTGCGGGTCAGTCACATGGAAGTCAATGGGGCACTGGGATGTTTTTAGAATTACTATTATACCTTCTTGAGTTTATGTTTTCATGTTTCTTGCTCAAAGAGAGAACACCCATGCTAGCAACTGGAGCTGTTTGAAACAAATCAGCTAAGCAAAAGCAAGTCTTTTCCATGCTCCAGTTGACTTTGATTCTGTGAGATGGCACAAAGACATTTTGTGCAGACTGCGTGCTTTGTTCTGCAGGTTAAGTGTACCAGTTTAAGTTGATACGGTTATTCTTGACTTTCAGGATCTCAAGGAGCTGCTAGAAAAACTAGAAAAGAATGAAAGGAAACTGAAAAAACAGCTCAGGATTTACATGAAGAAAGTGCAAGAATATGAAGGTGAGAGGTCTGATTTCAGACGTTTCCTCTGTAGCTGAGAATTCAATGAATCACCTTCCCATTCTACATGACTAAGAGTTCAGTGGAACTATATATCAAGAAAAATCAAAGGACTGGGAGGCTGCAGGAGTTGAAAATCAACTGCAGGATGTAAAGCAAGGATTTGCAAAAATGAGGAGATCTGCAGAGGGCACTGTCAGGAGCTGTAAGAATCAAAGTCATCCTTAGTTACCTATTTGTTAATTCAAAGGGTGCAAGGGTACATGATAGTAAATCTGTCTTCTCTCTGCCTATCCTATCCTCATGCCTAGTAATCTTGATAGGCTGTAAGTTCAGTTCTGCTATCTTTGCCATCAAGACAGGATAGCAGCTGGAAAGATAGCTCATTTGGTGCCTCCTTGTGGCTTTTCCTCCCAGTATTCTCTTCCTTTAGTTTTGATAATGCAGGTATCAAAGCTGAAACGCTCCACCTGCTGGTATTAATTGCATGCGCTGCAGCTATTAAGGGGAGCCCTGTGGCATTTGGTGTAGCGGATGAAGAAGAAATGAATGTAGAAACTTTTGTGCTGCTCTTTGATGCTTTTTATCTTAGTGGCTTGACGGAATGATTAGCAACCTAAGTTGATCCTCGGGCCTGGGTTTCAGAAAGCTGCCCATTACGCGCAATTAAGCAGGATGAATAGGCCATTCTCTTATCAAGGCAGCTGGAGCAGCTGGTTCTCATCACTATAATTTACATGCATTGAGCTGACATCCTACCACATTATTTGAATTGTGCCTTAATATCCATTTGCTAGATAAATGTCATGATTGCATTGCTTGTCAATGAGTGCCACAGTAATCATCCTCTCCCAGAAACCACTTGCCAAAGAGGTCATGTTTGTGCCCTTGTATAATGAAAATAGAAGCAAAAGAACTATGACACCTTAAGACTTACAGATTTATTTCATTCTGAATGTTTGTAGATTACAAGCCGCTTCCTCAGACACAGAGAGCATAATAGTTAGGGCACAGATTAATGTACGTGGTAGATATGGAACAAGGGAAGGCACGCACGTACGAAGGCAGAAAGAGTGCAACCGGTACCTTAGTACTTTTTATATCATATTCCCTGTGCCTGTAGACATGGATTTCGATCCATGGAAGTTCACACTGAAAGAAATCTGTTAGCCTTTGAAGTGTTATGATATTTTGCCTCCCCCATTTTACTTTTACCAGTCACTTCGGTGAGAATGGCATTGTTATATCAGTCATGATCAGTCAGAAGTGCTAATTAGTAGGTATCTTTTTCTCTGCAATCAAATGGTTTTCAAAGAGTATGTTGAGCTTAGAGTTACATCAAGCAAAATCACTTTGAGGTTACAGCTACACCCAAGTCTAAAGATCAATCCAAAGTATTCATAATCTATACAGTAGTAAAAATCCTTGCTCCTTACTTAGTCTTTCTAATGTACACTGGAATCACTAAATACAGCTCACTTCGGCTGCCTCTCATGTCTTCTTTTGTATTTCTTTTTCTCCTGAGAAACAATCTCATAAATTGTCTTGGATGGTTGAAATACCCTGAAATAGGCCATTTTTAATGCCATGTCCAGTGGATGCAGCAAATCTGACATTGGACATGACACAACACAAAAGCTAGTTTTAGAACATTTCAGCCTCCCAGCGTTAAGTCTCAACTTTCACAATGCAGTTGACAATATTATAATCACTGCCTTCCAGCCCCAGCTGCCCCTTGTGAAAACTTGACCACAGACATCAGAGTAATACTGTAGTGAACTTTGGTTTCAGTTTAACACTGAGCCCCTTTTAAGCTGGGGGGGCGAGTTGATATTGCCAAAGACTTGGAAGGAAGAGTGCAATTCTGTGGCCCACCACTAGTCTCATAGGCATTGTTTATATACTTATGATTAGAAATGGGGGTATTCGTATACGATATCTAATCATAAGTATATAAACAGTGTCTGGACAGGTGGACATAACGAGGGTCCACTCACCTGTCCGCCATCAGCGCCAGCTCCACTCTCCCTTCCAGTTGCTCTGGAGCTCCTGATCTACTATCCACTCCTAGCAGGAGGAGGGAAGACTAGTCTCCCTGCCAGACTGACAAGTGGATAGCCGACTGGGCACTCTCGAGTGACTGGGAGGGAGAGCGGAGCCGGTGCCAGCAGCGGACAGGTGAGTGGACGTTCCAGTCCCAGCGGGGCGGACCCTCGTCATGTCCACCTGAGCGGAGATATTCATATACGAATATCCCCATTTCTACTTATGATGTTAATTTTGCAACATCCTGCTTTTCAGAAATCATTTGTTCTCAAGGAATCACTAAGGCAGGCTAGATGTTTTAGTGGCCCTTCAAGAGCGCTGCTATAAATTGTGAATTTCGTTGTATGGGTATACTGTGTATATACTTTACAATGACAATAAATTATTATTATTATAAATTATTATTATTATAATCTGTCGGTCAAGCACTTTGGTGGCACTTCATTCAACACTTTCTGGCATTCAACATCATTTTTTGTTGGGTTGCTTTTCATAGCTGATCAAGCCATGGAACAAACGGAAAAGCGGCGTCATGAGCTCACAAGACAGGTGACTGTCCAAAGGAAGGAGAAAGACTTTCAGGGAATGTTGGAATATTCCGAAGAAGATGAAGCACTACTTATAAAAAATCTCATTACAGGTAAATGGTTTTGCTCCATGGATAAATACTCTTGCTTTGTCAGTGAGCTGTAGTGATTTATTTAATACCTTTCAAAACAGAAACACAGCATAATGCACAAACTACACCGATCTCTTAACTTGGAAGTAAATTCTATTGAATAAAGTGACATTAGTCTTGATGACAGATGAGGGAGAATGTAGTATAGAATAATCCAACCTGTTTGAATAGATCTTTGACTTGAACTTTGTTGAAATGCTAGCCTTTATTTATGCCCTAGGGCGACCCTTGCATTGAGTGAATTGTGGGCTATTTATTGAGCGAGAAATCAAATATATTGAGAGTGAGGATTAGGGGTTACATTTTAAATCTTGTAGTGGGAGGTATTTCCTTACATTCCATATCCATCCTCAAATTCTGATTTTCCTGAAATGGGCCAACCTATTGACAACAAAACCACATCGCTTCTGCTTGTTGCATCATGATTTGCTCATAAAAGGCATCAGACATTGTAGTCAAATATGTTACACTGGAGGGGTGAAGAGCTAACCAAATGGAAAAAGCAATAATAGATTTTTGGGACCCTTTCTCCTTCCCTGGCTGTTTCGTTTTTTAAAAAGATGGCAAAAGGCTGAAGTTTGGAGAAATGATTCAAGTGATACCATGGATTGCATGTAGTTCTAGTCCTCCATGGATTCTGCAACAACATTATACTGGGGACCTAAAATGTTCCTTCCTGAGAGATAAGGAATGTTATGTACATCTACTAAGTTACTATTTTGATGCTTGAGATGTATATTCCTAATGTTTATAAACAAGTTATGAGGATGATATTTCAGAGATGCAACCAGCTGAGACAGGACCAAGATAATCTTTTATGTATGTTATGGGAAATTAACAACCTGTACCACTGCAAAATACAAGACTGTGATGCAGATTTCTTAATAACCACATGCCTGATTTTTGTACCAAATGTTCAAGAAGCTTGGTTACTTCTAAAAAGTTGTCTTAAGCTACCCAAAGTTAGCTTTGAACCTTCCCAAAGATGCATTTTCATTCTACTCCAGCTAATAATTTCAGAAGTGTATACTTTACCCGGATTTTTTTTTTAACGGGGGATTTTTAAAAAATTCTAGTCATTGGATCAGCTAGTGTAAGTAATTGTAGATAACAGTGTTCAGTGCTTGTGTGTGCAAAAATGAAAGAGAACACAAGAGACCTGTTGGACCAGCCCACTGGCCTGCAGCATTCTCTTCACAGTGTGGCCACCCAGACATGTGTGGAAAGCCCTCTCTAGAAGGATATGATTGGAGTGACTGCACTCTCCAGCCCCACACTGAAAGGTTGTTGTTTTCTCCCCCCATTCTTACAGATCTGAAGCCTCAAACGGTCTCTGCCACAGTGCCCTGCCTTCCTGCTTACATCCTCTACATGTGCATCAGATACGCGGATTACATTAATGATGACCACAAAGTGCACTCCTTGCTTACCTCCACCATTAATGGCATTAAAAAAGTATTAAAGGTATAAGGAGCGTATTTAATGGCTAGGCTTTGTTCTTACTTATTAAGAAGTGTAATCATTTTAAGGACATGACTGCATAGTGGGTGAGTAGAGTTATCTGAAGAAAACGACATGCCTTGGCCCTCGTAGCACTGAGGAACGCCTTCCTTTTTTAAAAACAGTTTCCTTCTAAGGACGAAATAGTGCCAGACTCTGATCCAGAGGACTCTTCAGACATGTGCAAGCACTTCTGTAAATGCAGTGGGGATTGTGTAAAGGTTTCCGCCCTTTCCTTTTTATTTTAGACTAAGTCCATTGGTTGCACCAAGTGCTGGTTTTGGAGCTGGCTTAAGTTGCACTGCCTTAACTCATGGCCTTTGCCTCAAATCTCCATGATCTTAGGCTGTACAACACCTGAACACAAGTAGTAATTGTAGACGAGGTGGCCATGTTACATGTGCAATGTTATAGGTAAAAATAAAATAAAAACGAAAGAACAAATAAAAAAAGACAAAAACGTGGCAGCTTAAAAACTAATTGTTATATTTTAATTTCATGAACTTGCCCACAAAAGCTTACATTAAAATATAAGTCTTTAAGCTGCTACCACGTTTTTGGCCTTTTTATTGTTTTATTTTTACTTTTATTTTGCTGTTTCCTATAATGAGCATAAGAATTTGCAGGGGGAGGGGAAATACCACTGTAGAAGTGCCAAGATCTGAAGAAAATTAAACTAATCGGCTCTCAAAAGAGCAATTCTGAAGGCACACCATCCCCAAGAACGGCCCTTTGTCTCTCCATATCAAGTCTATCTTCTCCCTGATGCTTCCTCTACTACCATGGCCCTTGCATTTGCCAACATAAGCAGATTTTGAAATAACAGATTAGTCCTTTTCATCGTAAAGTTAAGGCATAAAAACAGAGGCTCAACAGAGGGCTTCAATCATATTTATTTTGGGTTCTTCACAGAAACATAACGATGACTTTGAGATGACGTCATTTTGGTTGGCTAACACCTGTCGCCTTCTACACTGCCTGAAGCAATACAGTGGAGATACGGTGAGAGAACTAGAGTCGCAAGAGTGACTGCCCGTTTGCTAACAATAATGTTTCTGTGTCTCTGTAATAAGAGGTTTCCTAGTCCATGTGTAAAATTATCTGCTGAGTTGAGCAGTGCTCCAATTCATTTGTGCTCCAGGGAGGTTTTGGCAGAATGGTCTTCAGCATCTTAATCAAGATAAATTGGGTCTGCAACAAAATATTGCAGTGTGGAATGTTCATGTTCGAGATTCCAGTTTTCTATGCTCCCCACTCAGTACATTCAGCATTCCATGCCACCTCAAATATGTTAGTTCTTGCTGTATTCTTCTTTCTCCTCTCATTATTTTGTGGTTCATTTTCTCCCTGGTACTTCTGCAAATGCTGGTGTTCCCCCAAATCCTGCAGCTACTTTTTATTACATGGGATGCTTTTGGGGGTATAAAAATCCACATTTAGAATTTGAATCTGCCATTAGTATGTATCTTTCAAATTCTTGTGAATCTGGTCTGCAAATTATTTAAGCTTATTTCTGCAACAACAGCACAGTCTTTAGATAATGAGGAGTTGCAGGGTGAGAATAAGTTTGCAATCCTATGAGCTTTGAGTGAGCGTAAACTCCACTGGACTCTGTGGGACCTACTTCCAAACAGACCTGCAAAGAATTACACTGTTGATCTCAGATAAAGTACTTAATTTCTACTTGGTCATGAAAATCACCAGCTGTTCTGAAGGTTATATTTGCACAAATCCATTTTGCTTGCATACCAAACACTAAGAGATATATTTTTTTTACCAAGATACTAATCAGTATTGGCTTATTGTCTTGGATATATTATTTAATTGTTCTTCTTTTTTAGGGTTTTATGACACAAAACACTCCTAAGCAGAATGAACATTGTCTGAAGAACTTTGATCTCACTGAGTATCGCCAAGTCCTAAGTGATCTTTCTATTCAGATCTACCAGCAGCTCATTAAAATTGCAGAAGGCACCTTACAACCCATGATAGGTGAGACACCAACATTATTATTATTGAACTCTGCCTTGTGATTCATTTCACAACTATCCAAACTCTCCCTACTCCTTAAATTCCAAGAGAAGCGGATTCATATCCATCATGTTCTGGGTGAGGGAAACAATCCATCAATCTGAAGAATGCCCCAGACCGCATGTTTGCACAGCCCGTTAATTTCAGTGGGGTTTACAAAGAAGAGATTTCCTGGTGGTGGGTATCAGGTTTTCATGCTTAAAAATACTTTTAGAGAGATACTTCTTGGAAGAATGTGTGCATAAGAATCTTTAACCGGAAATGGAAAACATGGGTTTTTTAAAAATGAACCCCGTGATTAAAAGGTGATAGGCATCTGGTGTGGATTATCAGTGCCAATTAAATGAAACTTCAGAAGTGGGTTACATATAAACCTCTGCTGTGACAATTTGTATTTCACCAGGCCTTCACAGTCTTCAAGACTTCTTTGTTATAAAAACCAAGCAAATGCTGCAATTTCCACAGTCCTGAAATCTGTACCTAATATCTGGCTTCAAACTTATTATGTAATTTAAAAAAATATATTTTTACCTGCCTTTCTCCTTTAAAAAAGAGCCAAGGCAGCTTACATCATTACTTGCACAACACACTTATGGTACTATGTTAAGCCAGGGATGGGGAATAGGTGGCTATCCAAATATTGTTAGCTGTAACACCTGTTAGCCCCAGCCAGTGTAGCCAATAAGGAAAGCTCATGGGAGTTGCACTCTATTTGGAATGCCACATGTTCCCCATCCCTGCTCTTTGCCCTAGTCACTTTTTGAAAGGTTCTGCAAGTCTAACCATTTTTAATCTTTCCCCATCTCCTTTCTTCCTTTGGGCTAACTACTTGAAAAATAAAATTTATTCCGATTCAATACTAAAGCTTTACTATGTATTTATTATATCTCCACACAGAGGTGTTAGTAGTTTTTACGGTATGTTAATTGAGTTCTAGCCCATCCTGTTACCCACACCATTTTAGAACTTTATGGCCATCCATTAATTAATTCTTCCTAACATAACGATGTAAAAGAAATACTGAGTAAAGTTATCTTTCCTGTGTCAACAGCAGGGAGATTAATCTGACAAAGTAAATCTTCCTTGGTGCTTAGGTGAAACTTTCCCAAACCCATCGTTCCCTCGAGACCACAGAGCCCTGCATTTATTTGGTATAAGGATGGCCACTGCCTGCTGCTGTCCACTCTTGATCTAAAGATGCAGCATTTGGTGATGAGAGGCAAACATTTTTTCTTATTTAGGAACAAGCAGATGCACTAAGAAGAAACTACTGAATTTGAGAAAACAAAATAAAATGACATTGAGAAGTCCTTGCAATACCTAGTTTGCCTTTTAAGAATGATTTCTTTTCTTTCCAGTGACTGCGGTGTTGGAAAATGAAAGCATCCAGGGCCTGTCAGGCGTGAAACCAATGGGTTACCGCAAGCGAAGCTCCAGCATGGGGGACAGTGACAACTCATACACTCTGGAGGCAATCATCCATCAGTTGAATACTTTTCATAGTGTCATGTACGATCAGGGCCTTGACCCCGAGATCATCCAGCAGGCCATTAAGCAACTCTTCTACATGATTACTGCCGTGGCCCTGAATAACCTGCTGCTAAGGAAGGATGTCTGTTCTTGGAGCACTGGAGTCCAACTGAGGTAGGCGGCCAGCCAAAACAGTGGCTTAAACTTCGTCACCCAACGCTGCTTGTACATCTCCCTATACCGCTGTTCTGCAGGGTGAGGGGAAATAGTCTGATGCAGTTGGAGCTTCGTCCTCAAGTCTTGGTATGACTAGAGATGTGAAGGCTCAGAAAACAAACAGAAAAATTGGTGTGTGTTCCCCCCGCCCCCATTACAAGTTTACAGATTTTTTCCAGTGGAAAAAATATGGAAACTTTGGAAAATGTGGAAGGACGTGCCAATAAAAAATATTTTCTTTCTTGGAATCAGTAAGATACTTTTTAAAACAAGGATTAAATTATTCAGAATACCAGGAGCTGCATAGTATGAAGACTTTGTGAGACAGTCAAAAGAATTCCTCTGCTGGCTGTGTAGATTTATACAACACTCAAATGCAAGGTGCATTTCTGCACTTAATAGTTGCTTCCGTCTTCTTGAGACAAGTATGGGGCACCCTTCTTTGGTTCTGCATTCCCTTGTTTTGGTGACCTTTGTTCTATTTCAATAGAAATGTGTTAACAATTAAAAGCAGGACTGTTTCTATCCAAATATTTTGTTCATTACAAAATCTGTGGTTTCTATTTTGTCTTGTTTGCCTTTCCTAGATGATTAAAAATAAGAAACTTGCATTTTGGGTAACGTAATGTACAACAGGTTGCAGTTCTTTCTTTAATACAGTCTGTACTTAAAAAGAGTTTTGCCTGTACCAAGGTAAGGCTTTAAAAAAATCGGGTGTGGCAAACAGTACAATTTCTTATGCAAAGATATGAATAAAGCATTTCTTATTGATATAGTAGTAAAATAACTCTAGGTTTCGGACGAAAATAAATATTGCAGAAGTATTTACACACACACACACAAACACACACACACACACTTCTGTTCTTCTATTTTCCCCCCTGAAGACTTCAACATTTCCACAGAAATGTTTATATTTCTAAGCATGACCACACCACATGACTTATCACAGATTTAGCTCCACTCGCTCTCCAATGCTTAAACTGCAATTTTAACCCAGACCCTAATTTAATCTTTTGGTCACCAGTCTTGCAGAAGACAACACACACGGGCATTAGAAAACTCAAACCTTCTTAGCAACTTGCAGAAGCAAGCTGCAAGGTCTGACACACTTCATTTTTTTAACCCGTGGCTTGTTGTTTGGGTCCAGGTTTAACATCAGTCAGCTGGAGGAATGGTTGCGGGGCAAGAATCTACATCAAAGTGGGGCTGTGGAGACTCTGGAGCCTCTGATCCAAGCAGCACAGCTCCTACAGCTGAAGAAGAAAACATCAGAAGATGCTGAGGCAATCTGCTCTTTGTGCACATCGCTCACAACGCAGCAGGTAAGATACTAAAAACGCACATTTATACATATTTTTATGAGTTCAAATTGGTTATAAAAACATGAGAGAGAGAGAGAGAGAGAGAGAGTCCTGCCCATTTTGTCCTTGCAACAACACCATGAGCAAAGTCCAGCTGATGAAAGAATGATTTCTGCAGCATCACCAGTGAGCTTCCAGGCTGAGCAGAAATCTGACCCTGAATCTCCCTTTCTCACCTTCAGGCACCCTAACCCCTATAGCACACTGACTAACAACTGTATTAATCTGGAAGTTGAGTCATGGCAACTGGACTTCTTTTTTGTTAGGTTGAAACATTTCACTACGCGTTCAAGGAGCTTCTTCAGTCAGATGAGTAGCGAAACGTTTCAACTTTTAACAAGAAATAAGTCCAGTTATCATGACTCAGCGTCCAGATAGCCACACCTGGATGACTGAGAAGCTTCACAGCTAAACTATATTAATCCTTACCACAGCTATTTGCTCCTCAGCCTGAGTCGTACTTATGGGGGAACCTGCAAAATGGTCAGGAACAGACATGCCAAGAGTTGATGGGTAGGCCGCAGAAGCTAGGGTTAAGCACTATTCCCCTCTGCCATTTTGTTCCCCTATACGCTGGTGCCTCTTCCCTGGCTATTATCTTTCTGACTTACAGTTCTACCCAGACATCCTAAGTGTGCTTCCTGCCCCCTAGAGAGTAAGACCTGACAATGAAGAAGGAGATTTTACAGTGAGGGTTCAAAGTGTACTTCATCAATGGAACAAAAAACTTGCATCTTATTTTCTGCTCCACAGATTGTAAAAATACTCAATCTCTACACTCCCGTGAATGAGTTTGAAGAGCGAGTGACAGTAGCCTTCATAAGAAATATTCAGGTGAGCTCTGCAACAAAAAGAAATGGCTATGTGTCTGGTTTTTAGAAGGCAGGGGTTCTAAAATACAAAGCTTGGTAGGTTCTCTAGGGCAGGGGTCCCCAACCCCCCCGGTCAGCGGCCGGTCCGTGGGCTTCCCAGAACTGGGCTGTGGAGACAGATCTCCGCCCGCCCAGTAGGCATGTCGTGCTCGCGGGGGGGGGGGTGTCGTGAGATGCCCCCGGGCAGAGCCCGCCCCCCAAACAGTCCGCGGCCCCAAAAAGGTTGGGGACCGCTGCTCTAGTAAATTGGAGGACCACAACTCCTACTCTTCAAACTTTTTCTACTTACAAATTGTCTTATTACTGCAAAAGCCCTCTTCTGCCCTCTGGTGTCCAAAGAAGTGGCTGGCAGAGTGCTGGGAGTCCTGGAAACATACAGTATATCAAAATTGTCTCCATATTCCCCAGAAAACACAAGGGGACATTTGAACCCCTTCCAATTTTTTTTCAATCATTTTTAAATATGGGTGGAAGAGAATCCACTCAGGGATGCTGAGGGGGAGGGTGCATCTGCCCCACAGCTTGGCTAGAGTATGAGGATCAATTAGTCACGTTGACTGCAAACCTGTTCATAGGCCATCTATTGTGTTGTGTTGCTTTTAGCAGCACTATGTTTTGTTGTTTTTAGCAGCATTCTTTATTGATTTTAAGGATTTCAATGAATGTATTTGATTTTAAGTGGTTTTTACTTCACCCCAGCAACAGGAATCGAGTCATAACACAAGGACTAGGCTTCACTGCGCATAATTGTTCCATGTTGGGTTTCCACATATTTTCTATCCGTGTTGATGTACTGTTCTTCTCTCCCCCAACCCACCCCTTGTTCTTTTAGACCCAGTTGCAAGACCGGAATGATCCCCCACAGCTGCTGCTAGACTTCAAGTTCATGTTCCCTGTTTTATTTCCATTCAGTCCTTCCTCTTTAACCATGGACTCTATTCACATTCCTGCTTCTCTTGACCTGGAATTCCTCAACAAAGTCTGAAATTATTAACTTGACTTGTAGCCAAATTCCCAAAAGTTCAAGGGGAAAACAAAAAACAAATACAAAGAACTGAAGGATCTCTTCAAATGTGGACCAAATGAACAGTTAAAAGAACCAATACACATTAGTCAGTCAATCAGTCAGTGCTAAATTGTACAGCATAAGAATCTAATCTAATATTTTGGTTGAATTCTTATATTTTGGTGGGGTTTTGTTTATTTGTGGGGGGTTTTTTGTTGTTTTTGAGGGAAACAGATCTTTCAGCTAAAACTTGAAACAAAGGGGATTTGTATTGTCTCATACCATGCTAAAATAATTGTCTCCTGGTGACCATTAAGACCCAACATTAGTAAACGGAATATCTATTTTAATTTTTTTAGCCTATCAAAACGTTGAAATAACAATGAGAAGGCTATATGAACACATCTTTAATCTTTGCAGGCTTATGAGTTTGGCTGACATATATTAGAAGCAGATATCAGTTTTTCAGTTGTTACCAGCAGCCACTGTTTAAAAACAAAATCTTGTTTCAGCAAATAAGGTTTCTGCAGGCCACACTAAAAATTCATGACAGTTTGAAATGAAACTGTGGGGCAGAGATGAACATCACTTGGAAGCTTGAGAAGTGGTTACATTTGTTCCCTTAGCTCCCTTTAAACACTAATGTGTATGTACCATAAAGCAATCGCTCTGAGAGTTACCAGTTCACCATTCTGGCTATCAGATGCTAATAAATATTTCTTACATAACAACAAAAAGGAAAGATGTCACAGACTTACCAGTAATTATAATTCTATAATGTGATGATCCATCTGCAGGCTACAATAGGGTTTTCAGACCAGTCTAGAAGCTGATTCAACCACTGTCCATGGCTTTATGATGCTTTCTCTAATAACAATATTGGAGAGAGAGAGAGAGAGAGAGAGAAGGCAGCATTATATTTATTTCAAAAGATGGTGTTAGTTTTGCTAGTCCAGGTGAAGAGCACTTCCACTTGTGGCCATCCAAGTCCCTGGTATAAATGCCCTGGCTCAATTATGTGTCCTTGAAGGGTGAGAATTCCCCAAATCCACAATCTCTTGCCACTGATATAGGACTGCCTGAGCCATAAGCATAAAATACATCTTCAAGGAACATGCTGTTTCCAAGTCAGATGTGAAAGACACCATATCTCACTATGTGACAGCATATCAAACAGTCACGAAGAGAAGATCACACCATAACATTCCGGTAGCAAAACTGATTGAAACAGAAGCCTTTTGGGAGAAAAAGAGCGGGACACTAGGACTTGTGGCTCATGCCTTTATCAGCACACAAAGCAACGCAAATGGGCAAGAGAACTAGTTTCCTGCTGATACCACAGCACTGGTATCCAAGTAACTGACAGTACTTTATTAAACACTACAGAGTCAGAGCCCCACTGTCCCATTAGTGGAAAGAACAGAAACTGCTTCAACAATATACGATTGACAGTGCATTAAATATTTTAGCTCAATGGGGTTTTCAGAATTGTGTTAAGATAAATAGCTTTCCCAACCTCCACTACTTAGGCATTCATACACGTCCGTTTGCAACTATTCTTCAGCTGCAGTTAAACCATCAATGTCTTCAAAGGCAGCAACCTACGTACCATCACAGCAGGTCAGGTAGTAGCAATGGTTGCATGAATCTGTAAGGAGACATGTAAAAAAGTCATTATTTTGCAACTTTTGTAGCCTCTACTTACTATCCAGCCAATTCTAACGGAGACATGCTACTTCTGCTGGACCACAAAATGTGATAGGTGGGTGTTTCTTTTTTCCCAGTAGTAGATATGTGCTAAGAATGCTTTTAATTAGACAATATGAAATTTTTCAGAGTAAATTTACTTGTTATAATCCCATTCCCCTCTTGGAAAGTGTCTAGCTTCACTAACAAATCAAAACCCCAACAGTCTGCCCTGGTTCAAGAAAGAATTGGAGCACTTGCCCAGTTTTAGCCCATAATTAATCCCAATGGTGCCAAGCCCTCTCTAAAGTTTCAGCAATCTGTAATTCAGTTATTGCTGACTCAGGTACTGAATCAGCAATACCTGAGTCTTGTAATACTGAGTCTTTAAATTTAAAGATAGACATTCCTATCATCATCTGGCAAGCAAAAACAAAACAAAACCTCTGTCCTTCAGCCAATCCCGATATGTGCTGCCATAAATGTCAGTAGAAGAAATCTAATGTCATATAGATGTTGTAATCCTTGAAGGAATTCTGGGTAAGAAAAGGGGTGATCTCTTACTAGTAACACTTCATTTTTCCTTAATAATTTACAGTAAAGTGATTAAGCCAGTAACTGTTGCAAAATTGTGCTTTCACTAACACTACCTTCCAATATTCCATATTGCTTCAATTCTACAGTGCCTTCTGCTTCCTTTCTATAGCTTTTATCCCTAGCAAGGGTGTTCTGCTAGGCTTCAAAGATGCCCAAGGCACCTGCTGCGATAAGCTGAATCAGCCATATTTCAGCCAAGGAAAATTTCCCTTGACAGCACTCAGTCACACCTGTACTTAAATGTGGAAAACTGCAAATAATCATAATAAATTGTTCTTGTCATTTCCTGTACACAGCAAAGTAGTTCTGGAGCAAGACAGTACAGGGCCTATACTCAACAGCTACCACAAACTGCTCTATTAGGGTAAATAGGGCAGGCAGTCCTTTGTACTGGTGGGGCATATGCTTGGCAGAATAAGGAAGCATAACCAGCTTGCTACCTCCAAATAAACAAATACATTGTGTGTTGCCCTTGTCAAAGCACTTTAAAAAAAAAATACAGCATAGCAACAATTTCCACTGAAATTCTGGCTTTTTGGGGGGGGGTTAGTTTTGCTTTTAGATTTCTTTTTCTCCAAATAAACACTGCAATTCCAACTGATTCTCTTTTTCCCCCAGTCATGGTCAATAAGACAATATAAAAGCCAGACTCTATCAGCACCCATCCCTCCAAGCTACAGTGACTATTTCAGCAACCAGGGAATTTTCTCTCCATATTACATCACCTTCCTCTTTTCAAATAAATCTTTCATCTCTCTAAAAATAAATCACCCCTAAGGTGGAGCATTTTGCCAATTGTGATGGATTCACAAAGGCACCATGTACGTGAACTAGGTAAGCACTTCTTAATTACCCAGTGTAATACAGATTTGTCATCTTTCACTGTAGAATAAGCAGAAATGATGTCTTCACACAATCAGCCCCTAAGAGTGCCGGTTTCTAGATATTCAGTTATGTGACAAGCATGTTTCATCACTGTGCAATTTCCCAATGTGTTCCTCAATACAATATAATTCCAATTCAGGAAGCAAAATGAATGGAGCTACAATATAGAGACCATAGAAAATATATTTTAAAAGTGTGGATAATGCTCTTCCAGAGGATAAGAGTATTTCACTACAGGACTACAAGGAAATTAATTTATATTATGTATTATATCTGTGTACATTTTTTAAAAATCTGTTAGAATAGAAATTGAGTATCTGTGTTTAATTTATCTGCAAACTTGCATTTTCAAAAACATCTCATGTTAAATAACTTTGATGTAACATTTTTGTTACCTGTTTTTAAGATATTTTGAAATTTGCTTTTTAAAAGGACAATTCACTGCTATTATGCCATGCACGCACAGGCCTTCTCTCTCTAATCAGCCATATCCATTTGGTTTAAAACACTTCAGCACAGCTAAAAGTGGATAGTGTCAATTATTTCATTCTCTTTTAAAAACTATTTCTGATTGCTTACTTTCCTACTGTGTGCCTTTTCACCATTATTCTAAATCACTGTCTGTTAGAACTGTAATAACTGTGGAGAAACGTCACCAAATATTGTCTAGATTTGTATGTAGGCAGTTGAACATGGAAAGGGAGGTGGACATGTTTAAGGAGCACACTGTTCAAACAACAACTGCAAAACCCACCGTCGCACATGGATCTGGATTTAACTAGCTTTCCTCTACACAGCTCTACAAATACCTCCAAGTATAAATGTAGTTTTTAAAAGCTCAGTGAAGGAAACAGCAAGAGGAAAAAAGATTCATCACTCTGATATGTGCATACTGTCCCCTGTTCACATGTACTGTTTGTCAAGATGAAAATATTATTTGGCAGGCTCAAATATTCATAAGCATATATTCTGCTCTAAGCGGAAATGGCATATTACAGAGTCACTTGTACTGGAAAAAAATACCACATGTTCATGACCTCTCCCCCCCCACACACACACATTACTTCTACATGCTTACTGCAGTGCATATGGAAATAAGACTTGATCAGTGTGTAACGAGAGATTTCCTTGTCAACCAAATTTAAGTGGAAATCTTTTTGTAGTTTCTGGAATAGTTTATAGAAGTTAATTTATGTTCACAGTTTTTTTACAAGCGCGATAGGAGATTCAGTGTACAAAAGCAGTTTTCAGTCATGTTCCCCAAGAATGGTGTAACAAGTAGCCACAGAACATTAGTAGCACCCTTTCATCCAACTGTGAGAATTTATGGCTAGAGAAAAAAAAATTCTGTTCAAGTAGCAGGAGGCGACAGTGTCTAATCAACTCCTCTGAATCAAGAGAAAAAGACTCCTGCTACCTCCAGAAGGGAATACTGCCCTGTATTTTGTTAGCAGCATGTTTCCTGCTAACAAAATGCTGGAGGGAATATTCCAATCTCTGAGACATAACAGACGTTCAGTACTTCTGTTCTGAAGTGAGTAAGTGTACAATTTTGTGTAAGATTTCTTTTATGTAAGATTTCCTTCATTATGATCTGGGTTTAGGGAGTGAATGCCTTACTTAAAGAATTGCTCATACAATTTCATCACACACATATTCAGTATAACTACTGTCCTCACCCTCAGTAAATGCCAGTGAAATTAGACATTTGATATACCTGATGGATTAGGAGTTTGGTGATGAAAGTTCATGCCAGAATAAACATTACCCTTGGGGTGGTGCAGACTTAACACTCTGGCTTCTCCTAGCCTGTTATTCTCTCCAAACCATTTAAGCCACTCCAACTAAGAAGGATGGTAATACCACTCTAATCATATTTGATTATAACTAGACTCCCTCTTACCCAGGGATTGCTAACCATCTTCAGATCCCGATTATGAAAGAACACTGGCATTAACTGATTAATCATCAGGGCTGATACGGTATATAACCAGGGTTAAGACTAGCATAAATTCACATGTGTGAAGGTAATACTTGTTCATATGTGGTAACACTTAACATGGTTTTCTACTCATTCCAGCACTACATTAGCTATGTATACAGTACAGTACTTGATTGTCAGAAACTGTGTAATAACGGTGCTCAGAACAACCTGGGATGATACAATTATTATAGTTGGCTATCCGTAACTGTGCCAATTGAAACCTACTGCACAAGTTAGCCTTTATGTTATGTAGTTATCTCTTCAAGCCACTGTATTTTTAAATCAGCAAAATTTTTACTGATTTTTTTTTTCAGTTTTCTGAATTAAGGCTGGATTTAGCTATAAATAGTTAAGAGTATCTCCACAAAGGTTGCTGAGTTGTTTAAAGAGTACAAAACCAGTAAAAATGTTCATTTAAGGCAGGGTAGGTACCATGCTGGTGCTGCCCCAGTCTGGTTTTTTCCTAAGGGAGACGACTACCCCTGTTAAAGGTATCTGGGGACTGACTTAAAATGGGAAAAACATGCATTTGGTCACCACAATAGCAAATTCAGCAGTAGCAGGAGGGCTTGTGGTTCTGGGGTTTTCAATGCAGCCTTCAAACCCTGAAAACTATTCCATGACTGTGTAAAAGGAAAATGAGGCATATGTCTAACAATGCACAATCCAAGATCAGTTATGTACATGCCAACTCTCACGTGCCAACTATTAAGCTCTGGGTGGCTTAAGACTGCTCTAAAGGTGCTTGAATAACATTTGACAGCAAGTCTTTGAAGTGTAGATAAAAAAATTACTGGTTATAAAAAAAATTTTCATTTTGAACAAACCTGTAAACTACACTTGCTGTTTATAGAAAAATGACTGTAATAGTCACTGTCATTTAACTGTGCATAAAATATTGTGAAATAAATAGTTTGGAATAAATGAGAGTGTGCTGGACTTACTTTTCACACACTGTCTGCATTTGATGTGGTATTTTTCCACAACATTAGCCATTCCCATTTTCACAGACAGAAGATAAGGATGCTTTCTCCTCTTAACTATATTGCTTGATACTGGTAATCCTTTTAATGGTAGCATATTCGTCCATTTATCTGCTGAAGATGCAGTGATGCCATGGGAGGTTTTTAAAAATTAACAATAATATTAGATCTTTGAATTACAGATTGGTTGACAGATTTTGGACCCAAGGCCAGATGGCTACAAGAGGGGGGGAGAAAAGGTAGTGTAGCATCTCTCTGCCTTGTCCACACATCTACAATACATCTGCAGTTCACAAAAAAGCTGCCCAAATGCAAGCATTTTAATGGAAGGTTCTTACAAATGCTCGGCTGCATATATTTATTTATGTAACATACAGTACATGGCCTCCTTTCGTACTGCAGTTCTTAACAATGCCAAGTGCAAGGAGCAAGCTGAATGGGTAGCTGTTCTGTAAGAGAGAGGTTCCAGGAGATATTGAGGTCCCAAAGCATTTAGGGCTTTATAGGCGATAACCAGCACCTTGAATTAAGCATAAAAACGGAGCCAGTGGACATGTGCCAAAACTGAAGACAGGTGTTCATATCTGCTGGTACCAGTAATCAGTCTGGCTATTGCATTCTGGACCTGCTGGAGTTTCCATACTACCTTCAAGGGCAGCTCTACGTAGAGAGCAGCACAGTAGTCTATTTTGAAGATTACCAAAGCATGGAGCATTGTTGCTGAGCATTTCCTGTCCAGACAGAGGCGTAGCTGGGAAACCAAAGTGGATAAAAAGCCTCCATAGAGCGGGCTAGAGGCAGGAGTTCACTCAAACCGAATATAACAGATCTCTGCATCTTTAGCTCTACATCAGGATCTTGGTGTTTCAGCTTGCATTTGACAGGATTTAATGAAAAAGTAGCTGGCTGGAACAGCCCAGTTAGCTGGACTATCTGACTGCAGAGCCAGCAATTAGGAGTTGTAATTCCCACTGTCTTCCCAGGAGAACAGTCTGCCTCTGTGGCATTTAACAAACTACACAGTCCCAGAGAACCCTCCGAAGAAGGAACTAGCAAAACATTTCATACCATTATACCTAGAAAAACCTTAGAAAGTGTCACAAAAATTAAAGATCAATCTGATGACACACAATCACTATTTTTAATGAAAAAGTGTTTGGAAGAAGGGAATATTTTTTTTTTCACACATAACCCTTCCCAGGGTTATGAAAGAAAGTAGTCTACTTATATGAAGATTAAGACAGCAGTTCCATACAGACATTTTTGAGAATAAGCTTCATTGAACTTAATGCGACTTGGCTCTAAGTAAAAACGCATAAGACTGTATAGCATCATATTTAAAGCCTGAACCTGTCACTCAGGGTTCTTACATTACCACCCTGGAAGAACCACTGTCAACGACAACCACAATGGAACCGCAGCACTGGAAGAAATTGTATAGATCACTGAGTCCAGCCTCTGTCAGGGAGGCACAGTGGGGAACTGGAATTCCCAACCTCTGGCTCCGCAGGCTAATACTAAACCATTTAGCTATCCAGCAGTTCATATTCACCAGTGAAACAATCAACACTGTCATCTGTCAAAAGAGTCTTGCCAAGATCTACTGGAGTATGTATGGCTGGTGAACTTACATGCCCTAACACCTGTGTAGCCTTGGACAAGCTGCATGATCCCACAACATCACCAGAACAAGAAACTGGTAAACCATTTCTGATTATTTTACACCTAGAAAACCCTGAGAATGTCACCATAAGTCAGAATCAATTTGACAGCATATCATCACCATCAAAATATTACCTATAAAATGAGTAATTTTTTGTCAAATTAGTCTGAATGGTGAAAATACTGTATATAAAAGACTGGAATGGGGGTGGAGAGGCAAGGAAATATGTAATTTGTTTCTGTTCTGTCTTCTAAACTGCTCTAAAAATGCTCTTGGCTCTTCACACAATATTCCTATGAGGTAGAATAACTGGATTGAGACTGCTTGGCTCAGGAAAATAAGTGAAATTTCACAAAGGAGCGATTTCAACTCTGCTTTCCTCAGTCTTAGTCCTACACAACAACCATTAATCATAGCAACTCAAAGGATGGTATGGAAAATTTTTCTTCTCTCTTTAGGGCTCCTCCTGGCTCCTCACATCCTGTGATGTCTTCTGCACATCAGCAGCCAACTGCACCAACAGCAGCTCGCCAATTACTTTCTTAGTCTCAGTTGCCTTGATTAGCACAAATTCTATCATTCAGTTTCATAGAATTCAGATTGCGCAGTGGGCTATTCATCAAAGACCAAGTCCTTTGCTGCAAGGGGCACAACCTCCTAAACCGGAGCACTTGAACTCTCACACCGTATTAATTCAAACACATAGTTCTTACTTTCAATCCTGGAGTAGTTCCCTCAGATAGGAAAATCTTCTAGTTCGTACATTTTTAAATGGAAATAAGTGTCTCTTCTTCCTGCGCTGGAAAAGAAAGGAGAAAAGGTGAGAGCAGAAGTAGCTTCTTTATCTTAAAAGTAAGGCTGGAGATCAATGCTGAACCATACTTTTAAGAACTTACTGGAATTGGGTCACAGAGCAAAGAAAATGGCTTGTGAAGGCAGAATGCCTGATACCATATTTCCAGGTTTCTAGGATTTGGGCAAAACTATTTTTTTTTCATTGAATATGATGTTCTAGGACAGAGGTATCATACTCAATTTCATCTTGGGCTGCACCAGCATTATGGTTGCCCTCAAAGGGCCGGTTGTATCTGCAAGACTATATAAATGTATCTACTCTTTATCATATTAAATATAATCGTACTCATTCGATTATTACTGGTATTAGTAATAATGTAATACAGTAACTAACTCTGAAAGTAAAAGTCTATGATCAAAGTCTAGAAATAGTGTACAGCTATTGTACTGAAGAGGTCCAGTTAGACCGTAGTCATCTTGCTTTTTGTAACCCGCTTCGCTATATGAATGTGTAAAGCAATTATATTAAGGTTTTGCTTAGGCAGGCAAGAATTAACAAGGGAGGAGGGAGTGTTCTTCTGAGTTTCTTTCAATACTTACAATTAAAGTATTCTCTAAATTGGAATCCTGTCTTTGGCGTCTGACATGAAGTAAT
This sequence comes from Pogona vitticeps, assembly GCF_051106095.1. Classification (NCBI taxonomy): domain Eukaryota; kingdom Metazoa; phylum Chordata; class Lepidosauria; order Squamata; family Agamidae; genus Pogona; species Pogona vitticeps. Next base: position 301,794,247 of record NC_135784.1, read on the forward strand.
GAATTATTACCCACAGCCAAGCACTTGTAGGAATTCCTACTAATTACAGAATCTTCTCCAATTTCTCCTCCTCCTCCCACCCACCCCCCTTAGCCCTTCTTTCATGTTTTGCCTTATAAAAATGTATACAGTACTTTTGTATCTGGGGTGCACTTCTTCTCCACATGTTTTCTGAGTTTGA